>NC_059430.1:35357525-35660556 GCF_021028975.2 Sphaerodactylus townsendi
TTCTATGGCACAAACCAGCTGAGGTCATCCCAGTGGTAATCGGCACGCTGGGCGCCATCCCAAAAACACTAGGGCAGCACTTGAAACACCTTCGAATTGACAAAATTAACATTGGTCAAATTCAGAAGGCAGCCCTGCTGGGATCTGCACGAATACTACACCGATACATTACAACTTCCTAGGCCTCAGGGTGAGGCTCGAATTGTAATGAAGGCCAACAACCAGCTAAAGATCTGGCAGCTGTGAAAGCTACAACAACAACAACAACAATAAACACCCTCATTAATTATAGGTCTATGTACAATCATTTGCCATGATCCAAAAATAGAATGTTGATGCTCAGAGGAAATCCACCTACTGAGGATAGACAACAGGGCAAGGCCACTTGGCTGGCTGTTGTTGGAAACAGAAGAAGAGTTGGATTTATATCCCCCCTTTCTCTCTTGTTAGGAGACTCAAAGGGGCTTTCAAACTCCTTTCTCTTTCCGCCTCACAATAAACACCTTGTGAGGTAGGTGGGGCTGAGAGAGCTCAGAAGAACTGTGACTAGTCTAAGGTCACCCAGCTGGTGTGTGTTGGAGTGTACAGGCTAAACTGAATTCCCCAGATAAGACTCCACAGCTCAAGCAGCAGAGCTGGAAATCAAACCCGGTTCCTCCAGATTAGAGTTCATCTGCTCTTAACCACTACGCCACTGCTGCTCCTAATAGTGGATTAGATACATGCATGATTTACCCCAATTATTACAACAATTGCATGTGGTGTGTTTAATATTAATCTCATGGTGTCCATTTTTATGGCACTGATAATCTCTCATGTGTCAAATGGGATCCAATGTTGTACGGTTTTTCATGTATAGAACACACAAACATTAATGCAATGTTGGCCAAGAAGATAAGTGAATGTGAACAGTTTGTACTGTTTGAGTGGATTGAGTGGATTGTTCAGTCCATAGCCTGTGAAAGCCCCCACCCTCTGAATCTATTGCCTCAGCAGGTCACTTGCTTCGAAACTCATTCATGGACATTGGTCTGATCTAGCAAGGTGACTCTTATCTTTGTACTCTCTTGTGTACTCTTAGGCTGTCCATAGATGAGCCATTATTTCATAGCCCCATTTCCCCAGATTAAAAACCAAGCCCACAGGGTTATTAGGAAGATGAATGCAATAATTACTGTAATTATATCTAGACATAGAATACATAATTAATATTAATGAATAGGATAAGAGGGAAGATCTCTATCTCTATTCCACCCCCTTTAAGGTATCCCTTGAGGTCTGGATGATCTGACAATTCTACCTTTCCCTGCATTTTCAGTAGAATGACAAATGTGAACATATAGAGAATGATTGGTGGACTTAATAAATGCTTTGGACATTTGATCCCTTCATGTTTCTTCCAGAACTTTTCAAAGACTTTTCTAAGCTCAAATACTGTTTTTTCTTAAAGCAGGCCAATCATGACTGTAATTATGAAGTGTATCACTGTTGGCATCATAGAATCATAGAGTTGAAAGGGGCTATACAGGCCCCGTTTGTTTCATTTAGTTTTGTATGTTTAGTTTTGTTTTCAAAACTAATTGGAAATCAAACAAAACAAAAGGTCTTAGGGCTCCTTAAAGATTAACTGACACATTATAGCAAAATTAATGGTATCTTTCAGTTCATTGGTGGAGAATTGTGGGAGACCACTCCACTGTTGACCTGGACTGTTCAACTTATTCTATCAAAAAACCTCTTTGTGAAATAGTGGAATTATATTTAGGAATCCATCATGGTGATGCTCTATTTTCCTGCTATAGGTATTAAAACCACGTTAGCATATCTATGAAGATCATATCACCTAATTATTTGAGCTGTATGTAGGCTATTTTTTTTACATTGTCCTTTGCCCCCACAATTGACACTTATTCTTCCAGACACTTGTAGTTATGCAGTTCTTGCACTGTGCAGGGACTTAGACTAAATGACGGTGGAGTTCCCTTCTAACTCTATGTTTCTATGATGGGAGAGAAAGTGAGACTGGGACAGTGAGTCTCCTTGTCTCCAAACACTACAAATGACAGTGACTAAATGTGCATCCCAGGCCATGCTTCCCATATTCCCTTGAATAGATAACCTGACACGTTTTTGACACAAAACAGCTCCCAAAACAATTGACCGTGGAACCATGTGGTATGAAAAAGAGGGGTGGCATGTTTCCCCCCCCCCCACAAAAAAACACAGATACCCACATGCTTACTAAGCATGCTTCAAAGCAGCAAAAAGCTGTAGTCACTCTGCCTCTATAACACAAACACACACATCCTTTCAGGGGTGAGTCTGAGCATCAAGGGAAGCAACAAATTATATGCCAACCACCTCCCCCCACAAAACAATGAAATTTCCTACAACTCAAGAGAAATTATGGTCTCATCAAGGTCATTGTCAGAAGATGGACTGGTAGATTCATCAGACTCTGGAGTGGCCCCATTATCTATTAGGAAGGCAGAGTTTGTATACAGTAAATGTAGTAGCAATTCATCACAAGCAAACTAGTGATTCATCACTGGTGAACTGGGGGTGGGGGGAAATCCAGCTATCTTTTACCTTCTTCCATGGGCGTGAAACATTGAATGTCCTCTTGGTTGATGGTGATGGGCTTACGGGAGAAAAGTTCCTCGGAGTCAGCCATGCACTCCTGGTTTGGCATTGGATCTTCAACTACCTATTGGAGGTTCAAAATTAAGAACATAAGAACATAAGAACAAGCCAGCTGGATCAGACCAAAGTCCATCTAGTCCAGCTCTCTGCTACTCGCAGTGGCCCACCAGGTGCCTTTGGGAGCTCACATGTAGGATGTGAACGCAATGGCCTTCTACGGCTGTTGCTCCCGATCACCTGGTCTGTTAAGGCATTTGCAATCTAAGATCAAAGAGGATCAAGATTGGTAGCCATAAATCGACTTCTCCTCCATAAATCTGTCCAAGCCCTTTTTAAAGCTATAAAGGTTTGTGGCCATCACCACCTCCTGTGGCAGCATATTCCAAACACCAATCACACGTTGCGTGAAGAAGTGTTTCCTTTTATTAGTCCTAATTCTTCCCCCCAGCATTTTTCAATGAATGCCCCCTGGTTCTAGTATTGTGAGAAAGAGAGAAAAATGTCTCTCTGTCAACATTTTCTACCCCATGCATAATTTTGTAGACTTCAATCATATCCCCCCTCAGCCGCCTCCTCTCCAAACTAAAGAGTCCCAAACGCTGCAGCCTCTCCTCATAGGGAAGGTGCTCCAGTCCCTCAATCATCCTTGTTGCCCTTCTCTGCACTTTTTCTATCTCCTCAATATCCTTTTTTGAGATGCGGCGACCAGAACTGGACACAGTACTCCAAGTGCGGTCGCACCACTGCTTTATATAAGGGCATGACAATCTTTGCAGTTTTATTATCAATTCCTTTTCTAATGATCCCCAGCATAGAGTTTGCCTTTTTCACAGCTGCCATGCATTGAGTTGACATTCCCATGGAACGATCAACTAAGACGCCTAAATCCCTTTCCTGGTCTGTGACTGATAGCACTGACCCCTGTAGCGTGTATGTGAAGTTTGGATTTTTTGCCCCTATGTGCATCACTTTACATTTTGCTACATTGAACTGCATTTGCCATTTCTGAGCCCACTCATCTAATTTATCAAGGTCCGCTTGGAGCTCTTCGCAATCCTTTGTGGTTCTCACCACTCTACATAATTTGGTATCATCTGCAAACTTGGCCACCACGCTACCCACCCCTACTTCCAGGTCATTTATGAATAGGTTAAAGAGCACTGGTCCCAAAACGGATCCTTGGGGGACACCACTCCTGACATCTCTCCATTGTGAGAACTTCCCATTTACACCCACTCTTTGTTTCCTGTTTCTCAACCAGTTTTTAATCCATAGGAGGACTTCCCCTCTTATTCCTTCATTGCTGAGTTTTCTCAACAGTCTCTGGTGAGGAACTTTGTCAAAAGCCTTTTGGAAATCCAAGTAGACAATGTCCACCGGTTCACCCCTGTCCACATGCCTGTTTACACCCTCAAAGAACTCTAGTAAGTTTGTAAGACAGGATTTGCCTCTGCAAAAGCCATGCTGACTTTTCCTCAGCAGGTCTTGCTTTTCTACATGTTTTATAATTTTATCTTTAATGATAGATTCTACTAATTTACCCGGAACAGCCGTCAAACTGACTGGCCTGTAATTTCCCGGGTCCCCCCTAGATCCTTTCTTAAAGATTGGTGTGACATTGGCCATCTTCCAGTCTTCAGGGATGGAGCCTGATTTCAGGGATAAGTTGCATATTAAAGTGAGAAGATCAGCAATTTCATGCTTGAGCTCTTTAAGAACTCTTGGGTGAATGCAATCTGGGCCAGGGGATTTGGTAGCATTTAGTTTATCAATGGCTGCCAGAACTTCTTCCTTGTCTACCACTATCTTCGCTAGTTCCTCGGATTCACCTCCTAAGAAGCTTGGTTCAGGTGCAGGAATTTTCCTCATCTCCTCTTGGGTGAAGACAGATGCAAAGAATTCATTCAGCTTCTCTGCAATCTCCCTGTCATCTTTTAGCACACCCTTTGTTCCTTTGTCATCGAACAGGCCTACCATTTCCCTAGCTGGCTTCCTACTTTTGATATACTTGAAGAACTGTTTGTTGCTCGTCTTGATGTTCGCAGCCATGTGTTCCTCATAATCTTTTTTTTTGCCTCCCTTAAAGCTAACTTGCTTTTCTTTTGCCACCATTTGTGTTCCCTCTCATATTCTTCATCAGTCAAACTGGACTTCCATTTTCTAAAAGACATTTTCTTTTTTCTGATAATTTCCTCAACCTCTCTTGTTAACCATGGTGGCTTTCTTTTGGACTGGGTGCTGCCTTTTCTAACCTGTGGAACACATTCCAGCTGAGCTTTTATTACTGTGTTTTTAAATAACCTCCAAGCATCCTGGATAGTTTTGACTCTCTTGATTTTCCCTTTCAGCTTCCTGCGCACTATCCCCCTCATCTTTGAGAAATTTCCCTTTCTGAAGGCGAATGTAACTACATTAGTAGTTGCCACTTGTTCGCATGCTGAGATACTGAATCTGACAGCATTGTGGTCGCTGTTCCCTATCGGCTCAACAGCACTGACTTCCTGCACCAGGTCCTGGGTCCCATTTTGATGTAGTGCCATTTTGATGTAGTGCCTGCATTCCCTCTCAAGATGTGGTGCAGTTATTTGTAAAATGGGTACAAGGCTGGTGAATTACCTGACTAATTATTGTGGGCTACAATCTGCTTGTACTCATGCTGCTGTGCCTTCGTTCTAGTGTGGCCACACAGTGATTGTGCCCACGCGCTGCCGTCTGCTGAGTGATGTACTCCAAATTGTCTATATTTCTATGAGTGCTGCACAAAGCCTCCTGTACCTTCTCCTCCCCCCAGATGAATATGCAATCTAAAGTCTCCTTTTCATGTCAGGATCTCCATGGCTGCTGCTGGTGGACTTGCTGTTTGCTGCCATCACTGAAAGAAATCCAGAATCGCAACAACCCAGAGAATCCCAAGTGGAAAATAGCATCTCTTGTTGATTTCAGAAGTGATAAACCACTGTGGTTGAAGTTGCCACTCTCAGAAACATGTTCCCATTGGTTAAGACTATAGTAACCCACTGTGATTGGCCCTTGGGTGCCCATGAGCAATTCTGGGAATGTTCTGGAAGGGTCGCTTGTCTTGTGCACATGTGTCTCTTATATCCCTTTGCATTTGGAAAAGTTTGTACTCAAAATGGATGCCTCAAACAGCATAATCCACCATTAGGCATATCTAAATGCCCCCCTCCCCCCCCCAAAAAATGAGAGGCTCAGAATGTTTGTCCACTTTGGTTTGCTCTCAAGCACCATCAAACCACTGAATTATTGAACACTTGACAAAGCACACTTGGAGGGAAAAGAAAGGATGCAGGGTGCTGGAATAGGCAAAACACCCTCAGAGAGCACAGCAAGTTACAGTTCTGTAACGGAGGACATGTGGAAGTTTATGGGACTTTGCAACATATTTGGCTGGGTTTCTATCACATTGCTAGAACCTTTACTATTTTTTTAACATGTAGGATTAAAATCAAATGTGCACTGATATGCACTCCATTACCCATGGGAAACACCAGAAACTCTCCATGAATCCCTGACCTTTTCTCACAGCAATGAGGATGGTTATTCTAGCATTCATGTGTCCATTAGCACTAGCATTCAATTGTTAATCTTGCATGAAAAAAACTAAAAACTAGGGGGAGAGAATGGGTGGCGAGAATGGGAATAGAGATGAGCAGAAACTATGCATGTGAACAAGGGAAGGGTGTTTGGTGAAGTGGAAAAGTAAAGACCATCTCAAGATGATCACATGCTCAGGGGAACTGACCTGGATCAGATTTTAACTGTGGAAGTAAAAAAAATGTTGCATTTGGTGGCAAGATAGATTGCAAATTACTTTGCAGAAGAGGCTTCAATTTGGTTTAGCTATAACCAAACACAGCTACTCCTCTGAAATTGTAAAAAAAGTTCCAGATTGTATACTAATTAGGATGAGGCCCCTTCCATTATTCAAAGGCAGGAACCTTCTATTTACACTAGATGGTCTAAATTTCCATGGTAGCATCTCCAGAAAGTTCTTGTTACCTCTTCAGAGATGTTTTAAAAACTGAGACACAGCAAGTTCCTCTCAGTTCCTTCAGAAGGAGTTAAGTAACTTGGTATTCTTCAAGTATCGCTGGCAAATATCCAGTGGAGTATGGCAAATGAAGCGGGTTGAGGAAATGGGGCCAAATGCAAATTTCACGAATTCCCAACAGAATAGGAGAAGAGAAAAGTTAATGCAACCACGGCTGATAAAATTCTTTGTGTGGAAGAGAAATTAACACATAAAATCAGAAACCTTCATTACAAGCATGCTAATTACACAAAAAGCTATCCTCTCCTAATGAAAAGATTTGGAGCGTATGTGTGTGTATAAGTGCTGTTCTGTTTAATCCAGAAAATACACACTGTGGGAAGAAGGGTAGGAATCTGATTTGACACCCCTTATGAATTCCGAATAAAACTTCACTAAGTTATCCCTTATTCACATCATCATATAAGCCGCCTTGAGCCTCCTGATAGGAGAGAAGGGTGGGGTATAATCCAAACTCTTCTCCTTCTACTACTCAGTACCTCAAGTTAGGATGTCAACCTGTATCTGCCCCCTTTCTCCCCTCTGTTTCTTGTTTAGGACAGGTGGGAGAAAGACAATTCTTAAACTAATCAGGACCGGGAGTGGGTCTTGAATGATTCATTTTCATCTCTAGAATCTGTCTGATACCGATATTGTGGTTTTAATGTATATATCTACACTTGCTATATTTTATGGAAATTTGTATTGTATTACATGAGTGTTAGCCGCTCTGAGCCCGACCTTGGCCGGGAAAGGGCGAGATAGCAAGTCTAATAAACAAACAAAGAATATAAGTGAAATATATGATCTACATGTGAACACAAGAACCTGCCTTATACTGAATTAGACCACTGAAGATCAGTAGTGCCTTCTCTGATTAGCAGTGGCTTTTCAGGGTGTCGGGCACAGCCACAGACTGTCATGTTAACTACTGCATGCAAAGCATAAGCTCCACCACTTAGCCACAGCCTTGAAAGAGTTAAAATCTGATGGGGTGGCACTTTTCCCATTCATGGTGAAAAAAGAGAAGGGCACCATATGCTTGCAGTCAGCTTTGCAGTAGTTTTTCCTGCATTTTTTGCTGTTTTGTTTTTGTTCAAATGGGATTCTCCTGCTGCGATGTCCCACCATTTTCTCCACTTGTTTTACTCATAAAATCTCCAGCTGGGGAGGTTTCCTACCATTTTTTTTTTGGGGGGGGGGGTGCTGTCTAGGGTTTAGTGTTACTTTGCTAGACACTTTAAATTCCATGTTGATTTCAATGGTCTATTGTCCCAATGATAGACCAGGTTAGTCAAAATTTAAAAAAGAAAAAGAAAGCTCTTCTGAGCACTCTGAATTGCTGGCCCAAAGAGTGGGAGGAGCTGCTGTTGGGTAGGCAGGGGAAGGGAGGGAGGAGTGAGAAAAATCAATGAAAGCAAAACACATGCTGACTCCTTTTTTTTTCTCCCTGCAAAGGGAGAGGAAAAGTTGCACTTTCAGAGGTTTCAGAAACCACAGAGATTCTCTGATCTGAGGCTTGGTGAGTTTGGGGAGAGGGTAAACCACATGGGTTACAGAGAATCCAACCTGAAGCGAATGAACACTCAATATGAAGGAGACCACCAGCACATAAATGGCCAAGATCCCAGGGTGCCTGATTTCATTACTTCGGATTGATCCACATACTGACAATGCACACCACAACCAAGCTACTGCATTCACCTTCTTGGTTCTATCCTTCCTCCCCTTTCCTTTATGAGAGGAAGCTTTGTTGATTTGTCAGGCAATGCAGCACTGAGTTCCCTCCTGTTAATTAGAAACCAGAGGTAACTATAACCAGGATGCACTTGCTTCAGAAAGTACATCAGAGGATCTGTTTGTCTGATACAAATTAGATCTTTAGTTAGGCTGCCATGACAAAAGACAGGTCTGCTTCCATTCTGACCTGTTTACCAAAATGCTGAAATGAGAGCTACAAGGGGCAGGGAAATAGCATTTTTTATCTCTCTTCTGCAAACGGCTCTGCTGTCAGAAACAGCAGGCTGCCTCCACCTTTCTGAAACAAAAGCTTTTTGGCTGCCTTGTCAAGAATGATCCTGTTTGCTGTTTGGAAGTTGCAAGTTCCTGTTATTTTCTTGTTTGAGCCTTAATCAAAAATGGGTTGCACCAGAAATGCATGTTGGTGGAATGGTACTGTTTTTCTCTGTGCAAGATCCACAAACTCCTCTTTCTTCCTAGTTACTACCTTTGGAGCATGGTCTCCTCTGTGTTATTTTCAGGGCTGCTGAGGACCACCATGGGCTCCCAGAGAAAAATTCCACTTGCCCTGCCATGACCCTGATCCAAAACAAATAACAGAACAAATCGCTTGGTTTTGGGTTACTGTGAGCAAAATAATAATCATTAAAAAGAGACAGGATTATTAAAGGATAAATTTAATGTGACTTATGATTTACACAGTGCACACTGCAATGGGATATAGTGTAAAGCAAATAAACAAAAACACAGGAGTAAGCAGAATCAGGAAGTCTCTCCAGCCAAAGGATCTAACCAGAATAGGACACACACACACACACACACACACACACACACACACACACACACACACACACACACACACACACACAACACACACACACACACACACACACACAATTCTGTTCTACTATTAGGTATGTTTTAACTCTCCGCCAGGGTAGGAATGAGAAGGAATGAGGCTGTATGGTGGACAGGGGTCTTCAAACTATGGCCCTCCAGATGTTCATGGACTACAATTCCCATCAGCCCCTGCCATCATGGCTAAGTGGCAGGGCTGATGGGAATTGTAGTTCATGAACATCTGGGGGGCCATAGTTTGAAGACCCCTGAATTAGATGGTGGAAGGAGGGAGAAATAAAGGCATACCAGGTTGGTAGCTATGCAATTTTTTTCCTTAGCACAGTTAAATAAGTTTTCAACTATAGACAGCTTTTTAAAAACAAAAATAACCTCTTCCCCAGTGCTAAAAAAGGGCACCAAACAGCACCAAAACAGGAAGTCAAAACACCTGTCTGTTTGCTCTGCTCTGTCTTGCATGCTCTCCAAGGTCCATTCTGCATGGGCCAAAAACAGCAGTGTGAGGATGATAAAAACACCGTTTGGGGGAAGAACTTTGCACAGCTCCTGCTACTGAAATGAAGCTGCAACGTCCTATTTTCCCCAAACTGGAATGGCTAAACTAGTGATTCTTTTCAAAAACGCCATTCTGCAGCAGCTGCCGAGTGAATGGTTGGGCAGGAGGCACTTCTGCTCTGGCTGCACTTTTGTTTTTAAAAATTCCCAGCTCACTTCTGCATAGCTACACAGGCGCACAGGGTCATTTCAGGGTATCATGGGATGTCAGCCTGACTGGGGGGGTTCATGCGTGCATTCCTGTGTAGTTACACAGAAATGGGTGACCAACAAAAAAACCCTCATGCCACACCTCCGTGAGAAGGCCTGCAGCCCAGCCGATTCACATGCTGTCCATGGGACACCTGCCCATGCAAACGCCCTGATGCAGCGGCGATTTCGTTTACACCGACTGCACTCCACTTTTATTGGCCTGTGCGGAACGGGCCTAAGTGTTTGCAGTGCAGAACTGCTCTAAAAGTAAAATAAATTGAAATGCATTTGCTGAATGCAGGATTATTCCATCTCCCCTGGCCCAAGCTCACTTGACCTCCAGGTATTTTGTACCCCCAGTCTCTCCCTCCGTGTGAGCGGCCCTCATTCGCCTTGTTTTCTCACTCTTCTTTTGGCATGATTCTTTGCAAGGTATCACAATCCATCACTGCAGACAAGTTCTCTGTGAGGGCCTGAGTTCACAGTAACGATGGCATTCAGGAAAACTTGCCAAATTTTTGTGCTGCACCCACCAGGCGGTGTCAAAATCCCAAAGGTGCCCACAGACTCAGAAAGTTTGAGGACCCCTGCTCTACATAAACCTCCATTAGACAGACATCGTCCCGGTGACTAACATCACTCACAGCTAAACTAGGACAGCTCAAATCCCTACCTAGTTGGAGGTTTGTTGTTTCCCCAGCCATTTTCAGCAAATGCTTGCTTGTCTCAAAGTAGCTTGCCTGTTCCCACTCTTGTGCCAGCACCTCACATTTCATCCTGGTGTAGACTCACTGGAGAAAATGCCTGCTCTGCTTTACAATGTTATCAAAGTGGCTACAGTGCTGTGATTTGACAGCACTTTCTACCACCACTATGAAGAGTTAACTACAGCCTGCAGCAGACAATATGACAGCTGATTACTCTTGAAAACTGAAGTGTTTGTTGGATGGATTTAGCAACAGCATCTATTTCACCTTCTCACTAGTATGTACTACCGTGCATACCATTGTACAACCTACCCTGTCAGGAGGAAAGTATGCAACCTCCCAGCACACAAACCCACAAAATGATAGGTTATTAACATCAGTCCAGCCAGACGTTGTTTCATGGCAAAAGCCTGAAAAAAATAATTTAAAAACCTGGGTAGAAGTGTTGGATATTTCCTTGCAAAACAGAACGCTGGTATGTGGAGTCAGAGTAATAAAAGGGAAGGGCGAGATACATCCACCTACTCTTCTACTTAAGAATTAATAAACTTTCCTCCCATCAAGTCCACTTCTGGTGGGGTTCTTGAATCAATAGACATTTAGAGGTGGTTTGCCATCACCTGCCTCCTCATCATGACCCTGATTTTTTTTTTTTGGAAATTTCCCATCAAAATACTTGCCAGGGTTGATCTTGTTTAGCTTCTGAAATCTGATGAGGTCCACCGAGCCTGGTCTATCCAGGTCAGGGCATTAATCATGTTGCATGATATATAAAGGAGAAGAAGAGCTGGGATTTATACCCTGCTTTTCTCAACTTTTAGGAGTCTCAAAGCGGCTTACAAACTCCTCCACCCAACAACAGACACCTTGTGAGGAAGGTGAGGCTAAGAAAGAAAACTGTGATTAGCCCAAGGTCACCCAGCAGGTTTTATGCATAGGATTGGGGAAACAAACCCAGTACACCAGGACTAAGGAAACAAATCCAGTACACCAGATAAGAGTTTGCTTCTCATGTGGAGGATTGGGGAATCAAACCTGGTTCTCCAGATTAGGGTCCACCGCTCTTAATCACTACACAGAAAAGGCTTCAATAAATGTTCTCCAATGACTCCTACAGGGTAATGAACTTGCTGACTGTTAATGGAAAAGTCTGCCATGAAATGTGAATGTGATGTGGTGATGTTACTTCCTTTGTATCGCAACTCATAGCAAAGTTGGCTATAATGAAAAGCACATTCTTAAACAAAATTACATCCTCCAAGTTCATTAACTTTGACGGGCTTAGCAGGATGTAAATGCTGTTTAAGACTGCACTGTCAGTCACTTTGCTGCTGTAATATGTGGGCAGGTGGTGGGCTGAGGCAACATTATCTAATTCCAGCTTGCATTTCTAAATGATAATTCAATCGGCTGCTTTAAATGTAACACCAGACAGTAAAAGAAAGATGGTCTGCTTTTGCAACAGGATGTTGGGCAGTGTGCATTGTCTCCTATCACCCTCTTCCCTTGCCTTAGGGTTGCTCAAAACCACCTCCATGTGAGAGGCTTAGATTAATCTTGAACAGATTAATTCTTCAGAGGACAGGTTTACTCTGTGTTGTGTGTTTTTGTCCTCCAGTGGAATTATGAAGAGTAATGTGCACCTCAAGGACAGCACTGCCTCCTCCTCTCCCTTCCCATCAGTGAGATGCGTGGAGGAGATTAGGAGGAAATGGAACTGCAAGCCCGTCAGAGCGGCCTAATTGTGGCCTGGCTCTGGCAGCCAGGGTCTGATTGCCTGGGAGTATTTGCATAGGGAAGGCTTTTGATCTCACAAATAATTGCTTTTAAAGATTTTAAAATATGGCACAGTGACTGAAATTTTGCACAGGGACCTGGGAAGTTTAGCTTCAAATCCCCAACTCAGTTATGAAACTCACTAAGCGATCCTGGGCCAGTCACACACACACACACACACACACACACCCTCATAACCCACCACAGATGGTTAATGGGAGGATAAAGTTAAAGAAAAGAGATCCATATATGGTGTTCATGAGGAAAGGGCAGGATAAACATGCACCAAATAAGTAATGATTTTGAACTTGAATGGTACTTGGAGGTAGTGATGAACCTGGAGGGTGATCTCTCTTCTCATTTCAGTTTAAGACCAACCAGTATTTCCAAGTGTTCTTAATGTCGAAAGGAAAAACTAGTCTTTTTTGAGAGTTCCCTTCTGGTTCATAATGTTGGAACATAGGAATGCTTGGTACCATATGTATGTGCATTATTGAGAAGAGTAGTTTGGCTTTCTCTGTTCTATACCCATCCACAGTGGGAACTGCTTGGAAATTCAACAGCCACCTCTCCCAAATAAATTCATCCAGAAACAAGACAGAGTTTTCTGGATGCAGGTTGAAAACTACTTTGCATATTTGCACTCAACATTCAACAGCATGTAAGTGTCTGCTCAGTTGCTGCATGGGGTGGGCAACATTATAGGCAAACATTCTGTAAGGAACCATGTTATTAGTTAAAATGTGCAAACTGGTAAAAAGCAATGTACCTTTCATTCATGCCTGCAGTCGTGTGTGCACACTTGATAATGTGTGCACACTTGATAATGTTTATGGGATCAATTATTATTGACAAGGAAACTATAAGTGTTGTAGTACTTTGAGTTGTGGTTTTCCAGGATTGCAAATTTCATGTTTCACATGAAACAAGAAGTCTTTTTTACAGAATGAGAGCACCTCACTATGTGAAGTTACCCAAATATCATATAAGTATATGGCGTGTGTGTTAAGAGCAGATACCCATATAACCAGGTAAAATTAAATACGGGCCACTGCTTGTGTATGCCAAGGTCTGGAATGTGGTTGTTCCCAGTAATAAAATAGGTGGAAAATAAAATCAAAGCTTAAATCTTTATTTTGAAAAAACAGATAAAATAAAGCAGGAGGCACTCAAAGAGATTCAGGCTCTCTCTCACACACACAAACATAAAACAATCACTTCAGACTTGTTTTAAAATCTGAGAGCTTAAACAACCAGCAATCCTCATACCAAAATATAACTGCAAGACACTATTGTGAAGGCAACCAATGGAAAGATGGAAGGGGAAAATAAGAGGAAAGAGAAAGGCCACATAGATGGTAACCACTGCTGTCCTTAACCATAGGCCTGGCAGAACAACTGTGTTTACAGAGCCTGCAGAATTGCAATAAATCCCATAGGGCCCTGGTTTCACTTGCCAGAACATTTTACCAGGCCGGGACCAGGGTCAACATGTGGAAATATGAGGCTGCTTTATAATATAATAGCTCATTGGTCTATTATCTTTTCTGATTGGTAGTGACTCTCCTCCAGAGGCCTTTAAATGGAGCTGCTCAAGACTGAACCTGGGACCTTCTGCATGCAAAACAGGTGTTCTACCATGGAGCCACATCTTCTACCCAACTAAAAAAAAAGTAATGTCACTATTGCAAAGGTAATTTGTCCCATCCACATCGGGGAATACAGGTGATACAAAGGAAGTAACATCACCGCATCACATTCACATTTCATGGCAGACTTTTCATAATTCTTCCATGTAGATTATGCTGCTCATTTATTAGATTTTTATCCCACTTTTCCTCCAAGGAGTTTAAGCTGGTATACATTGTGCATTCTTCCATTTTATCCCCACAACAACCCTGCCAGTTAGTTTCTATTGAGTAAGGGTGACTGGCATCAGGTCATCAGGGCAATGTAGAAACCTGAGGCTGGGTCTCCTCAGTCTTACTCTGACACTCTGACCTCCCCATCATGCTAACCGTGCAATCCTAAGTAAAGTGACACACCTCTAAATCCACTGACTTCTGTGGACTAGGTAGAGTATGGCTCTGTTTAGGATTTCACTGTCACTTCTGTCCATGTTATTTTAGTAGCTCTCCTGGTTTGCTGATCAGCTCAGGATAGCCAGAGCTATTGTGTAGTTGCTAGGAATCAGATACATATGCCATCTGTATCCTGACAAAAACCTGATGACATGGTCTTAGCTTTTGATTGTAATGTGAACTTTCATAGCGAACAGCTTACTTGATTAGATCCATGAAATGGTCTGAGAAGTTCCTCTCTTCTCTCTCCCCCACTCCTTGGTTTTCCCCTGTGGGATTAGAGACATTCCAGTTTCTGTCAACCTGAAAAATACTATCTCAGTGCCCTCTCACTGTCTCTTGGCTATATTCCTAACTACAAATGCATTTCCAGCTCTTCTGCTTTCAAGCTGCAAATTAATACATTGCTTTTCGCTATGTTGCTGAGCCTGCAGCCAGATGGACTGAAATAACCACACTTAGAGAGAAGATGGCAATTACTCTCCTTCCTCTGAGGTCTTTATACAAGAGAGTGTTGGCTTGGAGAGGTTCTTGCTCAAGAAGAAAGGCTGTTTACCTTTTCACTGCCGGATCAGGTCACAGACTAAAGAATAAACAAAAAAAATCCGCTCATTTTTGTGCCGCTGAAAATGACACAGGGTCTAGTCCAACTGCTCAGAGGAGGTTAAATACAAAGCTGGGACAGGTCAGGCTCAGGTCTGAATGCAATTCTGCAGCCTGATGAGAAAGATACAGAGAAAAGTGAGAAGGCCAAGCCCCGGTGTCCAATGAAATCTATTTTAAGCTACTATTGCTAACCTTCTTTCTGATAATGAGCACATTCTTTGGGTTGATGGACAGGTGAGCCCAGTGGAGCCATTCAAGGGAAGGGGGATAACCCATTTTCCCCTTCTTGCAATAAAAAGTACCAAGCTAAGCACTTTTAAGTCCTGTTGAATTCAGGGAATGCTAAGCATCTTTTAAAATCTCTCTAAGGACAGGAGAGAATGTAACTTTAACTGGAGAGTGCCACAGCTTCCCGTGGTACAGCAATTTAGGAACTGGCATTACAGCTAAAACCAATATCTCCAAGCATTTGCTGTTAAGATCGGAAATAAATCCTGTTTGGGGAGAGATGTGGCCCCAGGAGAGGAGCTGTGGGGAGGGAGATGGGGAAAAAGAGGTATTTATTCCCTCAATAAATTAACTTGTGTAATTCTCTGTGGTGGATGTAGTGATGGAGACTAGCATGGATGGCTATAAAGGGAGGTTGGGAAGATTTGTTCATGGAAAAGTCCACCAATGACTACTTGCCATGATAACTAAAAGAAACCTCCAGAGGCAGTACACCACTGTGTACTGGGAGGCAACATCAAGGGAAGGCCCTGTTTGTTAGCCACTGTGTGAAATAAGAGACTAAACTAGGTGGTTCAGTACAGAAGCATAGCAAGGGGGGAAAGCGCCTGGTGCGCTAGTGCGTCCTCCGCCCCTGCCACGCCCCAGAACACCTCTGCCACGCCATGCCACCAGAGGCGGTGGCGTGGTCACCCGTTGGGCAAAGTGGGCAGTTGCCCAGGGTGCCCCCTTGTGGGGGGCGCAAAAACTGCAGGTTCATTTGTGGATTTTTTTGTATTTTCAGTGTTTTTCTGTTTTTGGCCTGCAGAGAGGGCAGTTTTTAGGATTAGCAGCACCAAGATTTCAGGAAGTTTTTGGGAGACTCTCCTGATGATATCCCCCAGGTTTGGTGAGGTTTGGTTTAGGGAGTTCAAAGTTATGGACTCCCAAAGGGAGTGCCCCATCCCCTATTGTTTCCAATGGGAGCTAATAGGAGATGGGGTCTAGAATAGAATAGAATAGAATCTTTATTGGCCAAGTGTGATTGGACACACAAGGAATTTGTCTCCGGTGCATATGCTCTCAGTGTACATAAAAGAAAAATACATTTGTCAAGAATCATAAGGTACAGCACTTAATCATAAGGTACAGCACTTAATGATTGTCATATAGGTCTAGTAAGCAATCAGGAAACAATCAGTAGTAATGAAAACATAAAATGTAAAATCATAAAATAAAATAAAATAAAATGTCAGCACAGGCTATAGTCATACAGTCATAAGTGGGAGGGTCTACACTTTTGAGGGTCCATAACTTTGTACCCCCTGAGCCAAAATTCACCAAACCTAGGTGGTATCATCAGTAGGGTCTCACGAAGATACTCTGAAATTTTGGTGCTGCTATCTTATTAATTGCACCCCTGACAGCAGGCACCCCCTAAATTTCCCCAGATTTTCCTTGTAAATCCACCCCCTTCCTGCCAATGCTTGATTTCTTTCTTTCTTTTATTCTCTCAATGCCTAATAAAGAGTTGTTTGTTTGTTTATTATTATTATTATTATTATTATTATTATTATTATTATTATTATTATTATTATTATTATTATTATTATTATTAAATCCACCCCCTTCAGCATGGATTTAAAGGGAGAATCTGAAGTCCCCAGTTTTAACATTGAAAGGGATGCTGTTTCAGGGTGGGGGAGAATCCACCCCAAAACAGCATCACTTTCAATGTTGTTTTAACTGGGGACCCCAGATTCTCCCTTTAAGGTGGATTTAAAAGGAGAATCTGGGCTCTCAAGTTTAAACACCATTGAAAACAATGCTGTTTGGGGGTGGATTTCAGCATCACTTGTTTAAACTAGGGAGCCCAGATTCTCCTTTTAAATCTACCTTAAAGGGAGGATCTGGGGTTCCCAATTTAAATAACATTGAAAGTGATGCTGTTTCCTTCAATTGGGGGGACTGGATACAGCACCATAAATGTTTTCATTTTGAAAGCATTTTGAAAATGTTTTCAAAAAATTTTCTGCTGTGTGGCACAGCCCATTGCTGTGTTCAGATTTGTGAGTTGGGGCATGTTCTATAATGTGATGGTGACTTTGAAACGACCTGGTGAAAATAATCATTGTTTGGTCACGGTGGGAGAGGGTGGCTGCCCATGGGGGGGGCATCGAACTCAGGTTTTGCCCAGGGCTTCGGTTTGCCTAGGTATGCCACTGCACGCCATGCCCTTGCCACACCCCCACAGGGGTGCATGCCCGGTGTGTTGTGCACCCTCCATTCCCTTGGAGCTACGCCTCTGGTTCACTATGCTCTAAATCATTCGAACACGTGGGTCTGCAGTCTTTCTGTCTAGATCTATGCTAAACTACCTAACATTCTACAATTTTCAGAAAAATCTTTAGCATATCCACCATTCTCTCTGTGTCCTTCATGCTTCTTGGTGCATGTTTGCTGCCTATGTCCCTTCAAGCTTTTGCCACTCTGCTGCACATGTCTCACACAAGTACAAATCAATCTCTACAATTAAAATAGTCATGTATTACTATCCTGTTAGTATTCTAATTCTACCACTTTAGACTGCAGATCATGAGTTGCAGGTTGGAATTGTGCTTATTAGTATAGCTCCAAATATCTCCTTTGAAAGAGTCCTCAGCAATAACTATCGGAAGTGTTTTTCCCCTCCTCTTCTCCTTGCTATAATGGGTGCATTAAAATTCCACTTCTCCTTTACCAGGCTGTTCTTGCTTAGTCCAGGTATGTTTCCTTGTGGTCTTTCACGTCTGTTTCCATTGGGGAGACCAGAGCTATCCAGTCAGCGTGAGCACAGGGCATGTCTTACCACTGATGACAGAGCTCCCTCGGCACTCAACTAGGGCTGGCAGGAGTCAGCCTGCATTGTTTCCAGCCCATCTCTTCTCAGTAGAGCTCTCTTAGCAGAGACGATGGCCTGAGGAACTGGGGGATTCATGGGAGAGAATATGTGTATTACAGCCAGAAAGAATTCAACTCCCTGCGAAGGTTGCCCCTGAAGGGGTTTTGTTGATGATTCTGTGTTTGAGGGAGAGCAGTATGTTACTGTTGTGTAAATCATGCCACTGTAATGTTTGTAAAAAGGCCCTATATTGTCTGACTGTTATTGTCAAAGCAGTTCTGCAGAGTTCTTTGCACATAAAGTTCTTTGCACATAAACAGCCCTGAAAATGCATTTTCTTTCATTTTACCTGTTCCATTTCTGCTTCCCAGTTAATAATAGTAATAATTTTTATACAATTGGGGGACTCTGTCTCATGCTTTCCCTCTTTCGCTCCCCCAGTTTAGAACGTCCTTAGGACGTTGTAGAAAGAACCCCTCTTGGCTGTGTTTGCACAGCAGCTTGCACCCACCATTTTCTGCATCTTGAGATTCCCCACTGCTGCCATTTGCTGCTTTTGTTTCAAGTGGAGGTTTGCTCATCTTGCAGCTCTTTCGATTGCTACTTCCTTGTAAAACATTCATGAATAAAGTTTGTTTTCCCTGGCAATCCTGTGCACGTCTAGGTTTTGATGATTCATGGAGGAGTTGCGGGTGGATTAGTGGCCCTCCCGCTCGGTCATGCTTCCCCCAAAGAAACTACCGACACAAATTTTTAAAGTGGATAAGTAAATGGCCATAGCCAAAGAACTTTATTAACAGAAAGCATAGGAAATATAGATGGCGCAGCATGGGGGGTGATCCAAGCCTTAGGGCAGCACAAGTGCTGACCCCAGGGCAAACCGATTCCTCAGCCCGGTGCTGGAAGAATAAAGCAGGCGAAAGATTGGAGTGGGACAATGTCCAGTCCGGCGAAATGCCCATGACTGGAGGCCCCATCCAACTTACGCTAAGGGCGCAAGCTTCTCAGCCCTCCGCGGGGCGTCCCTTCCTTGAGCTTGCTCCACCCCCACCTCTTAAGGAGGTGTGCCAAAACAGAGGAGCTCCCCCAGCTCCCCTTTCATCAGATCATCCCCCATGCGCAACCCGCCAATGGCTATGACAAAACAACAAGTAAACAACAACCCAACAAAGCAGGGACCGGGTGGGAGGGAAAAAACCGTCTTCTAAGCCAGGCTCCGAGTGAGGCCTGGCCACGAGGCAGGGCCTTTTAAAGGCCCTGCCCCGCCCCCTGATTGACGCGCTCTCGCCTGAGGCGAGAGCCGCCAACCGCCGCGACTTCCTCTCGGCTGGCCCTCCCAACGGGCCAGCCGACGACGCTCCGACGACCGCGCATGCGCCCGAACCGGCGCGCATGCGCGGAAACCACCTCCTGGAACCGGCCGCATCGGCGGCCGGCAGCAGCCTCCCCTGACGGGCCCCACCCCCGCAACGGCGGCCGCGGTAAGGCGCGGCCGCGCTTTATTAATGCTTCTTCTTCTTCTTCTTCTTCTTCTTCTTCTTCTTCTTCTTCTTCTTCTTCTTCTTCTTCTTCTTCTTCTTCTTCTTCTTCTTCTTCTTCTTCTTCTTCTTCCATAATTGAAATAAGGGGATTATGTCCGGCATTAACCCCCAGGAGGGGACTGGCCGATGTTCAAATCAGCAGATGACATATAGAGCAACAAAGGTCAACAAAGCGGGGTTGACTCAGCCTCACCAAAGGCCCGGTGGAACAGCTCGGTTTTACAGGCCCTGCAGAACTCCCCAAGGTCCCTCAGGGCCCTAACAGATGGAGAAAGAGTGTTCCACCAGGCAGGGGCCAGGGCCGTAAAAGCCCTGGCCCGGGTGGAGGCCAGCCGCATCATGGAGGGACAAGGGACCACCAGTAAATTCACCTCTGCCGAGCAGAGAGGTCGACTCGGGATATATGGGGTAAAGCAGTCTCGCAGGTATGAGGGCCCCAGGCCATAAAGGGCCTTAAAGGTCAATACCAACACCTTGAAGACAATCCGGAATTCCACTGGGAGCTAGTGCAGGTGGCACAACACGGGGATAATATCATCTCTAGCTGAACCACCTATGAGAAGACGGGCCGCAGCATTCTGGACCAGCTTCAATTTCCAAAGCAGCCGCAAGGGAAGGCCCATGTAGAGCGAGTTACAATAGTCCAACCTGGAGGTGACCATTGCATAGATCACTGTGGCTAGGTCAGCCTGGGAAAGGTAGGGGGCCAGCCGCTGGGCCTGGCGAAGATGGAAAAAAACAACCCGAGTGACATATGCCACCTGGGTCTCCATTGAGAGAGACGAATCCAGGTGGACACCCAGGTTGCGAGCTGAAGGGGTCAGTGCCAAAGAGACCCCTTCCAACACCGGTGGCTGTAAATCCTTAATCCCACCCCCATGACCCAGCCAGAGGACCTTCGTCTTCATCGGATTAAGTTTTAACCTGCTCTGCTTCAACCAACCAGCAACCGCCTCCAAACAATAGGGGGAGATCAGTTCGAGTGACCATGATTCTCTTATCTGTGTCATCATAGCTCCCTCTTAATAAAAAAAGGGGGGCAAGACACATGTGTGGGATTACTAGGGAAAACAAACTTTATTCATGAACATTTTATGCAGAAATTGCAATTGGATGAGCTGCAAGCAGAGGAAACCTCCGAGGGAAAGAAAATGCAGCAAATGGTGGCAGTGGGGAATTTCAAGGTGCAAAAAATGGTGTGTGCAAACTGCTGTGAACATGAAAGTAAGGGCCCTAACAGGGGAAGGGGGGGGGATAAGACGTCGTCTCCTGGACTGCATTCCGCAGAGTCAAGCAGGAGACATCTTAAAGACAACTGGGGAAAAAAATCCACATTTTAGTGACATTCAAATTAGATGTCCTGAGGACATTTGGGGGCAAAAGAGTTCTTCCCCCAAATGCTTCTTTTAACATCCTCAAGACATTTTATTTGTGTTGTTCAGAATGGACCTTTATCTCTACCTGCCATTTCCAGTTTTTCCTTCCCTTGGCAACTCCTCCCCTTTATTTTTCTCCCACTTACATACAGTCCTCCCTGCCTTTTTTTCTGTTTTCCCATTTCAGTTTGTCCTGTCAGGCTTTCCCCTTTCCTTCTCTTCTACCCATGTACCTTACTACCGTTCCTCTTTCTCCTCCTGGAAGAGTCAGTAGATCTCACTTTCTTCCCCCCTTATTTTTTTTCCCACTCGCTATTTTGTGCTTTTCCTCTTTCCCTGTTTTGAGCCTCCATCTTCTTACCTTCCCTCCTATTTTACCTCTTTTGGTCTGCCTGTCTTCTCCTTTCCCCACACCTCTGCAAACTGAGGCTTGGAAACCTCCGCAAAAATGGCAAAGACATCATACTACATAGTCTTCTGAAACGTTTGTAGCATTCTTTTTTTTAAAAAAAAACAGACATTGCTTCCATGATTTGGGGTGGTTTAGTAATCTCCAGTGTGTCTTTTATATTTCATATTTTCTGCCTACTGGCAGCTTCCCCAGTCCTTTTTTTTAACCCCCCCCCCTCCCTTCGCCTATACATTGCTCCAATCTGGAGATTTTTTGATCCACACTCTAGGAGCTATTGTTTAAAATTAAATATGTAATTCTGTTGCTTTAAGGAAAACTCCCAGAGGCTCTCTAGAAAACTGTTGCTTTAAGGAAAACTCCCAGAAAAGAGAGGATCAGATTTTGTGACTATAGTTGGAGGAGTTAGAGTTACTGAGGCTTAGTTATGTCCTGTCCTGTTAGCGGGCTGTTGTATTCCAATAAATAAAATTCTTGTCACCACTACTGCCTCCAGTACTGATCCTTCCCTTCCCTTCCCTACCCTACACACATAACAAGATACATTGAAACTGGGTTTTTAAACAAGTGCAGAGAATTTTACATTCATCCTCTCTGAAATTTTTGCATGTTAAATATAAAAACCTTACACATATGAATGTGACGCTCAACCATAACGTTAGAACATTAGAATAACATTGGGCCTTTCCCCACTGTCTTCAATCCCCCCTATGCCGGGCGCTGCTCTCAGCGCGCAGCATCCCAAGCGCGCGCCCAGGCGTCCCCACGACCCCGTGCTTTGTGCGGGGTCATAAAAAGGCGCCCTTTGCAAGAGTGCCAGGGATGCTGCACGCTGAGGGGATGTGACAGTGGCAGCGTCAGGGCGGCTGCGCTGTCGCCGCCCCTGTCATGGGGAGTGCCAGGGGACCCCGCACTACTCTCCTCAAGTAGCGTGGGGCTTAAGGTAAGTGTGGAAAGGCCCATTGATGGATCCAAGCCTATGTCAGTCTAAAAGCAGGCCAGGAATGAAGGTGAGGTTTCACTTCAAAATTGTGGTTAATATCCATGAAAAAACCTATCTGGTAACTACTTAGCCACCTCATGCAGCTCAATAACTGGTGCAAGTAACTATTTACAGTCATGCTTCATTATGCTCCCAGTCCAATTCACTTTTTCAGTGCTTTCATTTACATTATGCAGAAGCTTTGTCATCTCACATATAAAATGAGGGACTCGGTTATAGCCCTCGTTACTCTGCTGACATTGGCCACAATGATTAATTGTGTGTGTGCCGCTGTGCAACCTATCCTGTCAAGAAAGAAAGTATGCAGCCTCCCAGCAAACAAACCCAGGGAATGATAGGTTATTAATATCACTCTGGCCAGACTTATTGTTTGGTGGCAAAAGGTCTGAAAAATTAATTAAAAAACCTGGGTAGGGGGCGGAATATTCCCTTGCAAAGCAGATTGCCATGATATTGAGTCAGAGTAAGAAAAGAAGGGAAGGAGGAGAGATGGCAAGTGGGAGGAAGAGAATGGAGAGAGCTGTCCGTTTGCAGCGAAAGCACACCCATGTGAAGAGATGTGGTAAGCCATTGCCTCTGATTTCAATCACACCAGCTGCATGAAAAACCAGATTGCTGCTTTGTCTCTAATATCTCAAACAAATTGGTGGAGATAAATTACAGTGATGTGAATCATGATAATTGCCTTTTGATGCTGGCGATATGGGGCGGCGTAGCAATACAAAACAAAATACGAGACAGTGGCATGGTGGAGCAGTTATTCCCTGCTGCTAAACTAGCCCCAAGTTTGAACTTTTAATGGAAAAGTTGTTTGAAAGACAAAACTATTAGGGGTGACGTAACATTGGTGCACAATATGACCGACACTGGAAGTTACTGGGATCAGTCTTCTCATTTACATGCAAGTCAAGCTCCTCCCTGGATCAACTTGATGTTCTTCACATTTTGAATTGAACATCATACTAAGCAATTTGGTGTCTGCGCATACTCACTTCCGCAGCTTTTCCTGGTGTCATTGCTTCACATACTTCAATGTCATGGGCAGATTGTTCTTTGGTAAATAAGCTGTATGGATTGAAGGTTTGCACCTTCACTGAGTTTGCAGATAGAACCTTCCTAAAATACGGGTCCTTCAGGAACATGGCAGGATCACTAAAATGACCCACTTCTTCAGCACATATCACTTGCCATTCACTCCATGTTTGTGTCTGCATATAATTTCAGTTAATAAATATGGTCATGCAGGGCCAAAAATATAGAAGTTGTGCAAAGTCACCCAGCCACAAGACACCTTTTTTTGTCAAACAAATTTTAAAGTGAGAATTTGCTTGACAAAAGGGGGGGGGTCAAAAAACCTCCAGCTCCCATAAGGCAATGCAAAAATATGAATGTACACATTGTTGTGGTGCTGGACAGTTTGTCCATCTTTGCAATTAATGAGCACTGAATCAGGCAGCCAAAATTGACACAGGGGGAGACCTTACATCTGGAAGTCACTAACTGTGAAATGTTAATGGTTTGTGTACTTTAGAGAATATGATGAACAGCAGGTGGGGAGGCAAGGCAGGGCAGGCTGCACGAAAGAGGTATGAGAATGCAGATGTACAATGGCATTTTCATACTATTGAGCACTGAGCACAGGTAAACTCTATGTTTAATGTTCAACATACTGAATGTTCGACTGTGCTGATCAAACTTGCAGGCAGCTCACAAACTGCATCAGCGGGTGGGTGATTTACTAATCGTGAAGGCCACAGACTAATTCCCATGTTATACAGTAAAAAAGAAAGTTTTTCTTTCCGTTTCATTTGTGTAACTACCCATAAAAGTTGTTTTATTGTTCAAAGTGACATTGAATATAAGCAGGAATCAGGTGCCTATAGGAAAATCTAAGCCTATAAAGGAGCTGAGTGGGGAAATGTGATGTCATAATGGGTGACATTAATATCACAATCTGGCAAGACCTTTCTCCCTGAGATGTACTTAATCCTCCAACACACTTTTTCTCTCTTCTCCAAGTTACAAGCAGCAACTTGACAGAGGAAGGTGATAATTTAGAGAGGGGAGCATATGTTGTACTTTTTCTTTTGAAAGCCAGAAGGGAAGTTTAAAAAGTCTGTGCATCTTCAGAACCTATTATCTCGGCACGCACGAATATTGTAAGCTAAATGTCCTGTGGAAGATTCTGCATCTGTTAGTAATTTTTCCTAAGCACATGATCATGGATTTGTTCAAACCCTTGAGAACATTCTACACTTTACCTAAATATGCAGTATGGACAGGTAGGGAGTTCTGTCAATGCCAAGTCTTTAATTTATTTATGTAGTTGGCTGCTGGGAGCGAGATCTGGATTATCATTAACATACTGACAGCACTCAGCTTTATTTTCAATTTACATTTATTTTATTTATTTTATTTATTTTTGAATTTATATACCACCCTTCCCCGAAGGGCTCAGGGCTATGTCCAACATCAATCATACATTAAAATCAGTTAAAGCAATCACTGCCCATAATTAAAAGAACCACATATAAATGGCAGACGGCTTCAACTCCCACCCCTCCCCCTTTCACGTGCCCACGGGAAGCCAGATGTTTACTATATAGTGGGATATCGATGTTACCCCAGCTGGCCAAATGCCTGGCAGAACAGGTCCGTTTCACAGGCCCTGCAGAAATTCTGTATGTCCCGCAGGGCCCTGATCTCACCTGGGAGCCTGTTCCATCAAGTAGAGGCCAGGACTGTAAAAGCCCTGGCCCTTGTAGAGGCCAGCTGGACCGCTTTGGGGCCAGGGATCACCAGCAGGTCCACCACCAAAGAGCGGAGGGGCCTTGAGGGGCGATACAGGGAGAGACGGTCCCTTAGATATGCAGGACCTACAAGCAGATGTTCTAGACCTCAGCTGATGTTTGGTGGCTGTGAGTGTATAGGTGGAATGAATGGACCAGAATTTAACCCAGATAAAATTTAAAAGTGGGTTCTGGGGGAATAGGTGGTGACCATAGCCAGAAATATGGCTCTGGTGCACAAAGAATAAAACATCCCAGCAGAGAAGGAAAGATTCCAGAAGTCCAAACCAGATAATGAGGACAGAAAGAACTAGAGTGGCTGAGCAACTTCCACTACTCTATGAAAGGCATCTCTCTGTCCTGGACCATGGCAGTCTTAGGGCACTTGGGAGTAAAAGTTCACACAATGTGAGAGAGGCTGTGACTCAGTGGTATAGCATCTGTGTGGCATGCTGAAGGCCCTCGGTTCAATACCTGGCATCTCCAGTTAAAAGATCTGGCAGTAGGTGACAAGAAAGGCCTCTTCCTGAGACCCAGGAGAGCTGCTGTCGGTCTGAGTTGACAATACTGACTTTGATGGATCAAGGGTCTGATTCAGTATGAGGCAGCTTTGTGTGTTCATGGAAATCTTAGCACTTCGCATGACTCATGGGTAACCTAAAGAATAGATGGGCACCAGCTCTCCCATTTCAAGGCTGCTCGTCGTTTTTATTTTCCTGTCTAGGTTTTTATTATGTATAACATATTGCAAAAAGATGGCCACCCTAGCTAATCTGGGAATGGGAATGGGCCTGGGAGAGAAATCTTTCAGAACTAGATGACGCATACTTCTACAGCTGCCTTTTGTCTCCACTCGTAAGCATACCGGGTCCCCTCTCCCTTGGTAATGTCTCAGCTGTGGCCTCTTCTTACTTCTAATTTCCCAGTGCACCACTTTACCAGTAAATATAATCAACAAATTTGGCTGTATAAGGAAGGGAGGGGATTGGAACATCAGTTAAAACAATCCGGGAAGCTGACGCCTCTGCCTTGCCCTTTTCTTGCAGGTCTCTTTTTAAAAGAATGAGCCGGCCCTGAAGTCTGAGCTTTTGATCCAGAAATAATAGCTTGGAGCTGTGAGGAAGATCTGCAGGCAGATACACAGGGACCTGCCCTGGACATGGAAGCTTTTTTCCCCTTTTCCTGTTTGTCTGCATTGCATTATTGTATTGTAAGCCACTTTGGGGAGACAGTAAGGTAAACTTAGTCCCCTGTTCAAGCACTGGGTCATTACTAACCCATGGGATGGCACCACATCATGATGTTTACTAGGAAGACTATCTTTATGGGGTAGTTTGCCATTGCCTTCCCCAGTCATCTACACTTTACCCCCAGCAAGCTGGGTACTCATTTTACCAATCTCGGAAGGACGGAAGGCTGAGTCGACCTTGGGACTGACTTCTATGGGGATCACACTCAAATCAAGAGCAGAG
Organism: Sphaerodactylus townsendi; assembly: GCF_021028975.2. Classification (NCBI taxonomy): domain Eukaryota; kingdom Metazoa; phylum Chordata; class Lepidosauria; order Squamata; family Sphaerodactylidae; genus Sphaerodactylus; species Sphaerodactylus townsendi. The sequence goes on from NC_059430.1 coordinate 35,384,413, forward strand.
CTCTTGACTGCAGTGCTGCAGTTTTCCATTCAGTGCCACGGGGTTCTAATGCTGGGTAGAAAAACACATACATATTTAAATCAATCAAACTGATGAACACACTGACAAATGAGAACAAGAACAAATTATAAAGGAATAGGTAAACATATTACATTTTCTACACAGAATTCCCAAAGGCAACAGCAGCAACAGCAACAACAACACAATTATCTAAGAATTCTTTAAAATGTGGAAAATAGTGCATACCGTAGTTTCAGCTAAATCCCCCATATTAGCAAAAATTCCTATGAAGACTCATCTCCAGCTACCCCTCCCCCTCAGATAATATGACTCACTATCCACTCTTGCTTAACTATCTGCAGCTGAAAAGAAAGCCATGAGTCCTAGGGGTAGTGTGCAGACTCAAGGGAGGTCAGGGTTCTATACATCATGTCACAGTCTTTTAAGAAGGACATTGTATCACCCCACCTTCATGTCCCTCTTGGGATGAAGGAAAGCAAGCATTTACCTCCTTGTGAGTGGAATGAGGATTAATTAATATTAGCAATGTGCTTTGAAGATAAGATCTAAGTGTTGTTATTAATAATTTACCTGCAATTTGCACTGTGGCTTAGAAGACAGAAGTAATTTGCCATGTAATGATGTGATATGTACCATGGGCCAAATTAAGCCCTTGAATGCATGTGCATCACCCTCATTGACATTAATGAAAGTTGCTGCATAAATGCAATGGGGGGGGGGGAGTGCTTTATATAAGCAACCTTCCCCTACCTGGTAAATTGCTGAGAATTAACAAGCAGTTAGAAGATGAGTGTCTTGCAATCTGTTTGATACACAATGCCTTGCACATAAAATTTATACTCCAAACAGTGAAGTGGATTTATAGATCATTTCTTTTGGAGGCAATTTAACATCCAAATTAGAACATCAACGTTATGAATACCTTAGAAATAGAGGTTGCTTCTTATTGTGCAATATCTGTAATGCTTGCAGCTCTCCTCTTCATCCATAGGCTGGCAACAACTCCACAATGTAGTCAAAAGCTAGGATTTTTTTTAAAGAATTCCAATATGTGGCAAATATTTTTGTTTTCAGCTGAGATTTCGATGGTAAAAGCTGAAATGTGATTGCTTTGGAGTCCCTCCCTCTATCTGTTTAGAGCTGTGTTGCATGATTAATTCGTTGATTGATTGAATGAATGAGTGACATTACTACAGTATTTATTAAATGTTGTTGCATGTCAGGGGCCACATGCTGTCAACTACTGAGTGTTCTGAGTAAAATATGAAAGACTGCCTCTTTTACTTTGTGTGCCACTCTTTGATGCCGTCGTGTGCCTCTTTCGCTATTGGCTGCTGCTGTACCGAAATAAATCTACTGGAGAGTCTGTTCATTTTACATTCTGAAGAAATCACTGATGTATGGTATGTTGGCTTCTTAAATGGCTTCTTGTGAAAATAAGACCAGTCCAGGAAAAATAACCTGACCGAGACCTGATTAAAGTCAGTAAGGCCACAGTATCATATGCCCTCCAACCACAGCCTGGGCTGATTCTGATTCTGAGAGCTCAATGCAGAGGGGAGGAACAGACTTACCTGTGGAGCTGGCACCTTACTGTGCAAGGGGCAAAAGCACTGGTGGAGGGGGGAGATATGTAGGTATCTTGGAGCAGTGTGGCTCTGTGACCCAATCCTGGAAGCAGCTGCCAGGTCCTAGCCCTGTCAGTGCAGGATGTTGTGCCACTATGGCTGGAGGCATTCCTGGGGCTGTCCTGGGAGTTTGGAGCTGCAGTGCAGCATCCCAGCCTTTGGACTTTGAGCTCAATGGAGGTCTTTCAGGCAGCAAGGTTTTTTTCTCCTCTTCCTCCCCACACCACCAGAAAGTCCCCAGGAAGTGGCAGGGTGGCACCACAGTGGGGCTGCCCACCTGCCTGGGGCTGTGGATTGGGCTGCCTGTCTGAGAATCTATTGACAGAGCAAATCCACAGTCCTATGGATCTGATTAAATGAGTTCTGATTTTCAAAAGCTAATGCTGGATTAAGTTTTAAGGTCTCCAAGGCACCACTTGGTTCCTGTTTTATTTTGCTCCTCCAGATCAAGACAGCTGCCCTGGCAATGGTTTCCAGTATGCTTAATGGCTTTAACAGTCTCCTGTGGATATCTACCGTGGGCTAACTGGCAAAGACAAAAGAGGCAAAGGTAGGAAGTGGCATTTGCACATAGACCCACTAGGACCAATGCAGGAGGGTCATGTAATTTGAATTCCAAGCAACAACAAAACACTCCAGAACAGTTAAAAAGAACATTTCATTTACAAAAGGTTTTTTTTTCCTTTGCTATCCCAGCAAAACCCTTCAGCCGATTTATCTCCTGCTGTTTATCCCATTCATTATCCTAACTAGACACTAAATGTGTACATCACCAGGAGCAGTTGTTGTGCAACAAAAGAGAAGCTTAAGTTTCAAGGGAGCCAGATTTAGTACTGCAAAGCCAAGAGACCCATAAACATAAGTAGCGATGGCAGAAGAATTGGAGAAAGGAAGGCAACCAGTTAAGACACCGACAACCTTAGTTTATAGGTGAGCAAGCAGCTGCTTTTGCTCATGCCTGGCTGCTTATTTGCTAATCAGATCTGAATAAGGCTGGCTCTGGAGTCTCCAGATAGTAAACACTCAGCTGGCTGGAAGGGGAAAGGGGGTGCTTCATGCTGTCTAATGTGATCTGAGAGCCGAGCGAAGCCTCCCTCACACTGCAGGGTAAGCCTACAAACACCACTTTACAAGTTTCTCTTTTATGTCTTTACTGGAGCTCCCAGACGTATTTTATAGCTGCTGTTTATAAAGATATAGCCTAAACAGCTTCAAAGGCACAAAGAATTGTGTCCTTCTGACTGTAGTAGTTTTGGGAGGTAGCCAACTGGATCCAGCAGGTTTCTTCCGGCATACACACCTCATTCCTCTGAAGCAGCATATAGCAACTTTTCCAAGACCTTCTCCATGCCTTCCCAAGCCCCGCCCCCAGCCTCAGTGCTTATAAAAGCAGCTCTCCGAGGCCGGGGATGGCAGACTCCCTTGCCCCACTTGCCCTGCCCCCCCGGCTGGGCTCACAGCCAGCAGCTGGCAGTCCTTTCTGCCCTCCCCTCTAGGCAGAGGAAAATGGATCCTGGTACAAAATCTGAGTCCCCCCACCTCCATGGGCAGCCGCTTTGATGCTGGGTGAAGCCCCCATCTTCTATTAGCTCCCTTTGGAAACAATGGGGGATGGAGTACCCCCTTTGGGAGTCCATAACCTTGGAACCCCTGAACAAACCTCACCAAACCTGGGTGGTATCATCAGGAGCGTCTACCAAAAAAATTCCTGCAATTGTGGTGCTGCTAGCCTAAAAGCTGCGCCCCATGCAGGCCAAAAACTGAAAAAAACACTTTAAAATACAAAAAAACACAAACGGGGCGGAGCTTCGAAAATATAATAAGGGGGGTTGAACCCAGGAACCCACCCCTTACCTACATCCTTGAGGAGTGCAGAAATACATCTAGTTCACCAGTTAAGCCTTTGTCACTCAGGTGGAGTAGTGGGGAATCAAACCTGGTTCTCCAGATTACAATCCACCTGTTCTTAACCACTGGACGATGTTGTGGGATGACTTCCTCCTATGGGTCTTTGTATTTTTCTCAACAATAAGTAAAACCCAAAGCTTTTTGAGACAGTTTAAAAAATATGCTGAGTGGAATATTAGGTTAAGAGAGCATGTTGAATCATGTAACTTTAGACCATACGTCATGCCACAAAAAGCTGAAGCTACAGTTTGAACCTGAGATTGGTGAGCATGGCAGAAGCTGTTATCCTGTATCCTGAATTACAAGTTGCTGTGAAACATGACCAGTTCAACTGTCCTTTTCCTATACATGCATAGATAATTAATATAAGATATTTAAAAGAACTTTAAAACTTCCTAGTGCTTCAAATGGTTTTTAAAGTGCTGACTAGGACTAGCCTTCTAATTCTGTATAGGCTTTCCCGTTTCTTCGGCTTTGTGCTTAAACCTCAGATTACTCAAGAGCCTCATTATAGCTCAGTTTTTGTATTGTGGGAATATTCCCTGAGAGAGATGTTGCTGGCCATTGGTATGCATGCAGGTGGTGTCTGAAGTGATTTGAAGCACTTGCTCTCATGTACAAGTAAGTTCAGCCTTGACCTGGCTAGAATTTCATGGTAGTCTGTAGAACTAATTTTGAAGGCATTAAAATGTATGCTCTGATTCAGTAGTCTCTTGTGGGTGGAAGAGTACAAGACCTTCCCCACTCTCGTCATTGTAAAAGCTGGTCTATACATATAAAATGTGAATATTTGAGGTGTTGGTTGAGATAAATCGGATGGAGTTCTGTATGCCCATTAGTGGAGCCGGCAGACTCTGCACTGGAACAGTGGTGCAAACTATGCAGCTGGGAGAGTGTAGCATATATGAGAAAAACAGTGCAGAGGGAAGGCAGAAGCTCCTCCTGCACCATGATCCTAATCCAAATTGGCCTCCTGCAGTGCTTTTACATGGAGTTGCCACCGGGGACTTGCTCATGCAAAATGTACTGCCCATTTTTGCCCCCTGTGTTCTAGCAGACAGGGACTGTCTACCTCAAGGGACGAAGACAGAACTGACTTCTCCCCTCTTCTGAAGGGAAGAAACTAACTTATAGGGCTGTATCAGTCAGAGTCACCTAGCTTGGAGCACTTGCAAGAAAATATGGCAATTAATGACTGGGATCTAATAGCTCAGCCCTAGAAATGCTAATGGGCTGAGCAGCACCATCCTAATTCAGTTTCTTCTAGTTTAGTACTATTTATTATACGTTAAAATTTATACCTCACCTGCTGCTATAGCCCCCCCTTCCCCCCCCCCCTGAAAAAAGACTGCATTTAGGCTGGAATAGATTTTACATTTTTAAGGAAGGATATGGTTGATGCTGATTCTGAGAGAATCTGAGGTAGTGTGCCATCATATCACAGCTGACTTATGGTGACCCTGTAGAGTTTTCAAGGCAAAAGATATTCAGAGATGGTTTGCCATTGCCTGTCTTCGTGTAGGCTGAGAGCGTTCTGAGAGAATTGTGACTGGCCCAAGGTCACCTAGCAGACTTCATGCAGAGGAGTAAGGAATCAAACCTAGTTCCCCAAATGCTCTTATCTTATCCATTACAGCCATAGGTGTCAAACTCGTGGCCCTCCAGATGTTATGGACTACCGTTCCCATCATCCCCTGCCAGCATCATGCTGGCAGGGGATGATGGGAATTGTAGTCCATAACATCTGGAGGGCCACGAGTTTGACACCTGGGCATTACACTATGCTGGCTCTTACATATTACATGTACATAGTACATGGGGTCATTCTAGGAAACATGACTTTCATGTATGTGGGTCCCAGGCAGTGTAGCATGTTATATAATGAAACCATCATGAACTATCACATGCCTCTTATATATGACATACATTTTACACAGAAGCACTATATTAATTTTAGATACATGCTTTATTTGGATAAAAGGGAAAAATCAAAACCTGGGTGGTTTTTATAATGATGACATACAAAACAAACATTTTTAAAAGGACATACTTCAGGCAGTACAAAATTAACATGAAGATGAAGATAATTTGGGGAATGTATTGGCTGCCTCTCTAGAAACCTGCTCTGAAATCAGCAATGCTTAGAACTGTATTCATGCTCATCCTCTGTGATGTAGGTATTCAGGCATGTCAAAGATCAGCAGACTCACACTCACATCCCATTGTGCACCTCACAGTCATTTATCACGCCTGATCAGAAGCAAGGGTATGAACTGTCTGTTACAACACAATAAGGAGACATACTCCTATGTGCCAATTTCATTCCTCAGACAGCTTCCTCCTAGCAGTAGGTCACTAGCTTTTTCTATGGTGGGTCCATTCCTTGGAATGGTCTGCCAGAGTAAGTGTGAAGGATGCCTTCACTCACTGCATTCAAAAAGGTGTGCAAGGCACATTTATTCCAGAGGGCAATTTATTCCAAAAGGATGGGAGGATTTTAAGGAATACCAGATTAAGATGTGGCAGCAGACCAACTCTGAACATCTCTTGCCTTTAAATTCTCTTCCCCCCCCCCCCGTGTATTTGTGTTGTTTTTAATTTTGTTACTGACACTTCTGTTGGTTTTGTATCCTTGCAGATATTGCTTCTTTGGTAACCTCCTTGAATTGAAAAAGAGAAGGTGAGATATATATATTTTTAAAAATAAGCACATATGCAAAACAAATCAGAAACCAGAAATACAAGTGGGTTGGACATATAAGTATATAGATGCATACATGAATGAATCACATATGATGATAAGTATGTGAAGGGGGCATAAACTGTGCACAGCATCATGACCAGGGCTTATGTGAACGGAACTCTTATTTACAATCTACACATTCAGAGTGTACATTTTTTAATCTTCTTCCTTGTTAAAACCCAAATGTAAGACTAGTGTACCCTGACCTGGATGGCTCAGGCTAGTCCAGTCTCTGCAGATCTTGGAGGCTAAGCAGGGTCAGTCCAGATTAGCATTTGAATGGGAGGCCACCAAAGAATACCAAGGAAAGCAGAGGAAAGCAATGGAAAACCACTTCTGCAAGTCTCTTGCCTGGAAACCCCCATAAGTGGTCACTATAAGACAGCTGTGACTTGATGGTACTGAACTTTATACACATACACAAGACTAGTGCAGAAAGCAAAGAGTGGGTCTCGAGTTTCTACTTGATTTGCTAGATTTCTATTTGAAGGGTACTATTGTGAAAGGCATTCTAAAATAGTACTTCCCTCCTGTGGTCTGAAGCTGTACAGTCTGTTCTGCCACTTTATTCTGCTGAACCTTTAAACTTAGTCTTAGATGCAGATGTTCCGTAAGTCTAGGCCACAGGTTTCTTCTTTACAGTACACTTTTACTGGCAATGTTCAGGCATAACAGTAATGTAGATTGATAGTTTCTCTAGAAACATTAAAGGGAAGCACTCTCCTCTTGCCACATTAGCAAACACAATTTTGCATAATGCATTTGATACCATAATATCTCTAAACCAGACGTATCTCCAGGGCATTAGAAGAAGCTGGACACATTTAAATCTGATCTCCCTGTTTTTTCTACAAAGGTAACTTTTCCAGTAATTAGCATGAAATATTATCCTCAGTAAAAAAAATTCCCCTGTTGTTAACAGGATTCTATAGATGAGTGGCATTAAACTGAAACAACAAAACATTTAAATTAATATAACATAGTCATGGCATCAAATAAAATAAAGTAAAATAAATTAGCAATCAAACAGAGCCTGAAGGGCATTCTTCGCTCTGATTTTTTGCAAGAATGAAGCTGTCTTACTGTGTGCCTGATTTGTGTGGAACACTGCCTGATTTTAAAAAGTCAGAACACAACTTATCTATAGATTTTCCTGCAAAATTGAAATTAAGAGCAAGAATATGAAAAAGCATGCTTCTTGTGCATTCTGTCAGTCCAATGAATCTTTTTCATGGATGCTTGATCATCCTCTTTGGTTTCTAGATTTTGTTAGCAACAGTATTTTTTTTAATTGTCAACCTGTATGGCAATATATGGGAACAACAGCTCTGAAACAGTCAAAGATGGTTAGCACCAATGGGCTTATAGAAGAGGCAATAAAGATGTCATCAAGGAGCTTAGTCATGTTACAATCTGCAAGTGGGCAGCTTCTGTAGAGATGGCAATGATCTAATAGCCTGTCCATCCAATTGAAAGCATGAGTTTGTTTTGTACAGCAGAGCTATGCCCTTGATGCTTAGGAATAAGTTCACATTGAGTCTTGCTACTTTAGCAATAACATAGATGTAGGTTTGTTAACCTCCAGCTAGAGGTCTCCTGCTATTACAATTGATCTCCAGATGACTGAGATCAGTTTCCCTGGAGAAAATGATTGCTTTGTAGGATGGTGTCTATGGCATTGTATCTTGCTGATGTCCCACCCCACAAACCACTCCCTCTTCAGGCTCCACCCCCCTCAAATCTCCAGGTATTTACCCACCCAGTGCTCAGTAGCATATCTAGGAACTGTGGGGGGTGGGGTGGGGCTTGAGCCCCAGGTGCCACTTCTTGAGGTGAATTTTGCAGCCGTGCTTCACACCCCCAACTGTGCCGGATTGGGAAATCCCCATTTTGGAGCATAGCTAAAGGCCAGCAAGCAGAGCTTGCCCCTCCCTCACAAATGTCCAAAGCATTTATTAAGTCCACCAATCATTCTCAACATTCTCACATTTGTTAAGATTTGTCAGATCATCCAGACCTCAAGGTATACCTTAAAGGGGGTGGAATAGAGATAGAGATCTTCCCTACTGTAACAGGAGGTTGCATTTTGATTCATTTTGTATTCATCCTCACAATGCCATGTCCACATTTGAAAGCACAACCTCCTACTCTCCATTTATGGTTTGAGTATGCACCAGCAACCTAACTACATAAGGACATAACAAGAGCCATGTTGGATCAGACCAAAGACCCATCAAGTCCAGCATACACACAGAGGGTGTTTGACTGTTTCTAGGAAGCAAGCAGGATATTTGCAACAGTGCCCTCCTGGCATTCTGCCCAGCAACTGTGATATCCATCATGTAGATATCCATCATGAGTAGCAGCTGTTATGGCTAGCAGCCATCCTTCATGAATTTGTATACTCCTCTTTTAAGGCATTCCAAGCTGGGAGCCATCACCACATATTGTGGGAGGGAGGTCAACAATTTAACAATGTGTGATGTGAAAAAGTTCTTCCTTTTGTCTGGCCTGAAACTCCCATCCTTCAGCTTTAGTGGATGACCCCAAGTTCTAGTAATATGACAGGGGGAGAAAGTATTGCTGGATATTCACAGAAATGTTTTCCAACCCCCCTATGCTTCAACATTTTGAATGTTGAGAAATGCTTTCATCCTTGTGAAGGAGACAAGCATTTATCTTTTGGAACGGACCAGAATGGCCGCGAAATTAACTTTTTAATTATAACTGGTCTTTTTAAAAAGTTTGGCAGTAATAGCAGCCATCTTGCAAGAATGCGATTTGACACACTGGCATTGTTTGAGTCCCAAACCACAGACTAGAGGAGAGTTTCTACTCTGAATTAAGTGGCACCTTGCCAGTTGAATCATAAGAAACAAACTGTCAGAAAAGCATGGCTTGCCAATGTTTCTCAACATGAAGATGCTGTACACAGTGCCTCAACTGCAGCATGGACAGAAAGATACAGCAACCAATTTACAGGCGTGAAAGAAGAGGACTCAGTGTACCCAAGCATCTAGAAGAAGAAGAAGAAGAAGAAGAAGAGTTTGGACTTATATCCCCCCTTTCTCTCCTGCAGGAGACTCAAAGGGGCTTACAGTCTCCTTGCCCTTCCCCCCTCACAACAAACACCCTGTGAGGTAGGTGTGGCTGAGAGAGCTCTGAGAAGCTGTGACTGGCCCAAGGTCACCCAGCTAGCATGTGTGGGAGTGTACAGGCTAATCTGAATTCCCCAGATAAGCCTCCACAGCTCAGGTGGCAGAGCTGGGAATCAAACCTGGTTCCTCCAGATTAGATACACGAGCTCTTAACCTCCTACGCCACTGCTGCTCCTTCTAGAAGTCAAGGCCAAAAGTCTTGTCAATTATTATATGCTGTCTTCTCCCTGCATTCGTACTAGATCAGGGGGCCTACTGTGCTTCATGTCTCCAGAAGCTGGTAGGACTCTGCATCACAATAAGAAAGTGGTGTGGATGGGTAAAACACTGCCATGGTGGGTTTGAAACCAAAGTTGTGTTCGGAGACTCAGATTATAGAATTGATTTTTAAGGAAGGAAATAAACAGGCTGAAAGCTTGGTACAAAAGGATAATTAACTATAGGGGACAAGAACTTACTGGTGACAGAGCAGGGAACAGAATGAGAACACATGTGGTAAAGAACCTTACTTACACACTCCCACACTTTTTCTACAGTAGCAACTTGCTCCCCTTTCCTTCAGTTCCCATCCACTTACCTGCTACCATTCTCTGTTTCACCACCTGGCATCTCTGGCTTCCCTCTTCCTCCTCTACTTCTCTTCCCCATCTTCAATTTTCACCATCTTTCACTATTTTCTGCTCTTCTCCCCTCCAGTTTTCCTTTCCTTTCCTTTCCTCATATATTTTGTCTGGGGGGTGGGGGTAGAGTTGTTTTTCCCCCTCCATTGTGTTGACCCAAACTGACCCAAGTTTGGAATCCTCAGTAATGTTGGTTATGCCAAAACTTCACAACCTAGTCTGGGGAAGTTCTTAGTGTTTCACTTTTCTGAAAGAAGCAGACGTTGCTTCAATGATTCCCCCCCCCCCAGTTTTTATTTATTTATTTTTAATTTCTATCTCACCTTTTCCTGACTACACGCAGGCTCAGGGTAGTTCACAACCACTAAATATAAGATTAAAAGACATAATAGATAATATAAATTAGACTTTGAACTTAATTAACTTTAAAATTCCAGATAATGCCATAAAACATTAAATAATAACAGGGATAACCAACCAAGAATAAACAGTCGGGAGGGAGAGGGGGGAGGGGAGGAGAGAGAGAAGGGGAAAGAAAGGGACAAGAACAGAAAGGGTACCAAGGGAAACATGTGTGTGTGTGAATGTATATGTATACATGTGTATGTGTGTGTGTGTGTGATCCACACTCTACAACCTGATTCAGAATTAGTTACAATGAGGAACCTTTTGTGATGAGTAATATTCTAAATGGATACTTGGCAGTATGGGCATCCCACAGTCCTAAAGAGAAGCAAGTAATGATGTGGTTCTTACACCAACACTTGGAAGCAGGGAGAAAAATAGCAATCATTTTTAATATCTAAGGCCCAGATCAATGGATGCTACAAAAGCTGAATGATGAGATGATGGAGTGAATAGAGCTGTAACTGGAATTTGCGACAAAATGAATTGCTCAGGTAAGATTTATGAGCCTTCCCACTTGAAGCTTAAACAGCAATTCTCCTTCTGCTGCTCCCATGGGGAACCCACTTGATATCCAGTCTGGGTATTCTCCATATTTTCAGCTCCCTCTGCATTTTCTGTGCCACTATTTCTAAATCACAGATAGCAGCAACATGGATTAAAGCTGTACTGTAAATAAAGCTGAAGTGCCTGGTATCTCTGCGTCTTGAAGCTATTTGTTGATTTAAATATAGCAAGTTATAACTTGCTATTTCCCCCAATGGTGTCTTGAGGCAGGTTACAATATGGTCTTCCTCTCTTCCCCTTTCTCCTCACAACAACAAACTTGCAAGGTAGATTAAGCTGAGGGAGTTTGATTGGCCCAAGGCCATCCAGCGACCTCTCATGGCAAAGCTGGGATTCAAACTTAGGTCTAGAATCAAACCAGATCCTAACACAAACCAGATCCTAACACAACCACTACACCACAAAGACTGCATACTACTAGTGATGGTGCACAATGCTTTCTATCTCTTCCCCTTCGTTTGGTTTTGTTAGTACTTAGAGTAGCAGAGATCAATGTAGCATTCCTCAGTGCTGACCTCTGGCTTGCAGGTCTGAAATCTGCACACCTTTGCCTGTACTGACCACTGGGAAAAAAATCCAGGCACAGCCTTCCTTCTGACTGACTGACACCTGCAGTGGAAGCAGCTGCCATTGCTTTTAATTCTCTCCTTTTCCTCAGGGAGAAATGTGTGCCAGAAGCAATTGTCAGCTATTGATGCTGCCTTAGTCTTAGCTGCCTGCACTAGCCACGCTTCTCTTTGCTTCTCCAGACCTCTTGCAGCAGTAGTTGCTTTATCCTTGGTGGAAAAATGGGAATGTTTCTATCTGATAAAGTGGGTGGGATTAAGCTGGAAGGAGAAGCTATCACAGTAGGAGAATTTTTTGTGCACAGAAGTCACAGTTGGGAGAGGGTGCAGCTGGTTCAAGCTGGATATATAGGAATGATGATGGCTGAGGGTCAGTGGTGATCATTGCTTCCTCTTTGTGGGTAAGGCAGATGCATCATGTATTGGTCATCAGTGGAAAGCTGGCTTCTAAAAGCTGATACAGGTAATGGTCTCCTTGATTCTATATAATCTCCCCTCTAGCAGCTAGAATATGAATAGGCTCTTAATGAGTTCAGCCTTGTTTCTTTATTTCCTGCCAGTCCAGAGGTGTACTAGCCTAGAGACATGTTCCTGGGCGCACACCTTTCATTCACATGGGGGGCACCCACATGACTGAAAGGCCCCACCCCCCAGTCTCCAGGAATGAGGGGAAGTTCTGCTCCATACTCTGTGCCCCCTGCCCCGCCCTGCCCTGCCCCACCCTGGGGAGGTTGCCTATCACCTTTCCGCCCTCCCTCCCTCCCTCCCTCCCTCCATCTAGCTTTAGTTTGCTTTAACTTTAGTTTGCTGGACCATGTCAATTTTTTGTCAATTCCACTGGGTCTATCACTTCAGCAATATACCTTCAGCTTGAAAATAAAAGAAAAAGGTCTTCTGATCCTTCTGAAATGGTGGCCCAAAGAATGTAGTTGCTGTTTTCTCCAAATCTGATAAAAGGCACTATGAGCTACAGATGAGACCCGGGTCTTCAGTCATAAGTCAGTATCCAGCAGCACCCCCAGGCTACCAACCTGTTTCTTTAGGGGGAGTGCAACCCCTTGCAGGAGAAGGCTGGCTCCACAGTACCAATAGCTTCTTCGCTGACCAAAAGCAACTCAGTCTTTTCTGTACTGAGCTTCAGTTTATTAGCCTTCATTCATCACATTCAACACTTTCACAGACCCATCAGACTCAGTTTGTTAAAAAGAATTAGAGCTGGGTGTTATACACTTATTGGTGCCACCTCATTCAAAATCCCCAGATGACCTCACCCAGTAGATTTAAAACAGCCCATTTACACATTAGCTGGAGCAGCATGGTTTTCATGGGAGCTGCTTTCATAGTACTCCAGGCAAGGTTGGCTTTTTCTACCTATACAACTTTGTCTACAAAAGACATGGTTACCAAGCAATAGGAATGTTTGCTTGATGGTTGCTTGGTCATCTGAACTTACACACATTGCATATATTTTTCTGCCATTCATGTGGCAATAAGGAGACACACATTGTATTTCAGCCATTTTTATATTGCTTTATTGTTTAATACATTAAAGTCATTTTCTTTGTTTTATTTTATAACTGATCTCTACTTCAGAATTCTATTTGACTAGTTTCAATGGAAAGCATGTGTCTATGTTTCTGTCACCCTCCTAATTGAGATGAAATTTCCAAAGATGATTTCTTTCACTCAAGAAATCTTTTATGCCAAATTTCTCACAATCACCCTTGTTTTATAGGCAAAGTCATTCCCAGGGATTTTTTGGGTGGCGGGTTCTGGGTAGTTGGTGACCAAGGCCCCTTCTGTGTGCTCCCCACCTGTCTGTGTATTCTTCCCCTGCTTTTTGACCTCCTTGCTGTCCTTACTTGCAGCAGTCCATGCTTGCTTTATTTATTTATTTATTTGCTTGCTTGCTTGTTTGTTTATTTGTTTATTTACTTACTTACTTATTTGTAGACCGCCCGATCCCCAAGGGGCTTTCTGGATGCCCTGTGATGGAGGGCACTGGGCAGTGCTTGGAATGAGTTGTTGCCAAGGAACATCACTGCCATGCTCTGGTTAGTCACAAACATAAACCACCTTGCAGGGGCATATCTATAAAAATAGCACTTGGGGCAAGCAGTAAAAAGTATGCCCCCCCATGCCAGTGAAATTCTGCACACACACCCAGCGTCCTTCCTCCTGCCGCTTGCCTGCCCTGTGCCCCCCACCTCTCTCCAGAGGCTTGTGTATGTGAGCAGTGCAGAGCTTCTCTTGGAAGAACAGTCACTGCTCCACTCACCTCTGCTTTCAGCAAGCCAGTACCACCACAATGTGTGCAGGGCTCCTTAGCCCTCTTTAGCCGAGGCACTGAGCAGCTGCCAGCAGAAAGCATTGGGGATGTTTGGGTGGCAGCTGGCCTGCTGAGAGAGAGTCGAGTTTGACGGCACTGATTTGGTGCGAGCTGGATGGCTCCTTCTGACTTGGGGGGGTGGGGTATTCAATTAACAGCCCTCCAACATTGTGAAGTCTTGGGGAGGAGGGTATCCAGGGGGAAGGAGGAGGGGTGTGGAGGTGATTTTCCACTCCCTAGGTGACTAAATAGCCTATGCCTGGGGATATTTGACCCCATATGCCACTGCCACCTCGCACCTGTTGGCTGACAGTACTCAGTACTGAATAACTCCAAAAAATGTTACTGGACACTCAAGATGTGTACCAAATTCTCATTTATTCATCATAAACACAATATATTCCTCATAGACAAAATGTACATAACAATCATGAGACACAAAATCCTTAGACAATTCTCATGTCTTAACAATCTAATTACACCTAGATGCAACTTGCATCTGAACAATCTCATGGAAACTCTTATCTTGAAGTGATAAGAGTACCAAGCTAAACAACCCAGCAGGCCAATCTGTCATCAGTCTCTGACCAGAACTCATAATCTTCATATGCCCGATTTGTCTTGTTAAGGTGTATGCTCCAGTTAGTGGCAGTGGGAGCCATTATGTTTTATCACCTGTTGATGATACGCACATCTGGAAACATTGGTAATTATATACCAGATAAGTGTGAGCTAATCTTAATAGTGCAAAATCCATGGTTTTTGTTACAAGAAACATCAGGCCACACAGGATAGTTTTCCATTAATAGACAATAATACTTATAAGGTTAATTTCTGGATGTGTTATCTTTATAACAATGTTTCTATGTATGACCACTGAGGAAGGCTGAATAAGAGAAAATGTGTATGGTCCTTAACTGTATCATCAACAGAGTTTGGAATATACACAACAACTTCCACTGATTTTTAAAGGTATAACCTGAATTTCAGGTCTTGTGCTTTTCATTAACTTCCTTGTACAAACTAGATAACAAATATATTTATTTTGGTATAGATTTTATAGTTTTCAGCTCAAACTTTGTGGCCCCTTTGGGGTTTGGGAGCCCCCAAAAGCCCTGGTCTGTGGCAGTTGCTCATCTCTGGATATGCCATTGCTGGTCCTGTTTATAGGCAATTTATATTTATACTGTGGTATGAATTGGCCTGTGGATGAATTTTTCCTCTGGGCAGTGAAGACAAATCAGCACATATGGGCAAAGGGTGCATGTCCTCTCTCTTGCCATTATACCACAGTCCCTCCCCAATCCTCCCCAATCAGACTCACCAATCCCAAAAGTCTGCCGAGCAGGGAAGGGCAAAAGCACTAGTGTGTTACAAATCTATGCAGCTGGTGTCGTGGTAGCCATAACATTCTCCAGGTGAGATGTAAATAGGGCCTGAGGCTATTTATTATTTACAGGTACACTATTCCTCTTTATTTATGCTGCTGTTCACATCTATGTTAAATACAAATCCTTGTTTCTTTACAAACTCATGAACTCCCCCGCATAGCCACTTACTATCTGAGCCAGAGGAGCAATTTTGCAGCCTTAACTAGATGTTATCATCATTTCTCTTTTAATGTGTTATTGCTAATTTGCCTCCTGAGTCTTTTAAACTTCCATTTTAATGGAGCGCAGGGGCAGATTTTTCTGGGTTTCTTCCCTCCATGTTTTATAAAGCAGAAAAAAAAGGATAAACAAGGCAAGAAATAAATAACAGCACACCCATAACTAGAGAATAGTGCTTTCCTGCTATCTAGAACCCTTGAATACATGAAGCTGCCTTATAGTGAATCAGACCATTAGTCTATGCAGGCCAGTACTGTCTAAACACAGACTGGCATTGGTTCTCCAGGGTTCTAGACACAAATCTTTTCCATCATCTACTAACCAATCCTTTTAACTGGAGGTGCTCATGATTCAACCTGGGCCTTCTGTGTGCTGAGCTGGTATGCAGTTGCTCCGGCATATCAGCTGGCAGCTCCCAGGATCCGGGTTTGATTCCTTATTCTTCTACATGAGCAGTGGACTCTTATCTGGTGAACAGGTGACCTTGGACTAGTCAAAGTTCTCTCAGAACTCTCTGAGCCTCACCTACCCCACAAGATGTCTATTGTGGGGAGAGGAAGAAGAAGGAGTTTGTAAACCACTCTGAGACTCTGTAGAAGAGAGAAAGGTGGAGTATAAATCCAAATTCTTCTTATACTGCTTGCTTTGCCTAGCTGATTGGAATGTCATGTTGGAGTAGAATACATCGCAATGCTATGTTCAGCAGATCCCAGAGGCAAATCAGGTCAGTCTTGTCCAGGAGTAAAATCAGGGAGCTCAAGGGTGCTGCAGAGAGTAGTGAGGCCAGTCCAATCCAGCCTGCAAATGTAACATGAATAAAAAAAGAATAATTAATGAATGGTCAGCAGCAGCTTTTCAAGGGATAATTTACTTTCACTGAAATCCAAAGGTCAATCAAAGACAGGGAACAGACTGACATGAGGACAGCCTCATTTTTTCTCCTGCTGTGTTCAGTGATGGATTGTAAAAGTGAACTCTGCAGCTACCTTCGACTGTCGATAGTTTATACCTCCAAAATCTTGTTGGTCTCTAAGATGCTATTGGAATCTAGCTGCTCTATTGCAGACAAACACAGCTACCCTCTGAAACTAGTTCATAGGGTTGCTGTGAGGATAAAATGGAAGAGGAGAGTGATGTGTAAGCTGTTTTAGCTTGCTGTTGGTGAACACTGTGGTAAATAGTCACCATGCAAAAAACAAACACACACCACCACCATCACAATGGCCTCTCTAGCTATTTCCTAGGAATCCACTTTCCTTCCTCTGTTGGGAATGGACTGGGCTAATACAATTAACTGTGTCATTCCTCCTATCCTCCGAGGAACACCAGGTAATAAGGAACTGAAGCAGATGTTGCTTCATGGCAGCAAGAAATGCCAGTCTCCTCTCACCTGCCATGCGAGCCCAAGGGATCTCTCCCTGTCTGCCTTTTGTCATTAATAATTCATCCAGTGTGTTGTGTAATGGCTTTTGATCATTACCAATTCATTTGGGTCTAATGGGCACATCATATCCACCTTTGCTGGGGAAGGGAAAGTAAAACAAGCCTGTTAACCAAATGTCCTGGCTGTTTTCTTCTCTGGTGCTCTGATTTGCTGTTAGTTGAATTTCTTTCAGCTTCCAGAGTACGTTGAAACACTGGATGTTTGTTTTGTTTTCAGATTTTTAAGGCTTAGCTTGTGTATTGTGTTAAGGATATGTCCTTGGAAATTTACTGAAATACGGAGGCAGGAACAGAGAGAGGGAGTAGCAAAAAGGATCAGCAGATATGCAAGAAAACGATCATCCTAATTAACACTTTTGTACTCAGCGCTGCCATTTTCCATCAATTATGACACCACTTCATTGACTTGGAGTAGGAGTTCTTATTCTAGCCTGGTTATCAGAACTATTCAGTTACTTAGCAAGGATGCTATGACTCTCACTGTAGGCAGGGTCAGCAGGTGAGCATGCTGTGCTTGACAGATGCACCGGGGAATGGCTAAAAAGTGAGCAGCAGCCACTTGTCAGTGGAAGAAGACATGCATGGGGTGGCCAAGTGGCATGAGGAATGTCATCTAGGACCAGGTAGCAGAACAGTCCACTGAAGGGTTGACTCCCTCTTTCCAACCAGGACATAAGCCATGAACCCAGGGGTGGTTTAATGATCCTTTTTCATTGGGATATGGATTGGCTGTGCTCCCTCAAGTGCAGGGCTTGAGATGGCTGGCTATTGGCTAAGACCAGCCCTACATGAAGTAAGACAGAGTAGGTTCTAGCATCCTTAATGCTAAGCTGGCTTTGTTTTTTATCTACTTGGTTCAAGACTGGGGAGGTTGCATGGGGGAAGAGACAGAGAATTCCAAATACACAGGCAGCGCTAACCAGTTCACATGCTCTACCAGGGCTTTTGGATAATTTGGCTGACACCTATTTTTAAACAATCAAAATGGTACATATGGGTCTGAGGAGAAAAACAATCTACTAGGCTATATTTGACTCCAGTATTTTCTCCCCATCTCAAACTTCTGAGCCAGGCTGTAAAATTGTAAATACCAAACCATAGAGATGTATGGCACGGAGCCTCCTTCCAAATGAGGGGTACATTCCCTGAAAATATTGCACCAATATGGGTGGGCAAGATTTACTGGCAAAAATATATTTCACACTGAAATGACTATCAGTCTGATTCCGTAGTATGAGTAGCTTGACGTCCAAATATTAAATACTCTGACTTGAGCTTCTAAAATACCATATGACCCATTTCCAAGTCCAACTAATTTGTTTGGCTAGCTCTTTCCAGCTGGACATTCTACACCTAATCTAACACATATTGTCAATCAGTTTTATAGGCTTTATTCTTATATTATCCTTTATGCATTTGGCATTTCAAGCAAAAGGTCCAAAATGAGCAAGAGGCACTGAAGGCAAAGCTCTGGCATATCTTCTTCTATTGCACTGCATCTGTACAATTTTGCAGCAGAATACTATGAGGTGTTTTGCTGTCTTTTAGCAGGCAAGAATCTCTCTCGTGTATAAACTCCAAATATAGCCCCCCCCCCCCGCCTGTCCAGTTTAGAGTCTAATATTTTATCCAAGCTCAAGCCTAAAAAGAAAAAAAAACCCTCTCTTTGCTTGACAACTTGGATGAGGCGGGGGGGGGGGGTACTTCTTCAGCAGTGATTAGTTCTGGAACCCTTGACAGGCAAAAAAAATAGAGAGGGTGGAGTCCTTAGACATGAAAACAAATGCTGGGTCAGGGCTGAGCTCTTGTCAGTGAAACAAGTACTAAGACTGAGCTATCATTGCCAATTCCAGGTAGTGAAATGCCTGGAGTTTTGGAAGAGGAAGTTGGGGAGGGTGGAGTTTTGGCAGGGGAGGCAGTTCAGTGAGGGTGAAATGCCATAGAACCAGAGGTGGGATCCAGCAGGTTCTCACCAGTTCCCGAGAGTGGGTTACTAATTATTTGTGCGTGCCGAGAGGGGGTTACTAATTGGGTCTGCTTTTCCGTTAGAAATTCCATTAGGTCCAAAAATCATAAAGTCCTGTTGTTTCCTATGTGGCTGGTTAGCGAAGGTAGAAAACGGGATAATTCTCCCTGTTGGGCTGTTTTAAAAACATGTTTCAGAAATATGGTAAAGTTCCTTGTTTAAGGAAAGTATCCTTCTTTTGATTTCTAGAAACAAAATTAAGTATTTGAAAGTATTAAGTATTTGACAGGCAGTCAAATAGAGGAGAAGTAGTTGTTTCTGTTGGCAGCAGACGATAGGACTTGCTATAATGAGTTTAAATTATGGACAGAAAGATACCAGCTGGAAATTAGGAACTTTTTTTACAGTAAGAGTTTTTTACAGTAACAGAGAAATTATTAATGCCCCGCCCTGGAATGCCTTGCCACACCCCCGTCGTGCCCCACCCAGCTCCATTGGTGCTACACCACTGTTTGAATCCCACCACCATGGGAACCTGTTACTTAAATTTTTGGATCCCACCACTGCATAGAACTCATCCTCTAAAGCTGCCATTTTCTCCAGGGAAACAAGTACTAAGACTGAGCTATCATTGCCAATTCCAGGTAGTGAAATGCCTGGAGTTTTGGAAGAGGAAGTTGGGGAGGGTGGAGTTTTGGCAGGGGAGGCAGTTCAGTGAGGGTGAAATGCCATAGAACCAGAGGTGGGATCCAGCAGGTTCTCACCAGTTCCCGAGAGTGGGTTACTAATTATTTGTGCGTGCCGAGAGGGGGTTACTAATTGGATCTGCTTTTCCGTTAGAAATTCCATTAGGTCCAAAAATCATAAAGTCCTGTTGTTTCCTATGTGGCTGGTTAGCGAAGGTAGAAAACGGGATAATTCTCCCTGTTGGGCTGTTTTAAAAACATGTTTCAGAAATATGGTAAAGTTCCTTGTTTAAGGAAAGTATCCTTCTTTTGATTTCTAGAAACAAAATTAAGTATTTGAAAGTATTAAGTATTTGAAAGGCAGTCAATTAGAGGAGAAGTAGTTGTTTCTGCTGGCAGTAGATGATAGGACTTGCTATAATGAGTTTAAATTATGGACAGAAAGATACCAGCTGGAAATTAGGAACTTTTTTTACAGTAAGAGTTTTTTACAGTAACAGAGAAATTATTAATGCCCCGCCCTGGAATGCCTTGCCACACCCCCGTCGTGCCCCACCCAGCTCCATTGGTGCTACACCACTGTTTGAATCCCACCACCATGGGAACCTGTTACTTAAATTTTTGGATCCCACCACTGCATAGAACTCATCCTCTAAAGCTGCCATTTTCTCCAGGGAAATAAATCTCTGTCATCTGGAGATCAGTTATAATTCTTAGACCACCAGTCTCCACCTGGACATTGGAGAGCCCAGGCAACAGGCAGTAAAAATGGCATTTAGAGCTGAGTGTTTAGCAGCAAAGACAAGCAGCAGACCTGAACCTGTGAAAAGAAAAACAGATTTGAATTTACAGGGCAGAGCCTTTGGCAGTAAAAACAAGTTGCAGGGTTTCAAAAGCAACTCTTGGGGCCGAGACACCGATCCGAAGCACG
This sequence comes from Sphaerodactylus townsendi, assembly GCF_021028975.2. Classification (NCBI taxonomy): domain Eukaryota; kingdom Metazoa; phylum Chordata; class Lepidosauria; order Squamata; family Sphaerodactylidae; genus Sphaerodactylus; species Sphaerodactylus townsendi. The sequence continues at coordinate 35,404,994 of NC_059430.1, forward strand.
CCAACTTAAAAGGAAGCCTCATATTATTCAGTGGGACTTATTTCCAGGAAAATGGCCTTAGGACTGCAGCCAGAGCTTTTAGCATGAAAAAGAAATTGTAGGTCTGTGAAAACAAAACCAACTTTGAATTTACAGGGTGGAACTGAAAACCAGACCCAAGCCCCGAGAGGAAAAACCAATCATGGAATGAAGTCCCAAGCTGATCTCTGATTCAAATGACGCCCTGCTGAATTCCCAAGATCTAAAATGAGGAGTCAGTGGTTTTCCATTGTGTCGTATGTGAGGAATTTTTGCAGCATACATTTTCTCTCCACTCGCCAACTGTGCACAAATGTAACTGATTATGACAAACGTCCTCAGAGAAGAGCTTTCAGTTTCTCAGGCTTAAGTTCACAAGCCACAGGAACGCTCCAGTAACAGAGATGCTTGTACAAAGATGAAGAGGGGAGATATCTGGGCACATAAATAACAATGAATTGCTCGCTATATTGTGATGGCGTAAATAAATCCCTGCGGAGTGGCTGAAGTGTTTGCAAAAATACTCTTAGCAATACATCCCGAGTAAAGAGCTTTCTGGAGAGTGAAGCAGCTCAGGTTGCAATGATATATGGGGTCTGAGAGGCCGCAGTAGTGTGGTTGTAATTCAGTCCTTTTGCTTAGAAATAAATCTCACCAAAAGCAATGTGAAATGAGGGAAGGAGAGGCCAAGAGGAGTAAAGATAATTTATTCAAGCTCATTGCCACTTTGATTTTGGTTTGTCTTAATTCTTTTTCTGAATTTCATAGATATTCTTTTTTCTTATAAGAACATAAGAACATAAGAACAAGCCAGCTGGATCAGACCAAAGTCCATCTAGTCCAGCTCTCTGCTACTCGCAGTGGCCCACCAGGTGCCTTTGGGAGCTCACATGTAGGATGTGGACGCAATGGCCTTCTGCGGCTGTTGCTCCCGATCACCTGGTCTGTTAAGGCATTTGCAATCTCAGATCAAAGAGGATCAAGATTGGTAGCCATATAAATCGACTTCTCCTCCATAAATCTGTCCAAGCCCCTTTTAAAGCTATCCAGGTTAGTGGCCATCACCACCTCCTGTGGCAGCATATTCCAAACACCAATCACACGTTGCGTGAAGAAGTGTTTCCTTTTATTAGTCCTAATTCTTCCCCCCAGCATTTTCAATGAATGCCCCCTGGTTCTAGTATTGTGAGAAAGAGAGAAAAATGTCTCTCTGTCAACATTTTCTACCCCATGCATAATTTTTTAGACTTCAATCATATCCCCCCTCAGCCGCCTCCTCTCCAAACTAAAGAGTCCCAAACGCTGCAGCCTCTCCTCATAGGGAAGGTGCTCCAGTCCCTCAATCATCCTTGTTGCCCTTCTCTGCACTTTTTCTATCTCCTCAATATCCTTTTTGAGATGCGGCGACCAGAACTGGACACAGTACTCCAAGTGCGGTCGCACCACTGCTTTATATCCCTTATCCCTTTATATCCCTTATCCCTTCTTCTTCTGGATAGTTTAGTCTTTGGACTTATCACATGAATGCTACTTAAAATTGCTCCATGCAGAGCAGAGGTTGTGAGTAGTGGCTCACCACAAGGATAGGAAACTACTCCAAATGTCCCAAAAAACAGGTTTGAGTATGTCAGCAATGTCTTTCCAGCATTGCTAATTTCTCAGTGCGGTAGGTAATCACCACAAGAAGTTCATGTTATGGAAGGATCATAGAGGTGGACTTAAAGGGAAATAGTAGAAGAATCACAGGAGTAGGCCAAGGTTGCCTTCAACTAGAACAATAGTTTGCAAGTGTGGAAGGGTTTCAGAGCCTTTTTGGTGACTCCTGCATCTCCTTATTCCTTGACAATTTGCTCCTTGAAGGTTGCTTTGACAAGGAGGTTTTGGTCTGCATCCCCCCACAAGGTATAGCAGTATGTGAGGGGTGGGGGATGAAATTGAGCTTCCATACAACTTCACTATGCAGACTTCCATCTTCCAGTTCTTTCCCTATTGTGTTGTATGGTTTTTCCCTCATGATTACAATTTCTTCTGGTGGGCTACTTGTCAGCTGTTTTTTTTAAAACAGTAATAGATACATTTTATAGCGCTATGATACCTGGTGGTAGAAAATGCCATCATGTCACAACTCACTTGTAGGATTTTCAAGACAAGAGAGCTCAGAGGTACTTTGCCATTACCTTTTTCTGACCAGAGCCAACCCTGCTTAGCTTTCAAGATCTGAGAAGATCAGCCTATCCTGGGCCATCTACAAACCAGTTTTTAAAAAAACAGGGGAAAAAACCACTCCCGTGGCAAGGTGTGAGAAATAATGGGCGTGAGAGGTAAACACAGATGCCCCCTTCCCCCATGTGGAGGCTCCCTTGCTGCTCCAGATACCTCTTCATATGCAGTGGGACTTGTCCTGATGTTGAAGCAACCAAAATTCTGGAGACTTCAATAAAGACCTCCTTCAATGAAAAAAAAAATCTGCTATCAACAAAACAGAAAAGAAGGAATGACAGAAGTCCCAGTGCACACACAGAAGTTCTTGTGTGCACATAAAAGGCTATTTGGATCTTGGCCAATAGTTATAAAATATTAAAAAGCATTTGCTGCTGGGCTATGAAGTGCTGAGTGCGTATTATTGTGCTTTTGAAAATCAACAAAGTGCTGTTTTATTTTAGTTTCCCACCCCTTTAGCAAGCTGTTGCGCTGTTGCATTGTTTGTAACATATACAATCCTACTTGGTTCAGCAGGGACCTGATTTTAACAGCTTTGTTCAAGCTGAATAGTTTACAAATGGTCTCAGTGCAGTAAGTAAATAAGGCATGTCTGAGTAATGATGCCAGAAACTAGTCTTTTAGAAAGAGCGTCTAATGTAAAATTGCAGTTGTGGCACTTACGGTATCCAAACCTTGTTTTGTAGACTTGTTTGACTCCCTGCAGCTTGTAGGAGGGTGGATTATTGGTACAAACAGGTAGTTGAGAACAGAAATTACCATTTATTTCTATGAGATCACACAGTCTTATCATGAGGAGGATGCTGAATTCCCCAGTGTTTACAAGCAAGGTTCTAAAATTGTCCTTTTGAGGAGAGATAGTAAAAGGCTAGCCTGATCTCATCACATCTCAGAAGCTAAGCAGGGTTGGACCAGGGTTGTTACTTGGATAGGAGACCACCAAGGAATACCAGGGTTGCCATGAAGAAGGAAGCCAATGGCAAACCACCTATGAACATCCCTTATCTTGAAAACTATACTGGGTTGCCATAACTCAGATACAACTTGACAGCATTTTACTCATACACAGTACAAAACACCCCCCCAGGGGTGCATGAATGGCAGATGTATTGGTAGTTCTTCCCCCTCCCCCACAGTAGCACCAACCCCAGAGGTGCTGTCTCTTTGGACCTTCACATGCTAGATTTATAGCCCAAAACAGAGCTGTCAGATAGGCAGGGATGGCACTGCTCCAGTGGCACCCCATCCCTCCAAAGGGCTTTCCAGCAGTGCAGGAAGCCACAAAAGTTTTGAACCTCTGAAGAATTCCGCACAAAGGAAAGTTGAAATACACCATGAAAATCATGGAGTAACTCTGAGACCAGCTTCGCCAGTGCAAGAGAGCTAAACAGGCAGCGAAAGCTGACTAAGGTCAGCTCCATCCCTGGAACACCTCCACTATGTGCCAATGAGGAGCTAGGTTCAGTGGTCATGTGTCCCAGGGCGTGACAGGTTCAGTGGCCAGGTGCCAGCGGATTTGCCCCTCCGCCAGGGTAAGTGCCCTGGGGAGGGCAAATCTGCTGGCATCAGTTTACACTGGCTCTACAGAGAAATTTGCTGCCATCCCCGCCCGCTGCTCCTGGATGGGGCTGCCAGTGTGTTGACCAGTTGTTGGGGGTAGAGTGGAGGTAGAGAATGGGAACCTGGGAGAGATGGCAAAGGAGAGTTCTCTTGCTTTTAAAAGTCTGAAGTCCTTTACTGAAAGGTTTCATGACTCAATAAATGGCTGTGACAAACTGTTTTTCCTACTGAGGGGATGTACACAGACTCCTAAGATTTCTGGGATCTTGGTTTGTTTTTAAGCTACAAACCTTCCCCCCAGTTTCCAGGTGTTCTACAGTTAGCAAGGGTTTGCTGCTATGAGGTAAGTTTTGCAGTGCACAAGATTACTGAGATCACTGAAGCTTGCCATCTATATATAACTTTAAAAATTATTTATTTACAGGTTGGTTTTAAAGGAACAAACCAGCAGCACAGGTCTCCAGGTAGACAAAGTAGGAACCCGAAGTCAGCTCTGTGAAACAGGAATAACTTTATTGATATATGTCGCCCTAGTTACAGGGTGCTGGAACTGAGGATTCTTGCCCTCAGGTTGCTGCGGGAACGAGGGTTGTTGGGGAAACTGAAACTGAAACTTACTGGGAGTTACAGGAAATGAAACCTGGTCCTGACACCAGCTGAGACACAAAAAAATTAAACTACCTATGATTTCAAAGAGTAGTCAGACTTTTCTACAACGCTTTCAGGCACAAACTTTTATTGACTAGCTGCTTGGTTGGATCCTCCCTCACACACAGGGATTCCACTCACAGCAGCCTGCCCATTCCCCAGATTGTACAAGGTCTGCTCAACACCAGAGGCAGGACTAACAACTGAGCATTTTCTTCTCTCCCAGAGATGGAGTGACACTGCTGTGCTACACTACCAAGCAGAACTACTCTCAATCTGTCTGCTCATTTTCCTGAGTCAGACTTGAGCTGTCTCTGTTCTCTCCCCAAAGCTCTGATGACAACTAGATTCCAACAGCAAGTGTCTGAGATGTAATATTTTCAAAGAGTTGGGTCCAGGTTCCCATGGCATGACTCTCCATGCAAATGCACAGCAACTGTGGGAACGCCAGTTTTAAGATAAAGGAAAGCCTGATTTAGCTCAAAATGTTGTTGTGAGAAGGGGTTCCTGCCTCTCGCACTATCTTTCTGCACCAAAACAGTGGAGTAATTTATCTATTTCTGCTGTTCCACATGGAGATTCTGTAGAAAATTACCATCAGCCTTTGCCTGAACAGCCTCCTCCTTCAGTAAACTGACAGAAATGCTACATTCCCTAGAAAATATGTTCCTATGCTTTATCATTTAAATTAATGAAAAGAGAGTCAATGGGCCCTTTTGCTCTATCCCAGTCATGTATAGCTTAAATTGCCCTTTAATAATTACTTTTCAGCCATGAAGAGTTTGGATTTATATCCCCCCTTTCTCTCCTGCAGGAGACTCAAAGGGGCTTACAATCTCCTTGCTCTTCCCGCTTCACAACAAACACCCTGTGAGGTAGGTGGGGCTGAGAGAGCTCTGAGAAACTGTGACTAGCCCAAGGTCACCCAACTGGCATGTGTGGGAGTGTACAGGCTAATCTGAATTCCCTAGATAAGCCTCGCAGCTCAGGCGGCAGAGCTGGGAATCAAACCCAGTTCCTCCAGATTAGATACACGAGCTCTTAACCTCCTACACCACTGCTGCTGCTTAACCTCCTATGCCACTGCTGAACAATGTGATGCTAAGAACATGTTCCTGGGAGTGAACCCCACACAGGAGAATTAAGTCAAATGCTGAGTAGATTCACTTAGGATTGCATCCATAGCTTGTACTCATAGCTTCACCCCCCCTCACCCCTAACTCAGTGTTTGTTGGTTCTTCTCATGCATTTGTTTACTTTGTACTTTGCCAAAGCATAAAATGATGCATGGTTCCGATCACCCATGCTGAATTTTTTTATCACTTTGCAAATACACAATTTGCACTGTCTTATTCTTGAGACTGCATCAGATGCTGCAGTTGCATATCATTTTCCAGTCTCTTTGGATGTAACTGGAAGAAAACTGTGCTTTACAAACACTGACTGATATTTAAAAAGCATTTTTACATCTGGGAACAAGTGATTAGAGTGCTAAAACCTTTCCATCTCTAGCAACCTTGGCTTTGAATCCTTTGTGACACATAGGGAGTAACCTGAAGGCTCAGCTTTATTTCCATCAGTAAAATTACTCACAGTTTGGGTGAAATTGGCCTCTTTGTTCAGGAGGAACCTGCAAATGGAGTAACAAAATAGATGCACCTTTTTGTAATGAACCAGCTCTCAGCTGGCAACATGGTGGCTTGACGGTTCTGACTCCTGATACACATAGGAAATGGGAAAGCAGGATGGACTGGATTTGTGCTGCAATCCTAAGAACGTTTTCCTAAGAGTAAGCCCAATTAAGCCAATAGAACTTTCTTCGAGTAGACCTATTTATAATTGCTTTTTCTTGATAGCCTTTTGGCCCCTTGCAACTCTTTGGCTCTACTATAAATATATACGAAACTGCCATGTATGGAGTCAGGCCATTGGTCAATGTAGTTCAGTTTTGTTTACTCTGATTGGCACCATCTTGCTTCTGAAGTCCTTCTGAAATTTCCTACCAGGGATCCTAAACCAAAGATGCTGGCAATCGTACCAGGAACCTTTAAACAGATAATCTGCTACTGACTTACTGTGTGGGTTCTAGCAAGTTTTTTTTAAAAAATTTTTTGAGCTGCTGCCTTAAGCAATACACTAAATTCCACAACTATATGTAGAACCAGTGTGGCACAGTGATTGAACAGTGGTCCTGGACTAGGATCCAGGAGACTCAGGTTCAGACCCCTGCTCTGTCATGGAAGCTTGCTGAGTACTCTTGGGCCCAGGGGCAGAGCGAGGGGGAACTGCACCCAGGGCACACATGCACCCTGCATCCCTGCCACACCCCCATCCACCTCCACCCTATCCTCCCCTGGAATGCCCAGAAACACCCCCTCCATGCCCCTGGAATGCCCCCGCCATACCCCTGGAATGCCCCCACAGGGGTGCGCACTGAGTGCATCGCACCCTCCCCCCCACCCCACCCCACCCCACCCCACCCCCTCCCCTCCCCACTCCACCCCTCCCCTCTCCTCCGTGCCACGCCACTGCTTGGCCCAGTCAGATACTCTCAGTTAACTTACCTGATGTAAGTCACTTTGGGTCCTTATTGGGAAGAAGGGTAGGGTGTAGATGAAGTCAGTAAAGCCTACATTCTGCCACACTTTAGTGTGACTAAGAAGTCAGCATGAATCTATTCAAATAGGAGCAGAGAACAAACAGTGTCTAAACTTTTCCCAGTTAATCAGGGACAAAAACACTCAATAGTTTAGGAAGGGAAAACAGGGCAGGCTGCTTTTTATGAGTTTGCGCCTTAATGCTCTCAATTTGTGAGGTGCTTTTTGAAAACTGTGTGCCTGTGTGTAAGGAAAAAATAAATCCTTTTATTTTGTTTCACCCCCATTATGATAGCAGGGTGCTCTGTTTACCACTTGTGGCTATGCTAGAAATGATACAACTGCAAACGCTCTTCTCATTGAACTGTTGCATTTGCCTGTCCTTTGAGAAAGGCGCAAAGGCTTCCTGCTGAGTTTGTGACTTCAGGGAGAGCTGCTGCTTTGGAGGAACTGGCAACCGCTGAGTCTTTACAGTAGCAAAGAGAGTGGTAAAAATCCAGTCATGTTTGTTGATAAGCAACATAGGGGCATGATAGCAATGCAGTTACCATCTACTGTTCTAGGTAAGAGAAAGACGTGCCAAGAATTTTTGAAAATGATATGTCAGGCAAGAAAGCAAAAATTCTCTTGAAGTTACCAAATGTACACCTGTAGTAAGTATTCAACTAAAAGCGGTCACATTTAATTTCAGGTTCAGGTTTTACCCAGCATTCAGTTGAAGCTCTCCCCACCACCATTTCCCAGGTCAACATACACTTGGGAAATGGAGCGGGGAGGGAGGAGAGTTTCAACTGAATGCTGGACTCCAGCATGTAATTGAAACTCTCCCCACCCCCCACCCCCAACACCATTTCCCAAGTTCATGTGGATCTGGGAAATGGCAACAGCAGTAAGGGAGCGGGGGGTTCATGCTCACCATTTTCGGCACCACGGCTATTCGGTTCTGCCGAATACCTGGTTTCAAACCAAATCACCACCCAATGTAGTTGATCAGCAGCAGATTCAGAACAGGCTTTCTTCATGTAACACATCATTCACTTACAGAATCCTCAGCCATGGCCATTCGCTTAGATGGCTTTAAAAGGGGACAAAAGGTCCATCTGTGGCTATTAACTAGGATAGCTAAAAGACACCTCCCATTGGTTTGATCCAGAAGGGCTCTGCTCATGGGCTTATTCCTAACTTTGCTTTGTACAGTTTGGTCTCTTTGCAATAGTGCCTTTGATATCTCTATTAAGCCTCCTAAGATGAAATATGGAGAAAGCAGAAGCTGCGATTGATTCCGGTGCATAATTTATATGTGCAAAAAATATCTATATAAAAGTTCCAGTCCATGAATTCTAACTCAATGAAATATTCAAAGGACAATAAAATGCATTTTCAGGTATAAGATGCTCTGGCACTGAGGAGCTCCTTGGATATCATGCCAGAGAGCTCCCAAGTCTCTGCCAAATGCCTAATGCATTGGAAGGTATGCCTTGCACCAGATGCTGGATAACTAGAATGGCTGAGCTTTGACATCTTGTTTGCACATTTGGATAATGTGCTTGGAAGAGGGGCTGATGCTTCTTGGGAAGCTATTGATTAAATAAACCTCACTCAGCATGGCTGCTGCTATTTGTGCAATGTTTAATTCTTTTATTTTCAGGAGGGCTGTCAAAAAAGAAGTTAGCCCCATTCTCTCCAACAGAGAATATGCAGAATCCCAGAGACTGATACCTGGAAGTTAGCAGATAGTCCTGGCCTGGCAGGACTATGGAGGTTTGAGCTCTGATTGAGATGGCTGAACTTTTCCTCTGCTTTGCAGCCTATCCTTTCTACAGATGCTCCACTCCTGTCTTAGGGTTTCCTTCAGCCAACCAGTGCCTGTCTCTTGGGTGAGGAATCTCTGTGTTGGCCACAGGTCTGTCAGGGTGTCAGAAAAGCACATTAACTACAGAGTCCAACTTCACAAAAATCTCAGCTATTTTTCCCCCAAAAAGCCAGCTTCTAGCTACTATGATAGAAGAGGAGGAGAAGAGTTTGGATTTATACCCCAACTGTCTCTCCTCTAAAAGAGTCTCAAAGGGGCTTATGAACTCATTCCCTTCCTTTCCCCACAACGGACACCTTGTGAGGTAGGTGGGGTTGAAAGAGTTCTGAGAAAACTGTGCCCAAGGTCACCCAGCAGGCTTCATGTGTAGGAGTGCGGAATCAACCCCAGTTCTCCAGATTAGAGTCTACATGTGCTCAACTGTTACACCACACTGGTATTGAAGATATGTTTGAATAAGTGTCTATGATACTTGCAGGAGTTTTAAAAGTAGAGTTAGCAACCTGCCAGTGGGGCCTACAATTCTCCCAACATTGCATCTGATCTCAAGAACACAGGGATCAGTTCTCCTGGAGGAAATGATAGCTGAAGAGGGTGGATTCTGTGGTATCACATCCACATTGAGGTCCTTTCCCTCCCCCAACTCTGCTCTCCCCACACACCTCTCAAAAATCTTTTGACTTGCAGGAGCTGATGACTCTAATAAAAAGCCATTGCCTTTTTTCTGGGTTATTGTTTCGATGTTTTCTAGTGGCATTGGGCTTTTGATATCATACACAGCTCTTCACAATGCTCTGTAACTAGCAAAAACAGCATGATGAAAACTTTTTTTAAAAAATCAAAGTATTAAAAATTCAAAACAAATTAGGCAGAACCGAAGCATGCAAATTTGCCATATTTACACCATGTGCTCAGGTTACAGAATGCACCTCTGCTGCCATGGGGCTTTGCCTTTCTAATATGCAGAGCACATATTCTTCTGCAGTGCAATAGTATTTGCTTTTCTGGAAACTTCTTTATACAAGAATTCCGTCTTGCAGGGTCAGCTCCTGTAAGTCTGATTTCCTCTGTGGATTTGCAGATCACCTGATTCCTTTATTTTACTGGACAAATGTTATCTGTGCTTGGCATTCCATTTCACCTGAATTCAGCTTTTATCAGGAGAATTTCTAAAATGTATCCCTGAACTGGAACATGTGTCATTTACTATGTCTTTCAATTCCTTTTGTTCATGCACCTGATGAAGTGGACTCTGGTCTGCACAACCGTAGGCTAGGATAAAATATTTATGGTCTTTAAGGTGCAAACAAAACTCATTATTTATTGAAATTCATTTGTGTACTCCCAATGGTCGATTCCTCACAGCAAAATGTATAACAGGTTGCAGTCGTTATAAAGGAACCTGTTTTCCTTTTTCCTGTTCATATGCATGCCATGCAGGCAGTGATTGGAATCCATGGAAACAATCAGGGTTGCTTTCACATCTTCGCACGGAGACGCTTCTCTTTTTAAATTATTTTTTGCAACGTATGTGCATGCAGGCATGCAGAAATGAACCCCACGCCATGCCAATTGTTCCACAATACTATCGGCAGCACCTGTGTAGCTGCTCATTTGCAACAAGCAACATTTTTTAAAAGAAATTTTTTAAAAAGGAAAAGGGGGCCTCCCTGCAATGGCAGGGCAATGGTAGGTGGATTCTCCCTCCTGCCTGGCCGTTCACGCAGGAATAGCTCCAACCTGGGATTTTGGGAAAGGAACACTGGCAGCCGCATAGCTACCATGGGGGTGGGGGGGGGATGCCGCACCCTGGTCGTGCACCATTGGGGTCATGTGGGGGGCAGAAAATCACCCCCAACCCCCCTTTCCTCTCCCCCTGCCTCGCCAGACCCTGCTCCACCAGACAGGCCCCGCAGCCCAGAGCAGCCTGGCAGGGCCTGGCCAGGCTGCTTTTTCGGTTGGCTGAACTAAGGTAAGTGGAGGTGGGGGTCCTGTGGGACCCATTTTGCTCCAGGCACCATTCCCCCCACCACCACCATGCCACTGATCACTGGTTTAGCAATTTTCAAAAATCCTGGGTTGAGAGAAATAAAATGGTCAGACTTGTTTGGGGGACAGGACCTGTGCAAAGTCCCCTTCTAAATGGTACACATAGCGTCCTACACCCATTATATTTGCCCTGTGCAGAATCCACCAATTATACTAATACAAATATGCACACTGATAAAGCAATGCAAAAGGCAAAATTAATGCAATCATAAATGCAGACACAAGGATATAAAATCATGTATTCTTTCTGAATTCCCAGCTTTATTTAATCTCTAGCACTTTTTTGTTAAAGAATTTTAAGGGGAAATGTATACACATTTTGATCCAGATTGCCTGGGAAGGAATGGCATGAAGGTCATGAGTCATCTAATCTCTTTCTGACCAAATGCATTATTTTCTGCTGTGTCCCATCATGTTGCACTCCAGACATGTTGCACTCCAGACAACCCTTTCTCTCACTACCTGGAAACCTAGCACATCATTCTACCTGGAATTAAGGGATGATTTCTTTATTAGGAGGGTGGGCTTTGCAGGTAGGTGTAAGTTAAGAATTTCAGTAATTAAGGTTCCAAGTAACTGCTTTTGCCCCTCACCCTGTAGCTTTCCCTAACACAACTTTGAACATGGCAACCTTATGCCCTGCAACACCATATGAGATAACAATACTGATGCCCTAAACAAATCAATAACAGACTAATTATGTGAATATCCCCTGGATAACTTATGTTATGCCTCATTATGGATACAGGGCTTTTTCACAGGGTTACTAGATTCTCCCTAGTCACTGGTGGGAGATAAGGATTAGGACTTCCAGATCCAGGTTAGGAAACTCCTGGAAATTTGGGGATGGAGCCTGGGGAGGAAAAGGACCACAGTGAGGTACAAGACCATGGATTCCACCCTCCAAACCATCTATTTCCTCCAGGGGAACTGATCTCTTCAGTCTCGAGATAACCTGTCAATCTAGGAGATTCTCAGAATCCACCTGGAGATTGGCATCCCTACTTCTTCATGCAGTATGATCCTATGCAGGGTAACTTCAATCTAAGGCAATTGAATCCAATAAACTTAAACTGGAGCAACTCTGCATAGGACTGCATCGTAAAGTTTCTATGAATGCTTGTTCGTATTACACATGTATATTGGAGGTGGGGGGCAAAAATCGGGCACAAACAGCTCAGCCACATTTTATATTTAATACCGGATCAATTTCCATGTTCATTTTTGAAAGCCTGTTAAATAGCTCACCTCTTCAAAACTGCATGCTCACCTCTTCAAAACACACATTCTCAAAAACTGTATGGTGTATGGACAATGGAGATTTTGGAAAGGGAACCCGAGTAGAGCAGGTTTGGGGGCAGGGAGGGACTTCAGTGGGACAAATTCCACCTTGCATAGATTCCACCTTTCAAAGTGGCCATTTTCTCCAGGTGAATTGATCTTTGCCACCTGAAGGTTATTTGTAGTAGCAGGAGAACCTCAGCCACTGCCTGGAGGTTTGCAGACCTACTCAAGTGAATCTCCCTCCAACAGAAGAGCCACTTAAAGTTGGATGAAGGCTTCAAAGTGGAGCCAAAAAGGAGAAGTAGGGTATAAATGTTTGAAAATGAATGAGTAACTTTGTTCAGTTAAGTGGTAGGATAGGGGTAGGTTCTGCATCAGTGGAAAGGATTCATCCACTTTTTCACTCAATCTTGCTCAGTTCCCCTTAAGAACATAAGAACGTAAGAACAAGCCAGCTGAATCAGACCAGAGTCCATCTAGTCCAGCTCTCTGCTACTCGCAGTGGCCCACCAGGTGCCTTTGGGAGTTCACATGTAGGATGTGAAAGCAATGGCCTTCTGCGGCTGTTGCTCCCGAGCACCTGGACTGTTAAGGCATTTGCAATCTCAGATCAAAGAGGATCAAGATTGGTAGCCATAAATCGACTTCTCCTCCATAAATCTGTCCAAGCCCCTTTTAAAGCTATCCAGGTTAGTGGCCATCACCACCTCCTGTGGCAGCATATTCCAAACACCAATCACACGTTGCGTGAAGAAGTGTTTCCTTTTATTAGTTCTAATTCTTCCCCCCAGCATTTTCAATGAATGCCCCCTGGTTCTAGTATTGTGAGAAAGAGAGAAAAAAATTCTCTGTGTCAACATTTTCTACCCCATGGATAATTTTATAGACTTCAATCATATCCCCCCTCAGACGTCTCCTCTCCAAACTAAAGAGTCCCAAACGCTGCAGCCTTTCCTCATAAGGAAGGTGCTCCAGTCCCTCAATCATCCTCGTTGCCCTTCTCTGCACTTTTTCAATCTCTTCAATATCCTTTTTGAGATGTGGTGACCAGAACTGAACACAGTACTCCAAGTGCGGTCGCACCACGGCTTTATATAAGGGCATGACAATCTTTGCAGTTTTATTATCAATTCCTTTCCTAATTATCCCCAGCATAGAGTTTGCCTTTTTCACAGCTGCCATACATTGAGTTGACATTCCCATGGAACTATCAACTAAGACGCCCAAATCCCTTTCCTGGTCTGTGACTGATAGCACTGACCCCTGTAGCGTGTATGTGAAGTTTGGATTTTTTGCCCCTGTGTGCATCACTTTGCATTTTGCTACATTGAACTGCATTTGCCATTTCTTAGCCCACTCACCTAATTTATCAAGGTCCACTTGGAGCTCCTCGCAATCCTTTGTGGTTCTCACCACCCTACATAATTTGGTATCATCTGCAAACTTGGCCACCACGCTACCCACCCCTACTTCCAGGTCATTTATGAATAGGTTAAAGAGCACTGGTCCCAATACGGATCCTTTGGGGTTCACACTCCCACTCTCTCGCCATTGTGAGAACTTCCCATTTACACCCACTCTTTGCTTCCTGTTTCTCAACCAGTTTTTAATCCATAGGAGGACTTCCCTCTTTATTCTTCATTGCTGAGTTTTCTCAATAGTCTCTGGTGAGGAACTTTGTCAAAAGCCTTTTGGAAATCCAAGTAGACAATGTCCACTGGTTCCCCCTTATCCACATGCCTATTTACATCCTCAAAGAACTCTAGTAAGTTTGTAAGACAGGATTTGCCTCTGCAAAAGCCATGCTGACTCTTTCTCAGCAGGTCTTGCTTTTGTACATGTTTTATAATTTTATCTTTAATGACAGATTCTACTAATTTACCAGGAACAGATGTCAAACTGACTGGCCTGTAATTTCCCGGGTCCCCCCTAGGTCCTTTCTTAAAGATTGGTGTGACATTGGCCATCTTCCAGTCTTCAGGGATGGAGCCTGATTTCAAGGATAAGTTGCATATTAAAGTGAGAAGATCAGCAATTTCATGCTTGAGCTCTTTAAGAACTCTTGGGTGAATGCAATCTGGGCCAGGGGATTTGGTAGCATTTAGTTTATCAATGGCTGCCAGTACTTCTTCCTTGTCTATCACTATCTTCGTTAGTTCCTCGGATTCGCCTCCTAAGAAGCTTGGTTCAGGTGCAGGAATGTTCCTCACCTCCTCTTGGGTGAAGACAGATGCAAAGAATTCATTCAGCTTTTCTGCAATCTCCCTGTCATCTTTTAGCACACCCTTTGTTCCTTTGTCATCTAACGGGCCTACCGCTTCCCTTACTGGCTTCCTGCTTTTGATGTACTTGAAGAACTGTTTGTTGCTGGTTTTGATGTTCACAGCCATGCGTTCCTCATAATCCTTTTTTGCCTCCCTTACAGCTAACTTGCTTCTCTTTTGCCACCATTTGTGTTCTCTCTGGTATTCTTTATCAGTTAAGTTGGACTTCCATTTTCTAAAAGACATCTTTTTTTCCTAATAATTTCCTCAACGTCCCTTGTTAACCATGGTGGCTTTCTTTTGGACTGGGCGCTGCCTTTTCTAACCTGTGGAACACATTCCAGCTGAGCTTTTATTACTGTGTTTTTAAATAACCTCCAAGCATCTTGGACATTTTTGACTCTCTTGATTTTCCCTTTCAGCTTCCTGCGCACTATCCCCCTCATCTTTGAGAAATTTCCCTTTCTGAAGGCAAATGTAACTACATTAGTAGTTGTCACTTGTTCGCATGCAGAGATACTGAATCTGACAGCATTGTGGTCGCTGTTCCCTATCGGCTCAACAACACTGACTTCCTGCACCAGGTCCTGGGTCCCACATAGAATTAGATCTAGGATCACATCTCTCCTGGTTGGTTCTACAACCATCTGCTCTAAGCCACAGTCATTTAGCATATCCAGGAATGTTCTCTCCTTACTATGACCTGAACATGCATTTTTCCAGTTTATATGGGGATAGTTAAAATCGCCCATTACCACGACATTTTTGCTTTTGTTGGCCTCTCTAATTTCTTTTTCCATCTCAGAATCCTCTTGTGCGCTTTGGTCAGGGGGACAATAATATATTCCTAATGTTAAACTATGCTTCACCCCTGGTATTGATATCCACAGTGCTTCTGTAGAGGAATCAGCTCCCCCTGCATTGTCTATTTTATGTGACACTATGCTCTCTTTGATGTAGAGGGCCACCCCACCCCCAATACGCCCTGTCCTATCCTTCCTGTAGAGCCTGTAACCTGGGATAACAGCATCCCACTGGTTCTCCTCATTCCACCATGTCTCTGTGATGCCCACTATATCAATGTCCTCCTTCAAAACTCTGTACTCCAGCTCCCCCATTTTAGTTCGAATGCTTCTACTATTAGCATAGAGACACTTGTATACTCTGTCTCTGTCCCTAACCAGGGATTTATGTGTTTTGCCCTCTAGCCTTTTGTAGACACTATCACTTATCACATTGCTATGTTCCTCACTTGTACGTGGTTGATTTAAAAAAACCTCCTTCTCTCTCTGCATCCCCATGGACTTTGTATTCCGAACCGAAGTCACCTCAGCTCCTGTCGGCTTTCCCCCAGGGATCAGTTTAAAAGCTGTTCTGCCACCTTTTTAATGTTGAGCGCCAGCAGCCTGGTTCCTCTTTGGTTAAGATGAAGCCCGTCCCTTTTGTACAGGCCTGCCTTATCCCAAAAGGTTCCCCAGTTCCTGACAAATCTGAAACCCTCTGCCTTGCACCACCTTCTCATCCACTCATTGAGACCCTGTATCTCCACTTGCCTAGCTCGCCCTGCGCGTGGAACAGGTAGCATTTCAGAGAATGCCACCTTGGGGGTCCTGGATTTTAACCTTTTTCCTAGCAGCCTAAATTTAGCTTCCAGAACCTCCCGGCTACATTTCCCAATGTCATTGGTACCAATGTGGACCACAACTGCTGACTCCACCCCAGCACTGTCTAACAGCCTATCTAGACGAAGCGTGACATCCGCAACCTTCGCACCAGGCAGGCAAGTCACCATGCGGTCATCACGCCTGTCACAAACCCAACTCTCTATATTCCTGATGATCGAATCACCCACTACAAGGAGCCCCCCACCTCCCCGAGGGGTATCCTCAGTGCGAGAGGATATCTGACCACTAGCTAAGGAAGGGGTCCCATCTAAGGGAACATCTTCCACCACCTCAGACTGGCACCCTCTGTCACCCAGACTCTCATTCTCCATGACATCTGAAGAGATGTCACCTTGGGAGTGGGACCCGGCTGCTAGGTCCCTGAAAGCCTTGTTTGTTGCCCTCTCTGCCTCTCTCAGCTTCTCCAGGTCTGCCACCTTGGCTTCAAGAGAACGCACACATTCCTTGAGTGCCAGGAGCTCATTGCAGCGAGGGCACACCCACGACTTCTGGCCTAGTGGCAGATAGTCATACATGTGACACTAAGTGCAAAACACTGGCAAGCTCCCATCCCCCTGCTGGCTTCCTGCCTTCATATCTGCTTTTGTTTAGATATTTAGATATTAAACTTTTAGTCAGTGCCCCTTGGAGCTATCTGTACCTACTATCCCTCAAGAAATGTCCTTATTAATTAATTAATTTATTTTTTAAAAAAAAGAAAAGAAAGAAATTGCGCGCGCCACTAGGCTTTGAGAAAAGCCCTCCAAAATGAACACCAGAGTCACTCTGCTCTTCCTGGTCCAGTTGCCTTGTCCACTGCTGCTCCTTTCTGCTGGTTCCAGAGACTGAACTAAAGACTGAATGACTCACCTCAGGAGCCCCACCTTTAGCAGCCCAGGACAAAGAGTAACCTCTGTTAACCCCTGTTAAGCCCCACCTCCAGCAGTCTCAGCTCTTAGCAACCTTACAAGGAGAAAAAGAGATAACCCCTGCAAACCCCTGTTAAAAATACACTGTTTTAAAAGATGTGGCTTTGAGAAAAGCCCTCCAAAATGAACACCAGAGTCACTCTGCTCTTCCTGGTCCAGTTGCCTTGTCCACTGCTGCTCCTTTCTGCTGGTTCCAGAGACTGAACTAAAGACTGAATGACTCACCTCAGGAGCCCCACCTTTAGCAGCCCAGGACAAAGAGTAACCTCTGTTAACCCTTGAGGAACCTGAGGAAAGCCCTGGAAACCCTTGAGGAACTTGAGGAAAGCCCTTGCTACAGTGATCATCCCAGACAGTGTTTGTTCTTTTAGTTCTTCTCATCCCCAGTGTAGATTTTTTGGGGTGGTGAGATGAGACTGTCCTTTCCTTTTCACAAACTGGTTAGATCCTGCCTAGTGTGATAAAAAAGGATTCAGGAAATGGGAAATAAGCTACGCAGCAAAATGTTGAATGTAAAAATTATCTGCCATTGTGTGATAAATGCTGCCCTATATCTTGAGTCCAGCAGTAACTGCAGGAGTCAATCAGCATCCCTCTGAGCTGCTAACAAATGCTAAAAGACAGCTGACATAACAAGCTTCACATTGCCTTTTATTATTATGGGTAGGCAGCGAGTGTAAATTTTACAGACTCGTATTTGCAATGAAGTGGAACCTCAGAGTTAGTGCTGATAAAGTGACAGGAAAGAACCGTCCTAATAAATAGTATCCAGAATTAAAACGATAACTGTGTTTAATGTAAACAAGCATTGGACTACTTACTTTAATTGGCTGGTTGCTCCACACTGTGAACATATTAGGGAAAATGAGTTGCTGTAAGGAAAAAAAGCATAACACACAATAAACGCTTAACATTAAAGCACTGTTGAGCATCAGGAGAGAAAATTTAAAGTGTTAAATTATTATCCTCTGTGAGTCTGTGGCCTGTTATACATTTGTAGTCTGCTCCAAATTGAGCATCCATCTCCTTTGGTTTGGCTTCTCTGTTACACACTCATTTCAGCTTCTTCAGAACTCACCACGGTTCAGATCAGAGTTGCTCCGTGGCTTCTGAAAGCAGGCAAAGTGTGATTCCCCCCATCCCCCACAGAGAAAGTGAAGGGAAGGCGCATGCATTTAGCCTACTGTGGCTTTGCTCACCCCTTCCTGCTTTTCCCACCCCGCCACCCATTAGCAATTCAAAACATTCTTTGGGCCAGCAGAGCAATCAAAAGGGTTTCTTTCTTTCTTTCTTTCTTTCTTTCTTTCTTTCTTTCTTTCTTTCTTTCTTTCTTTCTTTCTTTCTTTCTTTCTTTCTTTCTTTCTTTCTGTCTGTCTGTCTGTCTGTCTGTCTGTCTGTCTGTCTGTCTGTCTGTCTGTCTGTCTGTCTGTCTGTCTGTCTGTCTGTCTGTCTGTCTGTCTGTCTGTCTTTCAGCAAAAACAAATGGAATTAGGCAGCGGGCAACACAAAATGGTGGCTGGGGATGCTTTTCTGGGGATGGTGGGGACAGAAAACCATGGAGAAACCCCACTGCAAAGCTGTGGGGTGAGTGGTTCATGCATAAAGGGCATTAGTTTGAATGAACCTATTTCTAAGGGCAAACTTACTTGTTATCATTGGCTGATCTTAGTTTCACTCCTGACTTTCAGTGTGTATTGACAATGGCCAGGAGAAGCACAGCTTTGCACTGCCAAAACTGATTTGCCTGCCATATATCATTTACAGGTAAAGAGACTTTCCGCAAGACTTTCCGCAAGGGATTCTTCACTTTGGAGTGAAGGGATTCTTTCCACACTCAATTTGCCAGATACCACGTTGGAATTCTGATGCAGTATGGATCTTCTGCAGCTATATAAAATATAATAAAAATGTATAAAAATATAATCCTGTAAAATATAATCCTGTATGAAAATATAATCAGCCCTAAATCAGCCCTCTCAACTGATTTTTTAAAAAATCTACCATCATAAGTTCAGTGATCATAAAACCATTAAAACATTGTTAAACCATGAAAATGAAACAGGCAAACAAACAAAAAAGAGTAAACCAGACAGTGGCATACAATAACTTCATCAACAGTTCATATTGTGAACAGTCCTGTCAGTCAAAACCTCTAGAGAGCAAACCAATTTTCACTTCTCAGTAGAACACTTATAAAAATAGGACCAAACAAACATCTCAGGGTTGAGAAAGCTAGAGGGCTGGGGTTATGAAGAAAGCCACCTTTGCAAGACAGAATTTTACACAGAGATTCCCCAGGTTATGGCAATACAAAGAATTACTCCTCTCCAGTCCAATAAAATGTGGTAGTTACAGATTTGTATGTGTGTGTTTCAGGTGGATTTAGGCCCAGTAGTTAAACAGGAGAAACTACACACCAGTTGAATCCAGTTTCACAAATGACTGACTCACAGGATGGTTATGTGCAATGTGTCTGTTGCACTGAAGGTGCAAATGCCAGTCGAGGCAAGATTGTTTGTATGGATGTATTTTCCCAAGCTCCACTTTCACTTTCCATTCCCTCTGTGGCAAGTGATACCACTTCTAGTGTGACTTTGATTTCCTTCACTGCCAGAGCAGGGCAGATTTGCCAGTGTAAACAGCTTTGCCCTGGACATCTTCCCTCCACCCATGATCACCCTTCACCCCTCCCAATCCCTTGCACTGCCATCCATGCCTTCCTCCTTGCCCCCCTTTCTTATCACCAGTTCCTTTCTGCTTCCTACTTGTCCTGCTGGACTCCTTTTCTGTTACACGTTTACTGCTCCTGACCCTCCCTTCTCTTGTGGTTGTTAGGTAGACAGCCATATCTCTGCCACAAGAGAAGGCATCTTTCTGTAGCCAGCAAGTGGAAGTAAAAAAAACACAAGACACTCAAGTGCCAAAACACACCTTTTAAATTCTCGTATCGATCTATTGATATCTTGACATAATAATAACCGAATGTGCTTGATCCTACCATATGCTTAATGTGCCCATATACTCATACCATACACTTTATTTCAGCTTGAAGCATTTGTACCATATTAGATCTATAAAAATAATGATAGGTCTAATTCAGGAATATCAAAATACCAAGCAGCAGCAGGATGTGTGTGCGTGCGTGTGTGTGTGTGTGTTTGTGTAGAGGATGGGGAGAGAGAGACTATGAGGACATGGTCTCCTTTGTCAGAAGAATTCGATCCAGAGAATTGTTTTGACTTTTTGGGAAAGATTATTTTTGGAAAGGACTACAATATCAATATAATTGCAATAACAGCAATATCAATATAACAGCAATTTAATTTAAAAGGCTTTAACAAAGCCAGAAATCTTGTGACTGTGTGCCTTTTAGAGGGATTTGATGGAAGGAGTTAAGAAAACCAAGATAAGCAAGCCTGAGAGAGTTGAAAACAGAGAAATGTGAGAAGATCCCACTACAACCCAACTGCACAGCAAAAAGCCTTGAGGTAAGTGTTCTATGCATAATGGGTCATAGATGGGGTAAGGAGAGAAGTCAGTAGTCTTCGAAGGATCTCTGGGCAAGTGAAAATGGGAAAGATGTCTATACAGGCATACAGAAATTACAAAATACATTTTCTAATAAAACACATTTTTAATCGTTGTGGCATCTGCACAGTCCCATGTGGGACCATGCTGAAGCAAGTCTGCCGCTGAACATTTTTTTTAGTTAACATTTTAAAGCTCATAGCCATTAGGTGAGTGCTCCCCTCCCCCTCCCCCAGTCACAGCCTGGGCTATCTGCTTGCCCCACCCAGGGCATGTGACTGGGGAGGAGGGGCACACTTTTCCCCTCTGGAACTCCTTCCCTCTAGAACTCCATTTGCCACACTGTCTCAATGGGTGACATCTGCTGTTCATTTGGCTTATAATATGGCTAATGTTCCTTGCCTGATTGCCATCAGGGCACATTCTACCAGAGCCCTAGCTGCTTCAATGGCTTTTAAAAATACAATATGCACAGCAGCTATGTGGTCTATTCCTCAGACAGTTATTAAGGATTGTGCTGTGGAAGTAAATGCTGAGATGACTGGGGGTCAAGTTGTGTAGCATACTGTGGTTCATTGAGAATGCATGCCCACCTCCTCAGCACTTATGCTTGCTATTCTCCCACACAGTACTATACAGAGGCCACAACAATGAAAAACAGCCTTGCTTACTGTAACTGTTTATTCATCTAGTGGGCTTCTGTACAGGGAAACGTCCCTCCCACCTTCCCTGCTATGAGCTGTCATCTAGCATGGGTGGTGGCTTTTTGGGGTAGGGGAGAACTCACCTAATGGCTATGAGCTTTAAAATGCTAACTAAAAATGCTCTCCAGCAGGCCTGCTCCAACACAGTCCCACTGTACGGACGACCACTAGATGAACA
Organism: Sphaerodactylus townsendi; assembly: GCF_021028975.2. Lineage (NCBI taxonomy): Eukaryota > Metazoa > Chordata > Lepidosauria > Squamata > Sphaerodactylidae > Sphaerodactylus > Sphaerodactylus townsendi. Next base: position 35,426,450 of record NC_059430.1, read on the forward strand.
AATAGTTATGGTAAGCAACGCTGTTTTTACTTTTTCTAATACTTGCAATCATTACAGCGATTATCATATTTTGTCTTGTCCTTCCTCTAATGAGCTCAAGACATCATTCATTGGTTCTCTCCTCCATTTTTTCACAGCAGCCCTAAACAGCAAATTAGTTTGAGACATAGCAAAGCCCAACATCAACCCTTGTCAGCAATAAGCATGATATTCACTGTTGTGGAATTCTACATTTTGCTGTTTATAATCTACAAGGAAGCAGATTAGAAAAGAGACTGTCTCTGTGCATTCATACAGCTTTTCTTTTATCTATGAATCCCCACCGCTGATCCCCACAAATCTGTGGAGACTACAGTTGTTTTCTCAAAAAATGTGGCTTGGAATTGGAATTCCAACGACTATTAAAAATAATTTAAATAATGTGATTGGTCTTCCAATTAGTCTATTTTTTAATATGGATTTATGTCTCACAAACACTCTATAAATCTTTCACTCAGCATATTGAAATTAAAACAAAATATTTTAAAAGTTAAAATATGGTCCACTGCTATTTCAAACATGGGTTTCAAAGGAGATCATAGTGCATTGTCATCTCTCTGCTCTGTCAGTGCAGCATGCATTCTGGATTAATGTACTGGAGGAAGGAGATGGATCAGCTGTTAGAAAATAGCAGCTTTATTGGGCACTGAATTTCTCTTGGGAACAGAAGCTGATTGGTTGAGAGAATGGTGTAATGTGTTTTCTCATTTGCCCTTCCTCAAGGTCATGGCTGGCTCACAGCCGCTGTAAAGATCCTGGACCTTGGTAATTTACCACAACCCCATGTTCTCCACACAAGACAGTTTTTGCTCTTCCCATTCAAAGTTCTCTTGACTCCCACTGAACTCTGCAGAGGGAAAGTGAGTGAAGGGGCCTCATTATTTTAAATGGGGCTTGACAGAACCTAACAAAGAGCATAAAACAGAGCAATTTTCACAGGCAATAGCACCAAGGCAGTTAAAGCAAGGCTGAGAACTCAATTACAGCCCATTACTGTCGGAGCTGTCTGTTGCTTTCCAGCACACGCTTAGTCTCTCTGGCCATTGGCTCCTGCAACATGCAATCTAACAGACAAAGGTTGCTCACTTTATTCTTACCTGTTTAGTTGATGGTACCCATCATCGACTTTCAGGATTCCCTCAAATGCAAAGAAATAAATACATGAACAAATGCAATGATCAGATTGAAATCACCAGAAAAATAAACAGGTACTTCAGTTCCTAACAAAGCCTGGAAAGGAAGACTTCTTAGAAGGCAGCCTGAGCTTGCCCTATAAAGTTACTGAAGCCGTGATCCTTATCACAATTAAGCTGCCACTGAAGACAAAACATTTAAGACGTTGCTTCACATTTGTGTTTTTAAATTCTGGCCAGATGTGGATGGTTGTCTGAGTTTAAAGCCCCCTGCTAAACAGATGACTAGGAAGGGGGAGAGGAATGGAGCACCTGTAGATCAGAAGGCCAAAGGAAAAATAACTTGTGTAGATTTGTCCATCTACCTGGGGTATTTTGTTTATTTAGAAAATGGCCATGCTAATCTCTATAGAGCTGCTCAAGACAGTTCACAAAGTAATACCGAATGAAACATAAAACATCATAACTGCTATTAATAAACTATTAAAAACCCAGCCTTAAAAATCCAGCCAGAGCATAAAAACACTGAGCAGCTTTAAAGGGATCTCAGAAAGCTGTTCTCAGAAGGGAAGGAGATCATTTACAAAACTGATAAAATAAACCCTCTAAATGAGGCTCTCCAACCTATGGCCCTTTAGATGTTAACAGAGTAACAATTCCCACCAACCCCTGCCAGTATGGCCAGTTGACAGAGCTGATGGGAGCTGTAATCCACGAGCATCTGGAGGGCCATAGGTTGGTGACCCCTGCAAATGAAAAGCTGAGCAAAAAGATGTGGTTTGGCCTAGCATCTAAAAAAAAAAGCAAAGTAGGTACCAGGTAAGCCTTAAGTTTGAAGGGAGTGCCAGAGGCCACTACTGAAAAAGTCCTTTCTCTTTGCCACTCATCTCACCTCTGAAGGCAGAGGCACAGAGAGCAGGGCTTCTGAGAAGATCTTATCTGGCAGGCTACTTAAGGTAGCAAAAAAAAGTGTGTGTGGAGTCAGGAGAAAACAAAAACAATGTCTACCCGGTAACAATCATTTTTATAGCACAGCATCAAATATCTGCTGGGACACAGTAAGTAATTTCTCAATAGGAGCTAAGGGAAATCACATATAAAAGCAAAGCCCTCAGTACACAAATCTGCACTTTATTGTTCCAGATAGCAGAAGGCATTTTGCACATGGCTACAAGAATTCTATTATTTCACAAGTTCCAAAGCAAAATTTGGGCATGTAATATAAGTGAATTTAAATTCACATCTGCATATTGAAATTTCCCATGCAGTTGCATATGAAACCTTTAATACAGTACAAGCTATGGGAATGTGCGCGTTTCAGGCATTCTGCTGCATCATTTAGTTTATAATTTGTCAGAGCTGAGAGTATGGCACAGAACCCACAAGGTGTGTAGAAGAGGGCTAATTATTCCTGATTATTCCATTTGGGGGTCAGCTGTTGTGTCAATCAAGCCTTTGGCACAGCGGGGAACAGCCTGAAGGGCTGTTGCGGTCTATCGCCAGCTGCTCACAGCTACTTTTGGCTCAAGTAGCAAGTGAGAGGAGCCAGATTTATGAAGCACTCTGGCCACGCCTCCATTTGCACACATGGTGGGGAAGGAAGCAGAGATGGCAGAAAGCCCAGTATGCACCATCTGGAGAGTTATGAGAAAACGGCAGAAACCAAGTGGACATTGTGAATGCTGGTAGTTTTGCAAGTGGGATTAACACCCTGCAGTTTCCTATTCCAGATGAATTTCTGGAGCAACAAATACACAGGTATTGCTGGTTTATTGGCTTAGGAGCCATACGTCATCTTTCAAGACAACACTTTTTTCAAGCATGTTGAATTTTCTCAGCATTTTCACCCACAATATATTGCCATTGAGCAAAGAGATGGCTTTCCCCAGTGACCATAACTAGAGCCTTTCCACACATTGTTTACAACATACCTTGCCATTGAATGCTACTTTTTTTCCTTTTAAAAACACACATTTTTTTCTCTGTTGATTTCAGAAATGTTTTCCTTCATTTCTCCCAATGTTTTCCCAAGCACTTTTCCCACAATTTTTTTTAGTTTTTTAAAATCTGTCTCTGAGCCAGCTTTCCTTGAGCATGTGATCATGTCAAAGGTCCTTATTTCTCTGCTTCACCAAACAGCTGGCCATTATCCATGCCCCTGTATAGTCGCCCAACCTCCTCTTCAGCCATTTTCTCCTCCCCCTAATTTTCCATTTTCAAAAGGATTTTTTTTAAAAAAATGTCTCTCTCATATTGCAATTACAATGTACTATTTGAGCACAGACGCAAGCCAAGTTGATAGTATCAGCTTTGTAATTTTCATATTGAATTAGTGATGTAATATTCAGGCAAATATACTTCAATTAGAAGCAAATGAAATTGACAAGGGAAGTTGCTTTAGCAGGAGAAAACTGACAAGAGACTACCACAGTAATGATGGTGTGTTCCTGCAGCTCTAATTTGGCTGAAAAAATGTGATTCTTTTAGAGCGAAGGGCACTACATTTTTCTTTTTTTTCAGGTAATGGCACCTCCTCCAGTAGGGTTTTTTTGTTTCCATGCTGTGCAAATACCTGGCCCTTATCCACACCCTCTATAGTTACCTCACCTTCCCTTCAGCCATTTTCTCCTCCCTCTCCTCCTCTGTTTTCAAAAGGAACTTTAATTTTTTCTCTTTTTCATATTGAACTAGTGATGTAACATAGAGGCAGAGATACATATTAGCATGATTGAGTGGATCAGCTTTGTCAATTTCATATAGAACTTGAGATCTTAACATTCAGGCAGAGATGCAAACTAACATGGTCAATTGGATCAGCTTTGCCAATTTCATATCATACAACCATGCAACATTACGGCAGTGAGCACTTTTGAAGCTGGTGTGATTGAAAAGAATACTAGTAGTAATCACTACATGTAATTAGGGATAGTTGCAGTCCCTAATACATTACTACAGCTCAAATTTGGCCAGAAAATGTGGTTCTTCATTGGAGGTTGGTGGGCTACATTTTTCTGTTCCTTCAGATAATGGCACCTGCTCCAGGAATTGACTTCCATTTTGGCTTAGTATTTCTCAGTAGTTGAAAAGGAGGCTGAGACATTTTGCATTGCCACTTAAAATGTAACTGCGTAGTAATACTAGAGCACCTGTGCAAAATAAAAAAAAGGAGAGGGTTGTTCTTCTGTAACTTGGATGACATCCCATCAGGAATAATACAGTTTTACCAGTAGCATGTGAAATTGTAACTGAACAGTCAAGGGGGGGGGGGCAAAAAGGGGGGGAGAAGGTGTGCAGAATGATTTCACAGAAAATGTTTCCAAGACACAAGGTTTGATCACAGAAAAAAATCTGTTCCAAGCTGTAGATGTGGAAAAGCCTCGTTATGACAATTTGTTTATCTGCAGTTTGCTTCCACAAGTGACGTAACGGGTGATAAACAGGGCAACTCCTTCCTGCATGACCATGATCACATTATGACAGAAAGGAAGAAAGGAAATTAACATACAGGTGGAAATTGACTAATCTCAAGGCAAAGCATGCAGAGATCCTTACCCACTTTCATTCTGGCAGTGAGTCTGTGCCGTAGACTTTGGCAAGTTTAAATGCAGGAAGATGTACTCCTTCATGTTTCTTAGTTCTCTTGCAGTAAACAATGAAGGATGTTCCAAGTAGAAGCTGCCATGTGTCTATCAGCTGGCTTCCAAGTTGCTGAATGGTGAACGCTGCTGATTGCAGAAGCAATGCACACACACACACACACACACACACACACACTTATTTTAAATTGCAAATGTATCATTATTTTGAATGTATTGAGGAGAGACAGACTCAAGAAAAAGATTGGCATATATATATACAAAGAAAATTCCATTTCCAAGTGCATTATCTGTGAAGTTCATTGTTGCTAAGAACTGCTCCACAGGTGTGATCTTAACACATATGGAACAGCCCCAAACTTTGTGACTTCCTTTTATCTGGGATGGTGGGTTCCTGCTGCGTGTCAAGTTGGCAGCATGAGTTATCTCTCCTTCAAGGTTAGAGTTTTATCCCTGGCATTTAGGCTCATTGTATACATTGTGACTTCAGCTGAACACACCACTTCCTTTGAGTCAAATCACTATCAAGATACTCTTCCTTTGGACTCATTTTATATAAAAGTTTAGTTCTATGCTGGCTATGTAGATTATTCTGTATGGCTTCATATAATTGCACAGAGGGGATGCTGAGATTGAAGTATGCTAAAGGAAAATTCAGATGGTTCAGACAGATAGTTCTAATAACCTCTCTTGTGATTTTCAAAAGTCTGTCATGGTCAAATCTGGTACATTTTCATGGGGAAAGCTAAAGATTTATTAGCTGTCAATAGCAGATGAAACTCCTTTCTATTAACTTTAAATTCCCATCTTGTTTTCCTCAAGATTCCATGAACTGTGCCTTGCTGTCATTTGTTCTTCTAACAGTGGAATGATTTCTTGGCAAAAGTTTTGTTCCAACCAAAAGGTTGCTGATTAATATGTGGAAAGGCAAGTATGGGGTACGCTTTACAAGTGCTCTGGAATGTCATTTTCCTCCATTTCAGCCATTTCTAATTTTTGCACCCAACTGGAGACTTAAATCTTTTCAATGCTATCAGATAGAGAATTTGATAATGTAATCAAGTTCCTTTGTTCTAACAGAGGGCATTATTTCTCCACTGCTCTCAAACTGTTCCAGGCCAAAATGCTGGCATAACTCTTGTACGAGACCTTTCTTGGACCTCCAGTTACTTGTTTCGATCCATTAGAGGTGGTCCAGTCTAAATTGCCTAGAGCCGCTCTCCAAGTACTCAGTCTAGCTCTATGGTGAGCCTAGAGACAGGCATGTTAAAAGGAGAGGCAAGGGTTTTCCTGCTATCCTTGTTGTTGCTGTTTAAGATATATCATCTTAATCCCCAAGGTCTGCTCCTTTGATTTTGTTGGATAACTTCCAATCAAAGTGGCTCAAAGACACCAGAGGCAAACTTGAAAGATTGGGTTTTTCTCCTCATGCTCTATTAGAGTTAGGAAGAGATCAGGCGAAACAAGCCCTAAGGCAAAGAGTCAAAGACATTAAGCATCAGATTGAGCTTGTGAGATCATTTGCCTTTAGGTCTCTCCAGTAAAGCCTTGATACAACCTCACACAAGCCACCTATCTTTCATCTCTGAAAATTAACATTGTTAAAAGGGCGTTTACTCTAGCCAGATGATCTGCATTACCATCAGCACTTCTGGAGGGAAAATATGGAAGGGTTCCCAGATCAGAAAGGCTGTGCCCCTGTGCATTAGAGCAAATACAATCCCTGGAACATGTTTATTTTGCTGTCCGTTCTACTCTAAGATTGTCCATTGCTTGATGAAATCCCAGGGCATCCAGAGTCAATTTGGGCTGAAAAGATCCTTTCTGACAAAAAAACCCAGAAGGTACTATTCAAATTGTGAAGTTCTGTGAATTTGTATATACAATCTGCCATATTTGATTGTTAAAGTTAACTTTCACATTTTGAAATAGATGAAAATATTGTTTTATAATCTTATTCTTATATTTTAATCTCTTTTGCTTTAAGGGGACAGTGGCATAGATGGATAGGAGAGGTGTTGTTTGAGCCTCTGATGAGTCATTCCATCAGCTAGAAATTTTAACAGGGCAGATCCATAGATCTGTATTTCCATGTATTTCCTTTCCTGCCCTCACCTATTCTGTAGCTTGGAAGCTAGATCCATCTAAAGAAATCTTAGGATTCCAACTTTCCCATGACTGCTGACATTGCCAGTACTGTGCGGTGATGAAAGTATCAGGCTAGGTCCCGGAGGCTAGAACAGCACCACTGAATATTGGGCTGCCTCTTCACTGCAACAACCATATGCAACTGTTTTTTCCTGTCTGGGAAAGGCAATTCAATAGCAAATTACTGCTACAAAGCACAAATACAGCACCTCTGGGTTCAAATTCCCATTCAGTTCACTAGATGGGATAAAATTGATAGTAGGCTTACAAAAATAAAAGTATTTCAGTCCACCTGAAACCTGCCAAAATTGTAAGCAAAATAAAACTTGGAAAGGGAAAACAAATTTTAAAAGCAGAGGCCTACTCTAAAGATGCATAGCTCTGCCTGGATGAAAACACACTAATGGATTAAAGTAGGTTATAACAATATTCCATCAGACTCCTCTGCTGTTGGCAAGATCCTAGTCTGACATTCTAACCACCGCACTGTATTAGCATTACTAGAATGCAGAGCACAGATACCCTAATTACATCCTTTGTTTTTGTTATGGATATTTTTTCCCATTAAAAACTCCACACAAGGATGGCTAATAGACAGCTAGGTTTATTGACATGTCTGCAGATATGGAGAGAGTAATACCGTGGTACCAACTCTCTGAAGTCTGCATTGCAATACAGCTCATTTTAAGACATTTCTGAACAGACCCTCCTGACCACTTCTGGCCAATCCTGGCCGGCTGTCCACGCAGGCTCACAATCTTGACTTGTTGCAAATCAGCACATTCCAAGATATATTTTTAAAAGAATACATTCAGCATCATCTGACTTGATTACGTGTGGGGCTACGTATATTTTCTGTCCAGCAAGCATGATCAGCAAAAAGCCTAACCAGTTAGGTGAACCATCTCCATGTACTTCAAACCCCTAGGTCAGTGCTCACTGTTGCCCTTTCACTCATAAGCAAGTATCTGCTGGTTCTTCCAAAATAGCAAACACAGCAGTTCCAATAGCACTCAGTCACTAATTTCTTGAGTGCAACCGCAAAATGTATTTTCAGCTATGAATATTTCTCAACTGTGGTCTTGCAACCGGCATATCTTTATAATTTTTATATCATTTTATACCATCCCTAGGGGATGGGGCGGTATAAAAGTTTAAACAATAAATAAATAAATAAATAAATCATTTTGGTGGGTCCATGTAAAGCCCCTCTCAGTGGAATCTGCATTAACATCATTTTGCGGGTTCTGACTTAAGTTCATATCAGTGAGAACTTTCAATGCAAGCTTTAAACACTGTAGCAGTTTGAAAATGGCACATGACAAGTCCCATGATATCAGTTGTCCCAGAGATACATGAACTGATACATGGTAGAAGACCTGTAAGAAACTCAGTAAGAACTTGGCCAATACCAGTGGCATTTCTATATAGAAACTGTTTCATTATCCTTTGATGATTTCTTCTATCATAGTATGTACGTGACATCAAGAGGCACCCTGTGAATTTGGTGTCCATTCATTAAAGGTCATCTATCTCATCTTCTTAGATCATTGAGCAGCTAGAGAATCCAAGGTTCCTTGTCCCTATTTCTTCCATGACAGATGAGTGAATCACAGGTTTCTCCAGCTTATCAGATCAATGTACTTGTACATGAGAAGGAAGCAAGAGTCCCCATAGTTACTTAACTATTCCTAGGAGTGAACAAGGCTGGCCATTCATATTCAGAAAGCTGAGAGAATGAGGCAGAGTCATGAATGTCTGTTTGGAGAGAAGGGTGGACTTTGCCATTGGGGTGATCTTTGCATTGCTGCAGGCAATCCTTTGGCCTCCTATTTCCCATCTTCAATCCCTGCAACCTGGCACCTATCGGAGAGAGCTCTCTGAAACAATTCTTTGGAGAGGAGGAGGTGGAAAAAAGTCAGCCTGTAAGGTTGTGTGCCAAACAGGAAAGTAAAAGGCTAAAAACAGCTAATTGTTTAGCAGAAGTGCTCCAGTGTAATTGAAGTGAAAGATCTTCCTATATCCCTGCATAAGTTGTTATGTTGTAGCTTCTAGCTCCTGGAAACACCTTTCCATATCCACTCACGTGAGACTGTATTTGATAACTGGACTGTAGTCAACAAAAGCAAGAGAAGTCTGAAATTTGTCACTGGCAAGGATAATCCAGATAAAGGTAGATTTTTGTTTATTGGCGATTTCCCACTGGCGATTAATCCTGGGATAGTGACCCGAAATATCCAGGTTTCCTCGTGGTCTCTTCACAGCCAAACCATGGAACACAGATCAGTCCCGTTTCTGGTGCTCCCCCCTTATCACGGGATTTTCCTGGACCTGCTTGTACATGCATTTCTTTTGAGAGAAAAAAAACACTCCAATGGGAGCTAATAGGAGATAGGGGCTACAAATTTGAGGGTCTATAACATTGGCCCCCAAAAACCAAACTTCACTAAACCTGGGTGGTATCATCAACAGCATCCCCTACTGATATCACCCAGGTTTTGTGAAATTTGGTCCAGGGGGTCCAAAGCTATGGATTCCCAAAGTGGGTGCCCCTATTCCCCATTGTTTCCAATGGGAGCTAATAGGAGATGGGGGCTACACAGTTGAGGGGCCATAACTTTGGCCCCCAAGAACCAAACTTCACCAAACCTGGGTGGTATCATCAGGAGGGTCTCCTAAAGATATTCTGAAATTTTGGTGCTGCTAGCTTAACAATTGCACCCCTGACAGCAGGCATCCCTCCCCCCAAGGGGCAGGTCTAGATGTCTTCACTAGAAACATGCTGCAGTGAGGACGTTGGAACCTGGATGAAAAAGTGCCAATTCTTTTGAAACTTGGTTGTATCTAGATTAAATTTTCAATGGGAATTTGGCCAATTTGAAGTACGGGGGAAATGCTAAAGGACTGCTTACTTTTGCATCAATACCCTGTTGTTAGACTTCCAGACTCACTTCTCAAGCCTCCGCAGCTGTGTACTTCTGAAGCCTCTGCTCTGCTGCAGGCTCTAAAATCCAAAATAATGCTGGTGCTTCTGATTATATATATATATTAAAGAAATTTTGACTGTCTGGCAATCTGCTCTTGCCCTCAACATTCAAACTGTACCTCTGCATTTCAAAGTGTTTTGTTGTTCATATGCATACATTTATATTGTAATAGTGGAATCGTATGGCTAGTAACCAAAATAAAAACAAAACGAGAAATCTCCTGTGCAGCAGCCAACCACTTCATAAGGAGTTTGGAATCTTTGCTTTGCCTGCAAACTAATCCCATGGATTGGCTTACTATAATCACCCCACAGAATATGGAAAGTTTGTCTGACTAATTCATTCATGGAGAGGTTTGTGACCTCCCTATCAGCCAGAGAGCTCCCAGAGATTTATAGAGAAACTTGATGTCACTTTCATTTTTTTCTCCAGAAGTGATGCAATGATGTCATCTGCTGGTTAAATGACAGGAAGCAAAGTGTAGGAATAAATGAACAGTTTTCACAGTGGAGGGAAGTAAGCAATGGGGTCTCACAAGGACCAGTATCAGGACCAGTACTATTTAAAACAAGCTGAAACTAGGAATGAGTAGTGTACTGGCTAAGTTTGCAGATGACACAAAATTAATTATTCAGGATAGTAAAAACCAAGGCTGACTGTCTCCACAAATTGGTTGAGGGGGTAACAATGGGGCAGAAGATGTTCAGTTCTTGGTAAATGTGAGGAGATGCATATTGGAACAAAACCCCTGCCTTCAAGTATAGGCTAATGGGGTCTGAACTTGCTGAGCCTGAGAGGAAAAAAGATGTGGGGTCTTAGAAAATAGGTCAATCAAAATGCCCCCCCCCCCCCAGTGTACTGCTGGTCAGTGAGAAAGGCAAGTTCTGTGTTAGGAATTATTCAGAAAGGAATTCAAAATAAAATGACTAACATTATAATGCCCCTGTATAGATTATGGTGCAGCCTCATTGGGAATAGTGTGTACCATTCTGGTCACTATGTCTCAAAAAGGACATTGTAGAGCTGGAAAACATACAAAAGAGGGCAACCAAGTTTCCTAGGGGATTGAAGCACTTTCCCCATGAGGAAAGGCTGAAGAATCTGAGACTTTTATTTTATTTATTACATTTTTCATACCACCCCTCCCCTGATGGGCTTTACAGTTTAGAAAAAAAGATAACTAAGGAAGGACATGGTGCTTGCGAGTGTGAAACACATTGCCTGATTTGGAAAAAAATGAAGTGAGGTAAAGATTCTAGTGCCATGAAGATCACAGTTCCTTAATCTCAGACTAAAGTATTGTACTCCCATTAAGTTGTATTTGACAGCTTCCAATGGAATAACCAGTTAGATGTTTATACATATACCCAGAAGGCTTCCATTTAGTACCCATATATTGACAGGTTAGTCATTTATACACAACATGACAAAATGAGAGCCAGACTGTTCATCTAGGATGGGGGAGACCTGGAACTAAATAACTACTTTCCATTAAGCTTTCTGGATGTGCTAAGGGTTAATCTACCTCCCAGGGTTCTTGTAAGGATAAAATAAGAGAAAGAAGAACCATGCATGCCACCCTGGATGTTGTTGGAATCAGGGTGAGATAAAAATTACGAGATGATAAGACCAACCTTCAGGGATTGGCTGGATACTTCCTGCTATTACAACTGATCTGCAGGCAACAGAGATCAGTTCCCATGGAGAAAATAGCTGCTTTGGAATGTGGACTTTATAACACTATACACCAAAGAAGTCCCTTCCATCTCTAAACCTCTCTGGCTCCACCCCAAAAATCTTCAGGTATTTCCCAATCGAGAGCTGACAACTCTATGATAAGTAGATGAGAAAATAATAAAATTTCATCTGAAGATGAGCAAAGGTTCCTTGAAAGCAAGCACTCCTAAACAACTCAATTTCTCCACAATAATAGCAGTGTCTGACCCTTCCTCACTTCAGTGCACAGGTCATTCCAGTTGGTGGGAACCACAACAGAGAGTACTTGGATAAAAGCAGTTGTCAATCCTACCCATTTTTCAAGGTAATGCATTCAGAAGGCTTTGCTCAGATAAGTGAAGTTGCCATAGTAGAGCAATCCCCAGCCTTAAGAAGAGCAATCCTGTAGATATGTGAAGGACCTTGTAGGTAATAAATCACACCTGAAACTCGCACCTTAAGCTGAACCCAGAAACTATTCAATAGCCAATGGAGTAAAAGCATAATAGGAGTAATATGCATTCTTTATCAAGCTCTCAATGGTAAATGAACAGTGACATTCTGGCCTTCTAGACTAGAGTTTATGAGTTGTCTTCAAGGACAGATCCAAGCACAGCGCATTACAATAGTCTAGCTTCAATTATCATGCCAGCTACAGCAATTGTGGGAATGCCAATCTACCTGTAATGTTTTTTATCATAATACTTTTTGAGACCAAATCTTTTAAACAACATAAAGGGAGGATCAACAGCAAAAAGTGGGCACTTTGAATAAGTGGGGTGCTGTGTGGTTTCCGGGCTGTATGGATCAGATCCTCTGGATCAGATCCTCTGAAGATGCTAGCCACAGATGCAGGTGAAACGTCAGGAGAGAATGCTGCTAGAACACGGCCATACAGCCTGGAAACCACACAGCACCCCAGTGATTCCAGCCATGAAAGCCTTCGACAATACTTTGAATAAGGTTACCATAGTGCAAATGTTGATCACAGTTTTTCGGCAGTTCTTGTGCAGTTCTTTGTTCAGGTCTTTGAAGGAAATAAATTGGCTCTTAGCAGCTCTCTACCTATTTATTTGTTTTCAACTGCGCTGCTTAAGTTTGTCAGGTTATTCAATGTGGGCATTTTATATGATTTATAAATGACGTTGATAAGCTACTTTGTAGAAGTAAATGATGCAAAGATAGGATAAAATGCTTTATGCAGCTAAACAAAATAAGCTTTGATTTTAATCTGTAAAACTTGTCTCAGTCAGTGGTGGAAAAAGAGACTTTCAGTTCCCTAGTTTAGACCCAACTTAACTCAGAACAACTTTATTTCAGAATTTTACCCTTGGAGTGCCTCTCAGTCTTGGGTGATAAACTGCCTTGTTTAAAGAAATTTGGCTTGGAAATTACTGTGTTATAAACATTAGAGAACTGCTCGCAGAGCAGGCACAATCCATTACCTCCCTTGTTAATTTAAGATTGTACCCCAAATGTGATTAATGTTCTCAGGTGAGGTTATTTGTTAGTGCTTTCATGGAAATTATAAATGGAGATGAGTGTAGCATTTAATTCATTAAAGATCTCTGAGGCTAAGGATTCTTTCCTCTAGTAATCAGAGTTATGTGGCAGTGGAGAAAAATTACCGAGAAAGTTATCTCTCTTCTTTAAACATAGAATAAGATACTTGAGAAGCAGAGAGAAAGATATGTTGTTCTCCACAGCATTCATCTGTTTTCTTGCCATTTTTGTGTTCTGTATCTATCTTTCTAACTACTGTTCATTATTGTGTGTTGAAAGGAATGTTAGCAGTGACTCATCTCAGTTACATTGTATTTTACTTAATTATAATAATCAGTAGCACTTCTATAACATGGTTGACTGTTCAGAGTGCTCTACCTTTTCATCCTTTCAGCAACTGTATACGTTAGTTTGGTTTTATTATCCCTTGTATTAAAGCTGGGTAGGACAAGGTCTGCCTGTGGGCATTGAGTGAAATCATGGAAGGGGTTCAAGCTAAATAAGTTAAATGCTATGTTACACAGTTCAGGCATCTCCATCCTTGTTGAGTCTGTGGGCACTTTTGGATTTTTGTGAAAGACTAGTGGGCACTGCCACAAAATGACATAAAAGGCAGGACCAATAACAGTAGCAGGCAATCATACTTTCATAGTGTCTAAAACAATAGAAGCAGCACCAATACCTTTAAGAAATTAATGCCATCGGCAGTGATCATTGTAAAAGTTGCTAGGCAACAACAACAATATTGCCAGCCTTCAAGTCTTGGTTTATTTCAGTAAAAGGCAGGAGTAAGGGCACAGCTTTTTCAAGCCTTGTTTGGCTTTCAGGGAGAGTAATCAGGGCCAGGCACAGCAGCAACCTGGTGCTGGGACATGGTGCTTGACATGGCACCAGAGTCCCAGCACTCCTGCTGCTGCCGGTGGTGTGAGGGCAGGCCAGGGGAGGAGCTGAGAGTAGTTGGCTTCCTCCTGGCCATTCACTGCCTCACACTGGAAGCCAAGACTTTAGACTTATGGCACCTAAAAAGGTGCTGTAAGTCTAAAAAACAATGGGGGCTTCTCAGCAGTGGGTATGCTTTTTTTGCTTTGCAAGCCTCCTCATGCCATCACAAAGTCTCTATGGGAGCAGTAGATGAACCCTAGGTCCGGCAGTTTGAGCTTGTGATCTTCCCTTGAAGATTCTCTATTTGAGGAGTGCCACTCCTCAGGTAGTAATTGAATGACTTTGGCCCAGTGTCTGCATGTGTATTTGTCCTGGGGGCACCCCACTTTGTAGCAGCTGGCACAAGAACTGGGCTTTGGAGCAGGCACCATAGTGAATGTAGCTGGTGCATGATGTGCAGTAGACCTAGCCTTATTTTGGGTTACCAAAGGCATGCAGCCATTCCAGTTCCTTATTCAAATCTTCTTTGCATTAAGGGCTTCTTTGTGACAGCCCAAATAAAAGATCACACCCTGTATGTCTTCTTATGAAAAAAAAAATCTCTGGGTTGCAAATGGCATGCAGCTGTTCCAGTTCCTTATTCAAATCTTCTTCTCATTACATCTTGGTAGTGACCCAAATAGAAGCTTCTAGTGCCAGAACCAGTGTTGTTGTCAAGGAAAGTTTCCAAAGTGTGGAGATGTGTGATTCAGGGTGTTCCAAAGATTGTTTTGGGGTGCAGGTTGGCCCCTGTATGTGTGTATGCATTTGTCCTGGGGACCTCATGATGGAGTAGCCGGCACAAGAATTGGACTTTGGGCCATGAACCAGCATGAACTTCCTCTTGGAGGGCAGAGTCCCTTGAATGTGGGGGTGTATGATGTGTGATATTCCAAAACTTATTTTGAGGGGCAAAGTTTTTAAATTGTCCTCAATATTTGTGGTTGGATTCAGGAACTAGGCTATGCGAATAAGGGACTGGGAATAAGAACATAAGAACATAAGAACAAGCCAGCTGGATCAGACCAAAGTCCATCTAGTCCAGCTCTCTGCTACTCGCAGTGGCCCACCAGGTGCCTTTGGGAGCTCACATGTAGGATGTGGACGCAATGGCCTTCTGCGGCTGTTGCTCCCGATCACCTGGTCTGTTAAGGCATTTGCAATCTCAGATCAAAGAGGATCAAGATTGGTAGCCATAAATCGACTTCTCCTCCATAAATCTGTCCAAGCCCCTTTTAAAGCTATCCAGGTTAGTGGCCATCACCACCTCCTGTGGCAGCATATTCCAAACACCAATCACACGTTGCGTGAAGAAGTGTTTCCTTTTATTAGTCCTAATTCTTCCCCCCAGCATTTTCAATGAATGCCCCCTGGTTCTAGTATTGTGAGAAAGAGAGAAAAATTTCTCTCTGTCAACATTTTCTACCCCATGCATAATTTTATAGACTTCAATCATATCCCCCCTTAGCCGCCTCCTCTCCAAACTAAAGAGTCCCAAACGCTGCAGCCTCTCCTCGTAGGGAAGGTGCTCCAGTCCCTCAATCATCCTTGTTGCCCTTCTCTGCACTTTTTCTATCTCCTCAATATCCTTTTTGAGATGCGGCGACCAGAACTGGACACAGTACTCCAAGTGCGGTCGCACCACTGCTTTATATAAGGGCATGACAATCTTTGCAGTTTTATTATCAATTCCTTTCCTAATGATCCCCAGCATAGAGTTTGCCTTTTTCACAGCTGCCATGCATTGAGTTGACATTCCCATGGAACTATCAACTAAGACGCCTAAATCCCTTTCCTGGTCTGTGACTGATAGCACTGACCCCTGTAGCGTGTATGTGAAGTTTGGATTTTTTGCCCCTGTGTGCATCACTTTACATTTTGCTACATTGAACTGCATTTGCCATTTCTGAGCCCACTCACCTAATTTATCAAGGTCCGCTTGGAGCTCTTCGCAATCCTTTGTGGTTCTCACCACTCTACATAATTTGGTATCATCTGGGTCCCTGGTGAATTGTACCCACCAGCCCCCATTCATAGGCCTTGGCCATTCTTCCCAGGTGCTCATCATATAAGTTCATTTTAAAAAACTATCTAGGAACTAAAAGGTTGAGAGAAAATATTTTTAAAAAAATATATAATATACTTGTTCCTGCACAGTGCCTAATAACTAAATTTAAAAACAAGTCATGCTTAAACCAAATTAAGTGTTATTTCAATAGGAGTACTTCCAGTGTTTAACACTTAAATCATCACGAATGGATACACATAAAAGACCTGACACGTTTTGACCCCAAAAGGGCCTTTTTCAGATGTTAGTAAAACACACACACACACAAACAAGTATCTTTCAAAATTCAGAAACTAAAATTCCTTCTTCAGATCAGGAGATTTGTATATACATCTACATTAAATAGTAACTTCCAATAAAAATACCATTTGATATTTTTAAGGAGCTATCTTTTCTGCTATGCAGTATTTATAGGCCACTAAACTCTGCCCTTCAAGAGGAGGGTCGTGCTGGTTCATGGTCCAAAGTCCAGTTCTTCTAACAGTTTGATACACATGAGATCATCCAGTGGGATCTTATTTCAAACCAGAGTATCATATCCAATTGTTGGATCACATTAAAGGACTCCAGACCTTCAAACACGGAATTTGTTGTAAATGGAGTGGGGCCAGGGCTCAGCACTGGAGCATCTGCTTTCATGTAGAAGGTCCCAGGTTCAATCCCTAGCATTTTCAGGTTAAAGGATCAAGTGGTAGGAAAGACCTCTGTCTGAGACTCAAAGGAGCTGCAGCCTGGCAGTGTAGACCCTGCTGACCTTGACTAGGTAGAGACTAGCCCATTGTGTGTACATGTGACTTAATCAGATAAGCCTCTGCAACCCCCCCAACCCCCACCCCCAATTGTCATTTAAATAATAAGCTATTCTTTGCTTTAGAGCTTCAGGATTTGCTCTTCTATGCAGAGATAATGGCTTATCTTTCTTGTGTAAACAACATCAATTCATTTGCTGTGTTTTCAGGTCAAGTTTTCAGGTCAGGTGGTTTATCTCTCTACCTGTTACTGCCAGGCTGCCTTTGTGAAATGTTGCACCTAATTGCTTAGCTTCCATTGCGGATTGAAGTTTACTCCTGCAAGATGAGCCTGATACCCCAGCCAGGGCCGGCTCAAACTACCCAACTGCTCCAAGTGCCATCCATTGTGCCCCTCTGCTATTTGGTGCCTCAAGTAGCTGCTTGTGTTGGCAGGGCAGGGAACCTTTTCTAGCTTTAGCTAAAGTTTTGTACCAGAGCCAGTTAGGGTTGGTAAATGGGAAAAAAATTCGGCCCCGGTTCGGATTCGGGTCCAGTTCGGATGTATGGGGTCGGATCCCCCCATATCTGAGCCTGCCAGGCTCGGATACACCCGAATTTCCGAGATTCTCGGGTTCGTTTTTATTTTTTTGCTGTTTTTCCCTGTTTTGGCCTGCAGGGGGCGCATTTTTGAAGATATTGGCATGACAATTTCAGGGTATCTTCAGAATACTGTTCTGATTATGCACCCCAAGTTTGGTGCAGTTTGGGTCAGGGGGGCCCAAGTTATGGACCCTCAAAGATAGCCCACATATTCCATTGTTGTCAATGGAAGCCAATGGAATATAGGGGCTATCTTTGAGGATCCATAACATGGGCCCCCCCCTGAACCAAACTGTACCAAACTTGGGGTGCATGATCAGAACAGTATTCTGAAGATACTCCTATTCATGCTGATACCTTTAAAAATGCGCCCCCTACAGGCACCCCAGAATTTTTTGCCTAAGATTTTGTGGTTTGCATTGAATTTTTTTCAATTGCTTTCAATGGGGGGAATTCCTGGGGTGCCTGCAGAGGGCGCATTTTTAAAGGTATCATCACCAAACTTTCAGGGTGTCTCCCAGACGCTATTCTGATCATACACCCCATGTTTGGTGCAGTTTGGTTCAGGGGGGCCCATGTTATGGACCCACAAACAGGTGGTCCATTATCACCCAATGTCGAGGAGGGGGATGAAAAGCATAAACCATTTTTTTAAAGCCTTCGACAATACATTTTTTTTTAAAGCTAGAGACACCAAAATTTCAGGGTATCATCTGGAGACTTTCATGATCATACCCCCTAGGTTTGGTGCAGTTTGGTTGAGGGGGGCCAAAGGATCCTTGAGGAACCTTGCTTTTTTAAACAGATTTTTATGCTACTGTGTGATGTTTGTGTGATTTTGGGGTGACCAAGAGAAAAAATCATTAGGATCGGTGAGGATCCATTCTTTTTGATCATGTTTTGGGGCACTGTTTGGCCATGAAGCGTGGGATGTGTGACTGCTTTGTGCAGACATGTGTCTAAGGACTTGTGCCATGATGTGGTGGTGATTTTGGGTGACCAAGTGAAAAAAACCATGCGGATCCTTGAGGATCCATGCTTTTGATCATGTTTTTGGGGCACTGTTGGGCCATGAAGCATGGGTTGTGCACACATGTGCCTAAGGACTTGTGCCATGATGTGGTGGTGATTTTGTGTGACCAAGTGAAAAAAACCATGTGTATCCCTGAGGATCACTGCTTTTTAATCATGTTTTTGGGGCACTGTTGGGCCATGAAGCATGGGATGTGTGACTGCTTTGTTCAGACATGTGTCTAAGGACTTGTGCCATGTTGTGGTGGTGATTTTGGGTGACCAAGTGAAAAAAAAACCATCACGGATCCTTGAGGATCCATGCTTTTAACCATGTTTTCGCGGCACTGTGGTAAGAAACTCCCAGAGCAGGTGGAATTCACACATAAATTTATTAAAGTTTTTAGTTAGTTGTTCAGTTAAAGTAGTTGATTTTTTTCAGTTAAAGTGTTGTTTTGCCACATTTCTAACATTGGGGATGTGGATTCTCTGCTTTGTTTCTTTTTCCCCCAGCACTTTTTCTTCCAGCCTTACTGTGCTGTCCTGCCTTCCACTGGAGTGGAGAAGCCTGTGGACAGTGGGCTTTTCCCCACTCCCTTCCATCCCCCCTATGCCGCGCGCTCAGGGGGCTGACAGCGGCAGCGGTGGGGCGACTACGCTTGGCGCCCTGCCGTGGGGAGGCGAGGAGGAACCCGCAATACTCTCCTCAAGTAGCGCGGGGCTTACGGTAAGTGGGGAAAGGCCAGCGGCAGCGGCGAAGGCGGCTCGCGCTGTGGCCGCCCTGCCGTGGGGATGGAGGAGGAACCCAGCTACTCTCCTCAAGTGGCGCGGAGCTTCTGACCAGGAGTGGGGAAAGGCCCAGCGGCAGTGGCGAGGGCGACTCGCGCTGTGGCCGCCTGCCGTGGGGAGGGAGGAGGAACCCGTACTCTCCTCAAGTAGCGCGGGGTTACGGTAAGTAGAGAAAGGCCCAGCGGCAGCGGTGGGGCGGCTGCGCTGTGGCACGCCCTGCCGTGAGGAGGGAGGAGGAACCCCGCGCTACTCTCCTCAAAGTAGCACGGGGTTACCGGTAAGTGGGGAAAGAGCCCAGCGGCAGCGGTGGGGCGGCTGCACTGTAGCCGCCCCTGCCGTGGGGAGGAGGAGGAACCCAGCTACTCTCCTCAAGTAGCGCGGGGCTTACGGTAAGTGGGGAAAGGCCCAGCGGCAGCGGCGAGGCGGCGGCGCTGTGGCTGCCCTGCCGTGGGGGGAGGAGGAACCCCGCGCTACTCTCCTCAAGTAGCGCGGGGCTTACGGTAAGTGGGGAAAGGCCCAGGGACACCGGGGGGGGCGGCTGCGCTGTGGCCGCCCTGCCGTGAGGAGGGAGGAGGAACCCCGCGCTACTCTCCTCAAGTAGCCTTGGCGGGGCTTCACGGTAAAGTGGGGAAAGGCCAGCGGCAGCGGCGGAAGGCGGCGGCGCTGTGGCCGCCCCTGCCGTGAGGAGGGAGAAGGAACCCGCTACTCTCCTCAAGTAGCGCGGGGCTTACGGTCAAGTGGGGAAAGGCCCGAGTGACACTGTGGGTAAGTGGGGTCTCTTTGGGTGGGAAACTTTGTGGGGACCATTCTGTGGGTTTTATTTTGTAGTTTGAAGCCCCACTCGTCCCACCGCCACTTGCCAGGAGCGGCATGGGGGTGCGGGGTGTTGGGGTTTGGGGGGGGTTGGGTGGGAAATGAGGCTGGGTGGGGGTGGGTGCTTGTAGGACTTGCGGGAGTGGGGTGGGGGAGCGGCGCTTGCGGCGGAGTAGGGTTTGTTTTTGTTTTTTTACTTGGAAGCTGCTCGTCCCAAGCTTACTTGGAAGCTCCGCTCGTCCCAAGCTTGCCAGGAGGCGGAGCTGGGCCAGAAGGAGTTAAATTTTATTTTCCCCAGGCTGGCTCGGAGAAGCCGCTGGCTCGGGGGAAGGGCCAACTTCGGATTGCGTTTAGTGAGGAGGGGGCAGGCTCGGCTCCTCGGCCCTCCGACCCCCTCCGAACTGACTGATCTCGGCCTGATTTGCCGTTCGGGAGGGGCCGAACCGCCAACCCTAGAGCCAGTGCGGTGTCGTATTTAGACCGTGATCGCTGTGATAGATGTTATGATTCCATGATGTTTTGATACTTCGTACCTGTATTGTGATATTTTAACTTAGTGCACCTCCTTTTTAAAATATATAAATGAAGCAGGCCCCTAACCTATTCAAACAAAGACTAAGTCCCTATCACTGGCAGAAACACATATGCTTTCCCTATTGATTTTCTTCCCACCTCCATCTCCCCTGTGGCACATTTTAGATTGCAAGCAGATACCTATCTTCTTGTACTCTTTAAAGCACCATACACACTGACAGCACTACAGTAATAAAAAATAATGTAAATAATAGCACTTATGACAGCAAGTGGGAGAAGACAGGCAGCCTGTCACTAACAAAAGGAGTTTCGTCTTGACTTCAATGGACTTAAAAGGGTTAACTCTGTTTAGGATGCCAGAGTGAGATTTATATCATTTACTTCTGATGCATTGAATCAATTCTTCCTGGGGGAGAGAGATTCTGTGACCGTTTCACACAGCACTGTGCCTTTGGTGTTATTGGCAAAGCTGCAGCAATGGAGCGTTTGCATGGGCGGGCACTCCATAGAAAGGTGGTGCATCAGCTTAACCCAGGAGTGCTCATAGTACCTAGGAGTGCCCATGAGTTGGTAGAAATCACAGTGCTCTCTTGATTGCACTGGCTGCTAAGGATGATTTGGAATGTCTGCTGTTTCACTCTGAAAAACAATTTCACTTCTCCCTTGTGCAAATTAATGCTTAATTCTTGTGCTTATTTTCTGCTCTCTCGCAGTGATCCCCCTTCCCCACTCATCAACATATGTGCAGCAACACACTATAAATCTATCATAAATGACATATTATGTATGAATACCATATATTATGTATTAAAGCCATACAACATGCATATACAATAAAAATGCAAAACCAAAAACCTCGACAAAAAGATAAACAGATATAAAAAAAGAACTGAAATAGGAAACATTTGTTCCCAGTGGCTACCCATTGGTTTCTAGGCACAATTCAGAGTGTACATTATATTTAACCCCCTAAATGATCTGAGCTCATGTAGTTTAGCATACGGGTTCTCCTCTATAAGCAGGTTACAACTCAAAGCAAAGCTATACTGTGGGTGCCAGATTTCAACACCCAGACACTCAAGAGTTAGGTGGAAATCCTGAGAAAATGGTACTAGCCTTTGGTCTGCCTATGCTTGATAGCAAGGCTGTACATCCGGCTTCGTCTGTCAAAAGCCTGGGGGCCACTTTAAACTCAGCCCTTTTGTTCGAGTGATCAGGACTGCCCAGGTAGCTTTTGACCATCTGCAGCAGGCATGGCAATTAGCCCCATATCTCTCCTGTTCTGATCTGGCCACAGTAATCCATGCAGTGGTCACCTCCAGATTGGATAATTGTAACTCGCTCTATGCTGGCCTACCTTTGTTCATGACCCAGTAATTGAAACTCGTGCAGCATGTGGCATCCAGGTTCCTTACCGGGGCATCATATAGGGACTGGATCACTTCTGTCCTGTATCATCTTCACTGGCTGCCGCTCGAGTACAGAATCATGTTCAAAGTTTTGGTAATGACCTTTAAGATTGTGGGACCTGCATACCTATGGGACCACCTCTTCCTGTATTGCCCCTTACATTCACTCCGCTCATCAGAAGAAAATCTGCTAGAGGTCCCTAGCCCAAAAGATATCTGGCTGGCTTCCACGCCAGGACATTTATGGTCCTGGCCCCTACCTGGTAGAGCAGACTCCCCAGGGAGATCAGGGCCCTGTGAGATTTGAATGGTTTCCACAAGGCGTGTAAAACAGAGCTGTTCCGCCAGGCTTTTACATCTGGCCAGCCAGGTTTAAATTGAGTTAATTGATGAAGTGGCCTCCTAGGGACATATAAGGGGTTGGATGTCACCATCTAATGTTGTTTGTATTTTTAAAGCTTTATGCGGTTGTATGCTGTTATGTTTTTATGATTGTTATTATATTGTTTTACTATGGTTGCTCACGACCCTGAGCCCTGCGGGGGAAGGCGGTTTATAAATCAAATAAATAAATAAATACTTATCAACTTCTTTAGAAAGACACTTTAATTCAGTTTTGAACTTCTATTCTATATAACCCTTAAGAGTAGTGTTGCTTGAAATCTTCACCTGTGAAAATCTGGATGGCAGAAATGAATAATGTCCTATTGGGGAAAAATCTGGCAACTCCTCCTCACTGTTGCTGCATTTGTACTATTTTTATGGGGCTTCTTGTCAGGGGTTATCCCAGCCAATCATGGAACATATTTGGAGCATGCTAACAAGTTTGGAGCCATGTGGCTGAATTCAACTATATGATCGCGTCAGTTTAGGCAAGCATAACAACTTCCTCTGTCATCTCTCTGAATGAATGTTATGAGGGACTGTGTTATTCCCCTCCCTTGCCCCACATTAACAGTCACATATTGTTTCATTGTACTAGCACAACCCAGATAAAATAGGGAACATCTATATTCCTCTGGCTTCCAATCCCTGGAAACAAATATCTTAGAAGGGGTAATGATAGGCAAACAAAGAATGAAGAAAAGTTGGCAGCTGCTTAACAGTCCCCCCAACATTCTCTTCCTGTCTCTGGGGTAACTTTTGTAATTCTTAACTATCAGAGCTGGGTTGGCATTTGACTATTTTTCATTTGATGAATGCACTGTGTAGCGAAGACGCAAGTCTTTCCCCTTAGCATGGCCAAACCGATGGGCATATTTATGCAATACAACATGCTTCCATCATTTTTTTAAAAAATAAAAAATAAAACATCTTAAAGGAATCTAGGAACTGCAGTTGGGCAAGGATACTGAGAATTATGTTACAGTTAAAGAACAACCCTGAGCAGATGTTTGAAATCGTATGCAGCTTTGTTTATAGGCACTTACAGCCAGGAATGTGTTCTTAGGACTGCACACAGCCAACTCTTTTTTTTCCAGTCAAGAAATAGCTGACTCATGGCTGCTCCATGAGTCAGAGGTGTTTTGCCATTGCCTGCCTCCGTGTCACAACCCTGGTGCTCCTTGGTTGTCTCCCTTTCAGGGCTGGCCCTGCTTAGCTTCTGAGATTGGGCTAGTCTGGGTCAAGGCATGGCCAACTGTACAATGATTTAAAATTAGCCAGAGGCCTTGAGTGGCAGCAGCCTCCACCTCTGTCTCACTATTGCTTCTGCTAGTCACCCTTTCCACTCAAAACTGGAGCATCTATAACTCCTTCTTTCCTTTGCTTAATTAAACTCAGGCAGAGCAAGACATGAGAGTTTGGGAAACTCTCCTGAGCATGTTTGGCATAGCTCATTTTCTATATTTCTCCAGAAAAACTCACTCAGGTTTTTTCTGCCTCTTTCCCTTCAGTGACTGAACTGCTTCAAAAATGGTTGTTGGGTGACAAGAAGCACTTTCCCTCAGCCCTGTTATACTTCCCAGAAGGTGAAGGATGCCCAGAAGGTAAAAGATGCTTCCCAGCACTGAAGATTATTTAGCTTAGTTTAGCTTAGATGTTAGTTTCACTTTTTCACTGTACCCTCACACAGCTTTCACAGCTAGTCTTTTCCCCTCCTTTATAATACGGATGTCCATGTATGTTTTGAGGCATTAAAAATGATTCTTTTCCAGGCACTCCCCTTACTAAGGGCGTTTCCCCACTCAGCATGATCCCCCCATGCTGTTCGTTGCTCTCAGCGCACGGCATTCCTGGCGCGCGCCCGGGCATCCCCATGAGCGCAGGGTCATAAAAAGGCACCCTTTGCAAGAATGCTAGGGATGCCGCACGCTGAGGGGGCACGACAGTGGCAGCGTCGGGGCGGCTGCCCTGTCGCCGCCCCCTGGCTTAAGGTAAGTGGGGAAAGGCCCTATGATAAATATACTGAGGCAGAAGTAAACTTAAACAGTAACTCTGATTTATTTAACAGACAGAGAAGATGGTAAAGGGAGGAATATTAACTTGGAGATGGATGGATTAGGTAAACCAGGCAGAAGGCAGGATAAATATATATACACTATTCACAAGAGAGCTTGGCAGAGAGACTTATCGTTTTTGGTTTTTTCAGCACAGCACTTAGGATTACTTAGTTCAGTTTAGCTTAGATGTTAGTTTCATAGATGATTACGTTTGTACAGTTGCTTTGCTTAGATGTTCTGGTTTATGGCCATTCACATACAGGGTCCTAACACTGGTTTGGTACTTTTTCAGTGTACCCTCATACAGCCCTCACAGTTAAGCAAAACCCTCAAAAACAAAACATAAACTATCTACTGAGGTAAACTTAAAGTCAGTCTCTAAACCCCAGACCCACTGTTACACCCACTCTCCTCTCTTTAGAGCAGTTCTTATTCTGGTTTATATGGCCTTCAACTTGGTTCTTCAATAAGCCTAACCCCACCAGTATAGTGTCTGTGCATTGTTGCTTTCACACAGCACTCAGGCTGATAACCAGTAGAATCAGTCACTCTCTTTGGCTATTCTACTCCCATCAGAGTTTAGTTTATCACACAGTTAAGGCAGGCAACACTTAACATTAGTAATGTTTCAGACCAAAAACCTCATAGAATGTACTGACAAGGTTTTTGACTTCCTCCCTCTCTGCATCATGCTATAACTTCCCCAATCAGAGTGAAGGAGGCCAAGCCAATCAGAGGGCTCCCCTGTTCCTAGGCCTTTCATTGCCTCACTATGGAGATAAACAATATTATACTTTGACAAAACTGTACTATAAAAATACACATTTCTCTGCAGTCCATCACACTGTGATATGTTTAACGATGTCTGGGGATTGATAAGATGAAGCTTGTGATTTCCTCTCACCTGTGAGTGGTATGGTGCAGTAGAGAGGGGAGGACAGCAGCAGCAAGGTCTGAAACGTGGGGCAGCAGCTTCATATGTTACCCGTTCTTCTTGGGCCACCAGAGAAACTACATTTCAGTGTTCTCTGTAACTGGGGATGACTATTCAAGCAGGTTAAGGAGGCAGTGTGGTGTTGATCCCTTACTTCCCACATTATTCTGAAATTCTTATCTCAGTTTCTTCGCAGATTTTGTTCTGAATTATCTGCTCTTATATCTGAATATATTGGGAATCTTCAGTCGTTGCATTTGCTTTATTTCTGAATTTTGTACTGAGCATGCTTTATTAGCCATAATCTTTCAGATCTTTTCCCCTCCTTTATAATACTGTTGTCCATGTATACTTTGAGGCATTATACATTCACACATGTGTGCATTGATGAAACACTGAAAAAAAAAACCCAACTTGAAATGATCATGCATATCACTGCATTAAGGTGTGTGTGTATGTGTTTGTTCTATTTCCCCATGATGCAGGAAAACATCTCTGCATCATAATGCAAAAGGGGAAAGTATGAATAAAAGGAACTGCAAGTTAAGGAGAGCTATGATGGAATTAATTTTCAAAAATTCCCCTGAAATTGAATTCAAGAGGAATGGAACAAATGATAGGATTAATCCATAGAACAATACAGAAATGGATCAACCCTACTTTGGAGGCAAGAATTATCAGCCATTTCCATCAGCAAATGACTGACAGCCTTGAGTCAGTGCAAATCCTTCCTTTATCAGGGGATAAATGACTTTAATAAACACTGAGAAGAAGGGATGGAAGATTTGAGAATCATCTGAATACAATTAAACAAATGTTGCCATGGATATTAATACAGATGTTCCTAGCAGGAAATCTCAGGGGATGTTCAAAGTCAACCCTGTGAATAGATAAGAATTGCACTATATAGACTGGAACAAATGATAGCTTATGGGAGACACAACCTATGACCCAAGCTGAGTTTTTACATTTGAAGCTTTACACTCAAGTGATGGGTATGAACTTAATATACAGGCAAGCACATCTGTAGTTCTGTCACAGAAATGGGGTGCGTGTGTGCAGAAAAGCAATTTGTCAACAGGTTCATAAAGGAGGAGTGAAAGAGGGAGCAGATGGGGCCCAATCTTCCATTTCTCTTGCTTTCTAATGGAATTGCCAATGACTTATGATCTAGTGGTACGTCAGGAGTTTAGATGAGGAAAAATTATTGGGAAGCTTTGCTCTCTGACAGAAGGGAGGATTGGCATTTAATGGCACATGAAATCCACTCCATCTGGCTTGAACAAAGCTATTATTTTCTAAAGAGTTGAACAGACCCAGACAGCATTTTCTTTCCTCCTTTGTTTTTTTTCCTTTTTCTTTTCTCTCTGGATCTATGAATCTTCCTTTCAGACACCAGGTGTGGTGCTTGCTCAGTGGGAAATGGTATAATATGAGCATCCTGATGAAGATAAGATTCACTGCCTTGGGATGTTTTTAATCTGGACTTTGGAGATGTCTGCAAAAGTATACTGGCAGTTTGCCTTTTATATCCTACTGCGTATATTGGAATCAAATTGCTTGGAATCATGTCTGAGACTGTAAAAAAAATCAGGCCCTTAGAGTTAGCGTTTGTACTATCAGCACTTTTGACCACTTTTGGTACTTCTTGGATGATAGACAGGCTATCCCCAAACTTCCCAGTATTCTTTCTAAAGTTTCTATTCTTTTTAGAGTTTCTGTGTCTTCTCTCTACTGGGTCATCCATATTACTGATCCTTCCTCAGTTCAACTCTCCATATATATATATTTTTAGCATGAATGGTATGCATCCAACCAGGTTTGCCAAATCCCAAGTAGGAACTGGAGAGCTCCTGGAATTGCAACTGATTTCAAGACTACATAATCATCACTTATTTATTTATTACTTATTTAACATATTTATTCCACTTCTTTTGGAGAACATAAGCTACTTGAGAAAGTGGAATGCTTGGCATTACACCTACTGAAGTCCCTTCTGTCCCTAAACCCACAATCTCCCAGGCTCCTCCCTGAAATCTCCAAGTATTTTCTGAACCCGGATTTGGCAATCCTGTGTCCTACACGTGTGATGAAGACATTAGTGCAATATTTGGCACATGCTACAGTGATCATCTTAGAGGACTGAGTGGGGAGAGGCTGTGGCTCAATGGTAGAACGTCTGCTTGGCATGGGGAAGGCTCCACATTCAGCTCCTGGTGTCTCCAGATGAAAGGTCAGACAATAAGTAATATGAAAAGCCTCTGCTCCAGACCCATGGAGAACCACTGTGAGTCTGTGTACTCAGTACTGACATTGATGGATCAATGGCCTGATTCAGGTTAATTTCATGTGCTCATGTGATAATATCAGTG
Organism: Sphaerodactylus townsendi; assembly: GCF_021028975.2. NCBI lineage: Eukaryota > Metazoa > Chordata > Lepidosauria > Squamata > Sphaerodactylidae > Sphaerodactylus > Sphaerodactylus townsendi. The sequence goes on from NC_059430.1 coordinate 35,454,195, forward strand.
AGAGGACAGCATTTCCCCCTGCCATTAAAATCTTCATGACTCCTATTCTGCTTTGTTTTGGGTAAAGGTATATTCTTTGAAATTAGTGGCATGGAGCACTCCAAGATGGACCTGCTGCTTCAGAGACTAGAACCAGGAGTAATGGGTTCAATGTGAAGGAAAAGAGATTCCATCTAAACATCAGGAAAAACTTCCTGACAGTAAGGACTGTTTGACAGTGGAATGCTCTACCTCGGAGTGTGGTGGAGTCTCCTTCTTTGGAGGTTTTTAAAGAGAGGCTCCATGGCCATCTGCAGGAGTGCTTTGATTGTGTTTTCCTGCATTACAAGGCGTTAGACTTGATGGCTCTTGTGGTCTCTTCAAACTCTATGGCTCAATCCGCACATGCAGAATAATGCACTTTCAAACTGCTTTCAGTGCTCTTTGAAGCTGTGTGGAATAGCAAAATCCACTTGCAAACAGTTGTGAAAGTGGTTTGAAAATGCATTATTTTGCGTGTGCGGAAGGGGCCTCAGATTCTAAGACTCCTGGGTGGTCTCCTTCAGAAGCTTTGGACACCATTGACAAACCCAGCAATTGGAACGGGGTCTGCTACATCTGCAGAGAAATGACCAAAGGCATGGGATTTACCTGCACTGAACCCCAGTCTGATGCCAAAATTAATTCAGAATTGCAGCAGTAGGAAGGCAACAGGATACCAGAGGCCTCACATCCAAACTGACAATTTAGCTGTACCTTTAATCAGTTTTAACAAGGATGTTGCTGAAAACTGGAAGCTATTAGAGTTTTGTGACCGATTCTGGAAAGTGAGGACATTAGACTTGTTTTTTTTTAAAGCTACACTAGCTTCAAAATACATATCTTTACCCCCAAATGCAATTGGTATACAAGACTGACTCGTAATAGACTTTAGGGGACTTTTGTTTTAACTAACCGTGCTCATTCACTTTGTGAAATGTGTGCATTTTTCTTTGCTTTGCCTTTTTAAATTGTTCTCTGTTTCCAGTCTTATGACTAACCATAGACTTCTGCCCCAGACGGATTCCTGAATAGTCAGAAGTTGGAACTACTCTTTTGGAAAGAGAAAACATAACTTATGTGCACAGAGATATTTGCATAGTGATATCAATAATTATTTTTAGGCTGTAATACAAGTATTTTGTAGGTCATGGTGTTCATGCTCTAGAGCAAAACTGACAAAAATCGGAGCTGTTTCTTACACAGGATTCAAATTCATACTAGACATTGACTTTGCTAATTTTGTATTTCTAGCAGTGAGCTGCCAATTGACTAATTATGCCTTCATACCTCTATGTTGCTTAAGAAATTTTGTATAAAGCACAAGTCTAACAATTTGTCTGCAAGTGCTCCTTCCATTTTAAGATTGAAACAAACTGCAGGCAAGATTTGCATCCTTTCTCTGAAAGAGTTCCAAAGCAAAGAAGTCTTCTGTGTACATCAGAACTCATATATTTCACAGCAAATACTGATTTCCCATAATAAAAGTACTACTATACTAGGAGGAGGATTGCCTAGCTGACTGGTTAGATGGATAAATTGATGCCATCAGCGTGAATTTAGATAATTAGGAGATTTGGGGGGGAATGATCTTCAGATCATAATAGTTCAATAGTACTTCCCTTGTCTGTGTTCTGAGAAGCTGAAATCAGAATACACCCCTGTCTCTTCACCTTCTCTGAATCTGAACAATAAGAAAAGGAATTCAGCCAAATAAGAGGGTCATAAATGAAAAGGACTCACGTGTCCTTCTATATAATGAAACTTTTCTTAAAAATCAGATCTCTGCAGGTAAGCACAAAAAAAGTGCCAGCTAGTACCAAGGTCCACCAACCCCTGCAATCAAAGGTAAGTGATAACATGAGATAAGTCTGTTTGATCCTCCTTCACAGTTCTCTTGGAAGCAGTAAAAATGCAACTGCAATAGTTCTCCTTACTTCATCTTGTTTTTGAAAAGAATGTTAGAAAAATTGCGACTCCAGTGAGACTGGATCCAGATAGTGTTTAAACTTTTCTGAAGTTCTCACATTTAGCCTGTTGCACATGAATGAAGGCCATCTTCTTGGCTGATTTTGCATGTTGAAATTGCCCCTCTGTTGCCACGGGGAATGCCTTGATGCAATTGGGAGTTTTGCACAGCCCCCGGTGGTGTACCGTGGCTGCCATGTTTCTGCCCCAGAGCCACCCTGCGGCAATGACTTTACTCCACAAATTTCCTGAACCACAAAGGTTGAGGTCCTTTTGAAATGCCCCTTTGTTGCTCCGGAGGCATCCGCTGTTGTGCAAAACTTCTCCACAGCAGAAACAGGGCCAGATTTCCCACCTCACTGCTCTGGTCCACCACACCAATGGACAGGCACTGAGAAGCGGCACCCTCCCTTGCAGTGAAAAAAATGGAGGGAGAAACCTTTGTTTTTATAAAGGAGGAAGAAACATTGGGCAGAAAAGTGGCGTGTGCAGGCGCCATGAACAGGAGGGCGGTGATTCTCTCGCACACTCAGGGATTTTAGATTTACATTTATACAGAAGAGGTGGAGGACGGCGATCCCGTCACACACACAAGGATTTTAGACAGGGTAGGGTGTGTGTGTGTGTGAGGGCGCTGATTCTCAGTGCCTGATGTTCAGAATCATGTAAAACTAAAATGGTGAAAGTGAGTGGGGGGAATGGGGCAAGATTCAGCCAATCCTAACGCAGGAAATGGAGGCTGCCCACACATGCATGAAAGAGACTAAGGAAGAGCTCACAGTGCTTCAGCGGTGCTTATGGGAAAACCATACAGGGCTTCCCTCACCAGCCCTGACACAAGCGAAGGAAAGAGCCGGGCAGCAGTGGGGAAGTACAAACACAGTGAGAAGCCCTGCAGCAGGTACACTCCCTGGATAAGCCACGGAGCATTTAGATAGAAAGTGCAAAATCAGCCCTTGTCACTTTTAGCCGCTCTTTAGTACTTTTCCAGTTGCTCTTGGCATGATCACAGTGCATCTTAAAACCATAATTGAGAATTTATTTCAGTGGTAATGGGCTTGTAGATTGTTAATGCAGCATTACACACACACACACATACACATCTGGGGTGTTATTGTTCGAGGGAAAATTTATTAGTTATTATATTCTGTGATCCTTGAACAAACTAAGTCCAGAATATTTCTTTGGAGATAATGTTTTTCCTGTTGTTTCATCCTTTGCATCCCTACATACATTTTGCTCTTGTTGTCAGTTGAACCCATAGTTATTTCTTTTCACATCACTTTCTGCTTCCTGACACCCTATTTTCTTGTAAAATGTACACATTTCAAAATTATTTGTGCTCCAACAGATCTGCATTGTACATTATTCATACCCTGGCATGCATCCAACCACCCACAGACTTCACAGAATTGGACTTCCTTGCTTTCGTCTCTTGCTGCAGTCCACTGAGCCGCATGGTAGACATCAATCCTCCCTCCCACATATGATATAGGAGGCAAAGTGGATGCTTGCAGTGTGAGCGTGTGTTGGGGGGGGGACGGTTTGGCAGAAATCAGCACCACCCTTCCACGAATGGAAATACTTGTTCATCAGAGGAACTGAGTGACTGTATGCATGCTATGACATGCAGAAATGACACGGGCTATCTGCCTTGGCTTCAATGTTATTAGGATATGGGATTTTCCTTCTGCTTCCCCACAACTTTGGGAAGCCTTCATGCCCCTCCTGAATTTTTCACAGCTTTTCTTTGCTGTTTCTCAAACCTGCTTTGCTGAGAAATGTTGGGAAAGATCACAGTAAAACCTGTATAGCTGCCATGTGGGTGGGCAGTCCTTTTCCCTGACCATGTCCCCATCACAGCCATGTCTTCCCATGGTCATTAGAAGGTATTTTGTTGCTTTTTAAAAAAATAGGCAACAGAATGTGGCTGTACAATATACCACTATAAAATATGCATAACGTTTTCTGGATGCTAAGCTTTCATTTTGAAAAAAAAAAAAGTCTCCAGCTCCTTCCATTGTGGAGACATGCCTTATGGAAGTTTCATTGCCACTGGCTGTATCAGCAACTGCACTAGGAATAGGGAAACCACACAAGCCTATGCCCATGTGGAAACCATCATACATTTTCTGTGTAAATGCTGTACCTATTGCACATAACCCTCCTAAAATGTGGACATACCACACAAACAAATCTACAAGATTAACAGAGAATAGTGGAGAAATGTTAAGAACATAAGAGCCTGCTGGATCAGACCAGAGCCCATCTAGTCCAGCACTCTGCTACTCGCAGTGGCCCACCAGATGCCTTTGGGAGCTCACATGCAGGATGTGAAAGCAATGGCCTTCTGCTGCTGCTGCTACTCCCGATCACCTGGTCTGCTAAGGCATTTGCAATCTCAGATCAAGGAGGATCAAGATTGGTAGCCAGAGATCGACTTCTCCTCCATAAATCTGTCCAAGCCCCTTTTAAAGCTATCCAGGTTAGTGGCCATCGCCACCTCCTGTGGCAGCATATTCCAAACACCAATCACGTGTTAGCAAAAATGTAATGTTAGCAAAAATATAAATGAATATTAAAAAGAATGAGAACAAAGAAATTTGTGGATTACTACATTTTGCAGAGAAATTGTATCTTTTAGATTTTACATAGTTTTCATTTGTTTCTTCATTGAATGATTATACCGTTGTAGTATTTTTCTAATTTGTAATCTAGTTTTGTTTCATTGTTCTGTATTACATTGTTTTATTGCATGTAGGATACTGATTTTAATGTTCTGGCCTCTAATTTTGTAATTCCATTTTATTTCATTGTTAGCTGTGTGTATGATATGGCTGTGGCTGCATTGTGTAGTCCATCTGTAGTCTCTGAGGAAGGTAGTCTGAAAGAAAGAAGTAAATTTGCTGATGAATTCACATATGACACTACAAGTTCCCAGTTAGAAATCTCCTTCAGCCCACCCCAAGAATTTCCTAACCAGGAGCTGGCAACCCTACTTGAACATGTTTTAAGGCATGTGTGTGTACCATAAAGGTGTGTGTATACCAGTGATGGCGAACCTTTTTGAGACCGAGTGCCCAAATTGCAACCGCAAACCCACTTATTTATCGCGTAGTGCCAACACAACAATTTAACCTGAATACTGAGGTTTTAGTTTAGAAAAAATGGTTGGCTTCGAGGCATGCGTTACTCAAGAGTAAGCTTGGTGGCAGTCATTGCCTTTTCTTTGAAGCAACCATGCAACTCTTCCAATGGGTGAATCATGACCCTAGGAGGGTTTACTCAGAAGCAAGCCCCATTGCCAGCAACCGAGCTTACTCCCAGGTAAAGGATCACACTTTAGTTCTTTGCATGAAAATCAGTGGGGTTTAACAGCACTTAACAGGGTTACCTACACTGCTTCCCCAAAACTAGGTCTTAGGTTTAATGCTAATAATCGAGCCCGGAGGCCCAGACCAGCCTAAATGTGTGTGTGTGTGGGGGGGGGGGTGACTCTGTTTCCATGTTCCCACAGAGAGGGCTCTGAGTGCCACCTCTGGCACTTGTGCCATAGGTTCGCCACCACTGGTGTATACTTATTCATGGTTAAATCAAGTTTGCCCTGATCTGGATGGCCCAGACTAGTTTGATTTAATCAGATCTCAGAAGCTAAGCTGGTCAGTCCTAGATAGCACTTGGACGGGAGACCACCATAGAAAACCAGAGTTGCTATTTATTTATTTATTTATTTATTTATTTATTTATTTATTTACTTACTTACATTTCTGTCCTACCTCATACAAAGTCTCTAGGTGGCTTACACAAAATTAAAAACAATAAAACATCGCAATAACAACATCATAAGTAGACTGTAACAAACAAAACAATAACGCATAATAAAAATTAATCCCAATCTGAATGTCAGCGATGAGTTCAGGAGTGCCTCTTGATCTCGTACCCAGTCCTTCTGGGGTAAAATAACCCCCATCCAAAGTCGGGTGCCCCATGATCTTGAGGACTCATAAACCCAGAACACAGAGAACCTCCCTCTTGTCTGGATTCAGCCTCAGTTTGTTGGTCCTCATCCAGCCCATAACTGCTTCCACATAATAGTCCAGCACGTAGAGTGCCTTCCCTGATTCTGATGAAATGGAAAGATAGAGTTAGCTGTCATCTGCATATTTGTGATAGTTGATTCCAAATCCCCTGATGACCTCTTCCAGCGGCTTCTTGTAGATGTTGAATAGTGTAGCAGATAGGACTGAGTTATGGTGAACTCCACAAGGGAGCTCTTAAGACTGCCAGCATGAGTCTCTCAATGCTATCTTCTGGAACCAACTCCAAGGATAGGAAGAGAACTAACCCCAGTCCCTGGAGATAGTCCCCCCAAATGGCATGATCTATGGTATCAAAATCTGCTGAGGGACCAAGGAAGATCAACAGGGTAGTATCCCCTTGTCTCTCTTCTAATAAAGGTCATCCATCACAGGAATGGCAAATCAAGTCTGTTAGTCTCTGACCTTTAAAATCCTATTGGGTTGATAAAGTCAACTTTGGCCTGACAGTACGCACAATTCCAGTTGAAATCTATGGGGCTAAGTTAAGTGCCAATAATTCAATTTTGGTTGATTTTACAGAGACTTAAGCAAGATTAATTTTCTCAGGGTTGGGCTAGTTCCTTTCTTTGGAGAGCATGCCCAGTGATTATTAAGACTATGTGTATGGACATATGATAAACAGGCCTTATTTAACCTTTAAAGTTGAGGAAATTATCATTTTGGGTAGGGTTGCCTGTCTTCTGGTGGCAACTCCTGCAATTATAACTACTGTTCAGATTACAGAGATCAGTTCCCCTGGAGAAAATGACTCCCTTGAAAAGTGGATTCAGTTGCCTTATATCTCACTCGTGTCCCGCTGCTTTCCAAACCCTGCCCTCCCTGGGAATTTTCCAACCCAGAGTTGGCAGCCCTACATTTACATGTAAAAAGTTATTGAAATATCAAGAACAGTAACAACTGACTGTTTTTGGGATACACAAAGTCAGGCAAACTTTCGTATTTGGTAATAAACTTTTATTTGAAAAGTCAGCATTTGTGCTGTGTTTATCTATAGCCAACTTAATTGGGCGGCATGTTAACTTTTGTCAAACTTGTTTTTTTTAAAAAACCAAGCATTTAATCCTCCCCTGGTTTCTTTAATGAGCTGGCTCCACCTACCATGCCAAGATTTATAATTGTTTTTTAATTAAGAAGTCATCAACCAGCACTTGACAGGCCATTTTCTGCCTCAGTACAAATGTTTTCTTGATTAAATTTTAGATACAGTCAACATCCTGAAAATCAAAATGTTCTGTCTTCCTTTCCATAGTCCATTAATAAATATGACAGATTTATTATCTGCCAATAACAGCTATTTAATGTATGGCATAATTAATATTAACAATGAGCGGTGAGCGTTCCATGAGCTTGGCTTGTGTCTCATACAACTAATGGGGGCAAAGGTGTATCCACTACATTAACTGCCCTTTAGCTATCTGGTAATTGGCATTCAAAAATGGAAATGGTCCTCCATGCTTCACAGATTTGGGTTTGAATGGTGACATTTGAAACCTTGATCTCTGAGTGGGCCTTCAACAAAGCTTTTGACATGATCAGAAGCAAAGAAGACCTCCAAACAGGAAAGCAATTAAAATGGTTTATCTTTTTGAATGATGTTGAATTGTATTTATATGCCTTTGTAGAGGAGCATGATGCCCAGAATAAATAAATAAATAAATAAATAAATAAATAAATAAATAAATAAATAAATAAATAATTCGATTTGATAAACCGTCCTACCCCCGAAGGGCTCAGGGTGGTGTACAACAGAACAGCAACAAACACAGTAAAAACAAATCGAATAATCCCAGTTAAAAAATAATACAAAACCTTAAAACTATAGCAGCAGTATCCTTCAATAAATAGTTAATAATTAGTAACAAGAGACGTCTGGCATCACACCCCAGTGATCAAATCCTGGGAGGGGGCTGGCAGATGGCCAAATACACAGCCAGTGCACAGGGCAATAAGAGGGGTGGGGTCAGCGGCCGGCCCCCCCAAAAGCCCGGTGGAACAGCACAGCTTTGCAGGCCCTGTGGAACTCTCCAAGGTCCTGCAGGGCCCTAACTGCTGGAGGAAGAGCGTTCCACCAGGCAGGGGCCAGGTCTGTAAACCCCCTGGCCCGCGTGGAGGCCAGCTGCATCATAGAAAGGCTAGAATAGAACACTCAAGTCCCTCTTAAGTATATGGAGGTCACTTTGATAAAGCAATCTCTCAATCTAACCAACTTGATAGGGTTGCTGGGATGATAAAATGAGACAAATGCATGTACCTATTCTGAATGCTAGCATCGTATCCCATAGGTCAATGACAATGGGCTCAAGATAGGGTTGCCAGGTCCCTCCTGGCTAGGGAATGTGAAGTAGGATTGCTAGATCCAGGTTGGGAAACTCTTGGAGATTTAAGGATGGAGCCTTGGGGGGACAGGGACCTCAGTGAAGAATAATGCCAGAGGTCACCCTCAAAAGCAGCCATTTTCTCCCAGGGAATTGATGTTTGTCATCTGGAGATGAGCTGTAATTCCAAGGACATCTCCAGGGCCCACCTAGAAGCTACTTTTCCTAGTTCCTGATGGGAATTCTGTAGAAGATTTAAGGCAAATTTTCATCCCCCATCCCCCATTCCATGAATGTAATTGATTGGAAGTAGGGAGCTGTTTTAGTCTCCCATCTACTTGGAAAATATAAAATCTGATAAACACTTGAATGTGAAGTCCACTGAAGTCAATGGGCTGAGAAAGGTGTAGCTCTGTCTAGGATAGTACTGTTAGTCTTCTAGCAGAGTCTAGGACAGTACCACAGAGCAAACATATTGTTCAGTGCCTAAAGCAATTTTTTTTAAAAAAAAAACCCTTCTCCATACATGCATTCAATAATTGTTTCCCAAATATATGTGGGAACGGGCAGAATGTCTATAAATTGTATTTGATCAAGAAATATTAATTTTGTATGAACCAAAGATTTGAAGAATCAAAATGGGGTTTCTGTATAGTGACCAGCAGGTCAAACTGCACGTAGCAGTTATGCAGGCAAGCAAAGATAAATATCTTTAAGATCTTGTCACTAAATGTTAATACGTGACAGAAGACATATACTTTATAACTTTGTTTTCAGCACTAGCTATATGGGATGCCTAAGGGGATAGCTACTTGAATAACAAAATCATAAAACAGATCAGAGGTTAGAAATGAATGTGATTAGTTATGTGGAGATGAATCAGAATGTGTATAAAAATTTGTATTTAATCAAGAAACATGAAAATCATAGAACCAGAGATTGCAAAGAATCAAAATGGGAGCTTCTGTGTAAGTGACCAAAAGCCTGCATTTTTGCAATAGGTCAAAAAGGAATGTTACCAGCTTGCTAGTGATTATGCAGGCAGGTACAGATAACATCTTTAGTATCTTGTCACAGAGGGCCAACGTGACAGCAGAAATATGCATTTTATAACTTTGGTTTTTGGGTTAGAAATAGAATGTGATTAATTAAATTACAAAGTGTTTTTCTATATAGTTAAATGAGCACAGAGAAATGATAATGAGAGATTCACATGTATTAGTATTTTACTATAATTCTATTGTCTTAGAATCATTGTATAATTGTTAGAATCATGTTTTAACATTTCATGCTGGGGAAGGAAGTTTTATGATCCAAAGGAATGTCAAGCCTGCATTGCTTGAAGGGGATATCTCTCTCTGGGAGCCAAACTAAGAAAACGGGTTATTCTTGAAGACAGCAAGCTAGTTTTATGGCAGCCCTTTGCATATGCCTAGAGGGCCACGAGCTCACAGCATGTAGTGTTTGAGTAACAGAAGGAATGTGAACACATAGAATATAGGCTGTCTTCATGTGACCAGGAGACAGATTCTGTCCAATGGGGTTTGAACATACATGCTTGTAGCACGTGAAAGGGGTATGGATTAATACTTGAGTAAGGGGATGGACTGTGTGACGTCTGTACTCTTTGCATCTATAAAAATTAAGGTTCTTCCTGTACGGGGTGTGCCTCTTTTGAGAGCCACCAGGGAGGGGTAACTTTCTGTAGAATTCTAAATTCTGTGTCTATAAAATTGGGTCCTTTGTATCAAGGGTGTGCCTCTTACCCTTAAGGGGACACCCTGGTCAGATACTTATGCTGTCCAGTAAACTTATTTCCTGTAACTTTCTATATTCTGCTAAGTAAAAACTGACTGTTTGTTTCTAATGTCAGATGTCTTTTGCCTTTATTTCTAACTTAGTTTTTCTTAAAACTAATTCAGCTGTGTAGGACCAGAAACGCGGTCCTGGCCCCACAGTTAAAAGGAAAAAGTATTTTTCTATATATGTTAAATGAACACAGAAATGATAATGAGAGATTCATATTTACTGGTATTTTGCTATAATTCTATTGTATTAGAATCGAAGGTATAATTGTGTTAGAATCAATGTTTGTATAATCTGTTAAAGTACATTATTTCAAATTGGGAAAAGGGAAGTTTTATGATCTAAAGCAGGGGTAGGGAACCTGCGGCTCTCCAGATGTTCAGGAACTACAATTCCCATCAGCCTCTGTCAGCATGGCCAATTGGCCATGCTGGTAGGGGCTGATGGGAATTGTAGTTCCTGAACATCTGGAGAGCCGCAGGTTCCCTACCCCTGATCTAAAGGAATGTCAAACCTGCATACCCTGAAGAGGTATCGCTCTTCAGGAGCAAACTTAGAAAAACAGAGATGGTACAGACTAGAGATGGTACAAACAATATCCCGATTGTCCTCTTCTGTAGTACTAATGCTGCAATTGATTGTGAACATCTTGGGCCACACTGATAAAAGAAAGGAATGTTTAAGTCAGTGGTTCTCAACCTGGGAGTCGGGACCTCTTTGGAGGTCAAACGACCCTTTCACAGGGGTCGCCTAAGACTCTCTGCATCAGTGTTCTCCATCTGTAAAATGGATAAATGTTAGGGTTGGGGGTCACCACAACATGAGGAACTGTACTAAAGGGTCATGGCATTAGGAAGGTTGAGAACCACTGGTTTAAGGAATGGTACATAATGTACATATTGTCTATAGCAAATGTTTGCATATCCGAGCTTATAGCCCAGTCCTAAGCATCTGTATTCAGAAGCAAATCCTACTCAGACTGATGGGGCCTACTCCCTTGTAAGACTATGTAGTGCTGCAGTTTCACTGTGGCAACATGCTGAACATGAACCCAGCAGTAAAAATTATGATGATGGTGACTAGAAATACTGGTGTAAGACCGATAGGAATTGCAACAGAACAATAATTTTATGAATAATTTGCCTTTTCTGCATGCAGTTAGCTCAGGAATGTTCTTGGGCAGGAAAGAAAAGAAGAAGTGTAACCCCTGTGTAAGAATGGGATGACCCAGAAAGGGGTGGAGTCTGAAAAGAAGCAGAAGGCTGCAGAACTCATGAGGCTGGAGGAAGCAAGGCTACCAGGCTGGGACCTTGATTGATTTTATTAAGCCCTTAACACCTTGTTTAAGGTAACTGCAATGTTGTTGGGAACTAGTGGGAAGGGAGTTTATTTCCTTGCTATTTTGTAAATGTTAGAATTTATTGTTTCAGGGTTTTTGTGTATGTAAATGGTGAGAGTTTTTTGGGAACCTTCATCATGTTGAATCCCGTTCACCAAGCCTCTGAAGTCTTCAAAAGCCAACCACCAGCAGAGAAGAATTGGACTTGGCAATATCAGTAGACTGTAAACATAAAGACTTGAAAAATTAGATGCACCTGAATCACCAGGGGCAGCCATTGCTGCCGGGGTGAGCAACGCAGCAAAATAAGGGGTATGCATGGCCTGGCGGCATGCTGCAGAACCGGGTGCAATGATTGGCTCCCAGCAGTAAAGGCGGGAAGAGCCTGGGTATATTAAGACGCCTTCCCCGGTCCGCGCCCTTCCCGGCGGCGAGAACCAGCAAGGCGTGGCCCGCCCACCCTCCCTTTAAACTAGGGTTGGCGGGGTTTTTTGGGTCCTTACTGTCGCAGTCCTGGCGGGTTTGCAACGGTGTCGCACATCTGGGGAGAGAACGAGCCTTCCGGCTGGGGCTCCCAGGCTTGCGCCCTGTGGTAGGGCCGGGGGGTGGGGCGGGCAGGCTAGCAGGCCGGCAGGCCGGGCCGCTGCCCGACACCCTAGGGAGTGGGGTTGGGTTGGGCCGACAGGCGGCCATGGGCTTAGCCGGTGCCCGACACCCCAGCAAGCACGGGAGGAAGACGGGCTGTGGGGCGGCCTTGGGGCTCAGCCGGTGCCTGTCTCCTCAGCATGGGCGGGAAGTGTGGAAGCAAGCAGGAGTGTTATCTCTGGGGGCTTCCCTTCCCGCCAGTTTCCCATGTTATTGGGATGTGATGTGCGACCCGTTTGCCGCCCAGCTCTGATGTAAATAGTTCTTGTTGATATGTTTGATGTTTAATAAACGGGCTGCGGCCCATTCCTTTCCAGCCTGTCGTTGTGGTGTGATTATTGAGCGAAGGGGGTCTCACCATCTGCAGCAATGCAAACTTAACAGGACTGTAAAGTGTTAATGTTAAATATTAAATGTTTAAAAAGTGTTATTTGTTAAGAGAAGTAAACTGTTTTGTTTTAAATTTAGTTCTTTGCAACTCCTTCCAAATACTGCCTCACAGAACCCACAGAAAGAGGTTACATAGGGAGTCTCAAAGCCCTTACAAACTCCTTCCTTCCTCTCTCCTCAACAGGCACCTTGTGAGGTAGGTGGGGCTGAGACAGTTTGGAGACAACTGTGACTATCCCAAGGTCACCCAGCAGGCTTCTTCTTCTTCTTCATATGTAGAAGTGGGAAAACAAATCCAGTTCACCAGATAAGAGTCTGCCACTCATGTGGAGTAGTGGAGAATTAGTAGTAGTAGTAGTAGAAGAGGAGGAGTAGGAGTTTGGATTTATAACCCCCCTTTCTCTCCTGTAGGAGACTCAAAGGGGCTTACAATCTCCTTGCCCTTCCCCCCTTACAACAAGCACCCTGTGAGGTGGATGGGGCTGAGAGAGCTCCAAAAAGCTGTGACTAGCTCAAGGTCACCCAGCTGGCGTATGTGGGAGTGTACAGGCTAATCTGAATTCCCCAGATAAGCCTCCACAGCTCAGGCGGCAGAGCGGGGAATCAAACCCAGTTCCTCCAGATTAGAATGCACCTGCTCTCAACCACTACGCCTACTGCTCCTGGAATTAAACCCAGTTCTCCAGATTAGAGTCCATTGCTCTTAACCACTTCACACTTGCCATTCTGAAGACTATAGCTATCTTTGCTGAATGTAAAAATATAATGCAATTATGCAATTGATAACCAAGATGCATCAAGCCCTAGTTGATTGGGATCTCAGCATACCAGTGATAGCAGACCATCTATTTTGCTTGCAGAAGATCCTACGATTAGTCTCCAGCATCTCTTGTTCAAAATATCACTGATGTGGAAAAAACAAAAAACAGATTCTACTGGAGACGCTGGAGAGTTGTTGCCAGTCAGAGCAGATAATACTGGACTTGGTGGAGTCAGGGTATGACTCAGTATAAGGCAGTTTCATGTGGTCCCCGTGATCCATAATAAGAAAAGGCTAATTATGAGCAATAGTCATGCTGCCAATTTCTTGTTTCCAACAAACATTGATACTATCTTTAGCTTGCATTCTATACAGTGGTGCTTGGAATGATCTGGCAGCTGAGAGTGAAACAGGAAGAAGAGCCAGCACAAAAGCACTTCAGGGTCAGAAGCAGAAACTTTAAAAAAAATCTTGCTGCAAGAGCAGCAGGGAATCTGACAAGCAAAGAACGAGGAAAGAAGGGAAGAGATAGCACACTGCCAACAGAAGGAGGAGACATCTAAGTTAAGGAACTGATTGTATCTATATTTTTCTCCTAATCTAATGGAAATTCAGCCTCACACAGACTGTCAGTGAGAACTTAATCCATCCCTAAGGAATGCACAACATTGCAAAAAAGGCAAAATCTAAAAGATATTAAGATCATTCTCAACTTGCCAGTCTCAAGGCATTTCCTACCCTGCAGACTTCTTGTTTACATATGTGGGCTCAGTGGAAGAGGATGACCATCTCAAATAGGAGGAGTGTTCCATTTTTTGGTCAAGGCTTGGTCAAGCACTCCTCTGCTAGAACCTCCGAAGCTCAGATTACATTTTTATGAAGTAGAAATCAAATGGGTCATTTGTGCCACTCAGCATTCACTTTCGTGCAAAGCTGTACAAAACATTTTGGGCATAAGCTGTGCTAGTTACTATCACAAACTGAACGATTCAAAAATTCTACAGGCAAGTCATAGGTCATTTGGGAACTCATATTTGGATAGTGATAAAGGTATCTTTGAGGAGGGACCACATTTTAGCAGTGGAGCAAATATATATACAACTAGAGAGAACACAATATAGCCATTTTTCAATCTGTTTGATTTTGTATGTTGTCACTACTCATGGTTTACGTTGGGAATGCACAGTTAGGCATGCCACCTGTTTGTCTCAAGTCCTGTTTGCCAGTTGTGAGCAAGGAGCTGATTTTCATTGAGTGTTCACAATTGTGCTGCTTGCTTAAACAGTTGCATGGATTCCCCCCCCCCCCCAAAGGAGCAGCAGTGGTGTAGGAGGTTAAGAGCTCGTGTATCTAATCTGGAGGAACCAGGTTTGATTCTCTGCTCTGCCGCCTGAGCTGTGGAGGCTTATCTGGGGAATTCAAATTAGCCTGTACACTCCCACATACGCCAGCTGGGTGACCTTGGGCTAGTCACAGCTTCTCGGAGCTCTCTCAGCCCCACCCACCTGACAGGGTGTTTGTTGTGAGGGGGGAAGGGCAAGGAGATTGTAAGCCCCTTTGAGTCTCCTACAGGAGAGAAAGGGGGGGATATAAATAAAAAAGCACTCCCTCTGCCACTCATCTTTAACTCCCTCCCATTTTAGTTCAAAGAAAATAGAATTCCATTTAACTTGAAATTTACCATTTAGATATCTATGTGGGTCTTTGATGTCTGCTCTTTAGGGCCATGGGTTGGATGCAGTGGAGGAGTTAATGGAAGGAGTTGGTGGAATGATTCTTCCTACTTTCCCCTAATAGCCCAACATGTTTTCTGACGATCAGGAGAAAAGCAAAATATACCACAGGAAGGGATGTATTATCAAAAAAGAGGAATAAGAGAAAATTCCCTTCCTCCATTTTCCATTGATGCAAATGGAAGAGGCAATTTTACCTAATTTTCACTTGTCACTGCAGCATCCCATCCTGTAGTATATTTTGCTTATCTCTCAATCCTCAGAAAGTAGTTTCAGCCTGGTGGGGGAGACAGGAAAAGAGGCACTCCACCATCTCCTTCTGTGAACTCTTCTGCTGGATCTAACATTATAATCAAATTCATGAATCCTCTTTTTACTAACATCAGTGAAGTGTGTATATATGTATATATATACTAGCAGGCCCAGCCACGCTTTGCTTTGGCAATTGTCCTTCTCATCACAGTCCACAACCCACACAGATGTCCATGCAGGTCCAATGATACCCAGCATAGCCTTTTGGGGTGATCAAATGGAATCCCTCTTTCCCTTTTCAATGCACATCGTTATATGGTGCTGTCTTGTTTTTTTAGTATAAGGTAACCCTTCCCATTCCACAACGAAACTGTCCAGAGTGTGAATCCTGCTGTCCATGAGGCTGGTTGACACGCACAGTCCTAGCTTGGGTAAGGCAGAACTGGGGCAAGCAGGCTATCCCACTCAGACAGCAGAGGCAGGGTGGTGAGGTGCTCAGATCGAGGCCAGCTCCCTGGGTTCGTAAAGGGCCTTGTTCAAAAGAAGCAGAGCAGGTAGTGTAGGTTTGCCCCCACCTCGTGGATTTTCTTAGAAGAAAAAGGCAAACTCCAACTCGCTTTTAGTAAAAGAGAGCTGTGCCGAATATGGATGAGGAAATGGGTAAGTGGTGGTTGGATGTGAGGGAGGGCACAGTAAGGTGTGTGAGGATTAGCTGGATGTGTGTTGTGTGGTAGCAGTGGTTGAGGCACAGAGAGTGAAAGTTACCTGCATGTGAGGGGGGGGGACCCCACCTGACGTCTCACACAGCAAAGTGTGTATGTGTTTCACTTCCACTCGTATTACCTAACAGTATTACCTATTTACTGTTTTCACTGCTCATCTCTGCCCATCTGCATGAACATTATAAGCCCTCAGGCCACAGACAGACAGGCTGCAAGAGCATGCGAAGGGTGACAGTTAAACACAGCCTGCTTCATGGCCTGGTGCGCCAGGAAAAAGACGTTTTACCTGGCTCGGCTATGGACTTTCAGCAGTTTGAAGGTCCAAGTACCTGCCAGCAACAGGGAGGGACATCCTGTGAAAATTTGGGGGCGATCCGTCCAGCAGCTTCTGAGGGACACCATCAGGGACAAACACACTGTTAGATTTATATATATATAGATTGTTTGAGCTAATTAGGACTACAGTTATCACTTCCACATCACAACTTTCCCCATCATGGTTTTGATATATTATGGGTCGGCATAAATTTTGGGGGAGTTTTGCAGAAGCCACAGACAACACGTGAAGGCCAGCAGATGACACCACTTAATCGCTACTGGTGGACCGTCGGAGGAAAGCTGGTGGGCTCCACATTTGGGGTCTCACCCTGGGCACCTGATCAGAGGACTCTTACAATCCTGACAGGGAGCCCTTGGAATATCCTACAGAGACTTGGACTTTCCGGCCGGGGGGGGGAGGGGGAGCTCAGGTCTTGTTGGAAACATGCACAGGAGAAACGCGGCATGGCTAACCAAACCTGTTGAATTAACTTGTGACTACAACTCGGACTTGGACTCTGAACCCTTGATGGAGGCTGACTGGTGGAGACAGGAGGAATACCAGGCCAAGGTAGGCCAGTTACGGTGTGAAATGGAATTGCTCCAAGCCCGGGCAGAAGCAGCGGAATCCGCCCGGCCACCGACTGTGGGTAGCAACCCGATAACTCCCACGCAATTTCAGTTTGGCAGTCAAACAAGCGGAGCCGTGATCCCTCTGCTATAGATTTTATCACTGATCTGCCTGCCAGCCATGGTAAAACTGTAATTTGGATGATGGTGGATTTGTTCTCCAAACAGGCACATTTTATTCCCTGTTCGTCCATTCCAAGTGCCCCCAAAATGGCCAAAATGTTCATTTAGCATATTTATCGCCTGCACTCTGCCACGGACAAAATAATTTTGGATAGAGGCAGTTAGTTTCGAAGCTCTGGAGGGCATTCCTAAAACTCCTGGGAGTGCATCTGCAATAAATTCCTTAAAAACCTAAAAGCATTTTATTGTCTGAGCAGGGGATTGACATCCTCATCTTCACAGGCACCCTGCTCCACCTCCTTGGCAAAGCTGGAATATTTGGGAGGGTGCAATTTCAGTGTTTACCCTGGATACCATTTCCTGTAGATATGCCCCCATGCCCCATATCTCTTGCCTTGGAGGATTAGTTACCCTATTGTATTTTTTTTGCACAATGGGATTTATTGCTAGCATAAAAATAAAAGAGGCATTGAGGCATCTTGGGATTGGGACCCATGAAACAACTCAAGGGTCCATCCTAGTCTGAGGCTTATCATTCTGAGAGGTAATATCATTTATCCACCAACATTTCTTGGGTTAAATGTTTCTGTAAGGACAGCTTCTTGGCCATTGCATCTGTATGCTAATGGGAGTTTGGTTCCCCTCACCCATGTTTACTTGTGCTTTTTTTAGCCTGCCTGTTTTGTTCTCTGTAGTAGAGAAAGCAAACATGGGCACAGCATCTCCACCAAAAAAAACCAAAGGTTATAAAGTTGGCAGCAGAGACTTCTTTATTGATATGATAAACTTGAGACATTAGCTGCCAGGGGAAATCACTGTGAAGAAAAGGGCCATTTAGATATTATGTGAGATCAAATAAATGCACCAGCAAGTAGATCAGGAGTTCTGCTAAGCCACAAAGATGCACCCAGTGACTACAGCTTGAAGAATAATAATGATCATGTTTCAGAGTATAAATGATTACCTGTCATGGTTCCAAAGAAATTTCTTCCAGTCTTTTACAGTTTTACAGCTAGATGCAATGTTGGTTTCCTCTGAAAAGAGAGTACCATTCCCTTAATTTTATCAAGTCTAAAATTAGTACAGATGGACGATGGGGTTGTCTGGCCATTGGTATCTTGCTGGCAATCTCTCAATTGCCCCTTTGGTTTTGCTTCCTAAGTTTGGAGATCCTTCATTTCCTTTGAAAAAACTGAGCTCCATAGGGTAAACTGCAGCATTATGAATAATCTCTGCATCTCTTTTACAGTTCAGTCCTAAACATATTTACTGTATATTACTTCTAAGTAAATGGGCACTGGATTGCATGCATACATAACCAACGCTATATTCTGTCATTCCTTTCTTCCATCATTGAACTCAAGGTGATTTATTTAAGATATCCACTAAATCAGACCAAGCTTTGTTTCAGCAAGGTGGCGCTATTCTCTGCCTTCATGGAATCCACTGTGGTCATTTTTATGACTATCATTGCAGTAAATATCTCATCAAACCTGTAAGCCAAACTGGTAATCCCATTTCTGGGATCTGAGGCTGTGAGACAGTGGTTTGGCCAGCACATCCAAGGAGGAAGAGACTCAGAAAGATCTTGAGGCCAGATCTCCTAGGCACAGCACTATAGCCCCTGGATGGTGCACCAGATGGCATCAACAGAAGGATGCAAGCATTTTGGAGAATGCCTTGAGATTATTGCAAACAAATGAAGTCTGTTCAAAGGAGTGTTTTAGAGAAGACTGGGCAACGAGGGGGCATGTTGACCAAGACTTTACTTTGTGATGAATCTAGTGGAAGGCAATGCCTTTAAAAAGCAGACTTGACTTTGTTGTTTAGAGATTATTCAGTTAAAATACAGCATCCATTAAAAAGAAAAACAACAACCAAAGAACTACTAAAATTTACAGATATATATTAGGCATATATGATTGTGCATATTTCTTGTTCTAAGCCAAAGACCAAAAAGGCTTGCTAGAAAATGCAGAAGTTCAAGCAAAAGAGCAGGATCAAGAATATCTCACAGTGGAGGACCAAAATGACAGATGAAACTGTGCCAGTAGTGGTCGGAGCTAACAGCCAGCTTATATTGTCCTCCAAGGAAGTCTGAATCTCAAGGCTCATGTCCTTGCAAGGAATGCTTGGGGCTTCAGTGGCCACATTCATTTTTGAAGACATATTCTCTGACATGCTGGAATAATTTTAGACTTCAAATGATTTTGAAGGAACACTTTCCTAAGCCTCAGGTGATTCCAGGGATGACTCTTTAAAGTTAGATGACAGGGCAGGACCATCTCCTTGCGGACAGGATAAAAGCATCTCCATTCACTAGACCCCTCTTAGAATCATATAATTGAAAGAGACCACAAGGGCCATCAAGTCCAACCCCCCCGCCAAGCAGGAAAACACAGTCAAATCACCCTTGACAGATGCCATCCAGCCTCTATTTAAACATCTCCAAAGGAGGAGGAGACTCCACCACTCTCCGTTCTTGTTCTTCCAGGATCGTTCCGTTTGTATAGTGTAGGTAAATCTGTGGGTGTGCCCCCAGTTCTCCCCCTCATTCTCTGTGTGCTCTGATAATTGTTAGTTGATTTCCTGGGTCATGAGAATGCCTGGTGATAGTGTGATCAAAAATTCCACACCCAGTGAGAAAATGCTGGAAGTTACATCTGACAAAATGTAGCTACATTCTACAGCATTACCTTTGGCACAGTATGTGCCACAACTGTACAATTCTAACCTTATTACGTTGCATAACTGTTTTACATGTCAGAGTGAAAGAGGCAAACAGTCAAGGCCTGTCTAAATTTTGGCTGGTGATGTATTTCTGTCTCAGGGTAGGTGGGGTTTCAGCTAAAGCGGGTGGTCTGCTAATCTCAGTCTTCTCTACACAGAGAATCTACCCACTTTTCATTTAATGATCTGGTATATAGATACACAAAGAGATACCCGTAATAAAACCAAACATGCCCTATTCCTTCAAAAGAGACTTATGTGCAGAAATGAGTTGTTGAAGCTTTTAATGGCATGGAGGTAAATAAGATCCTATTAAGATCCATTAAAAGGGCATTTTTCTCCAGGCAGTTGGCACCCCTAAAATTTACAAAGTTTTAGTTTGACATACTAAGAACTACTTTACCAGACACCCCCCCCCCCCCGTCAATACATACAGAGATTTGGGGGAGGGGTTAAATGGTTGTGCTGCAGGTAGAAATTAAACAGAAAAAGCTAATGATAGGTTAATTTTTCTTTGTACTGCTATTTTATAGCTTCTGAAAAGCAAAACCACTGAGCTTCTGATAATATCATGGTCCCTAGGGGACAAGGAAAGTGCGTGCCAATGATTTATAATGCTGCAGAATAAATAAAAGGCACATAGATGTAGCTTGGTCACAGTGGCTGCAGGCTTACTTACTGTAACTAAAACATACTGGACATCGCTGTCTCTAATATCTTCTTAGTTTATTTACTGAACAGAAATGGTAAATACTGGTCTTTCCAGTTCAAAACTGGACACCTGGCAGCCCGATTTGATACATGTGGGCAAGGCTAGAACTTTACAGCCTTTATTGAATATCAAATTAATTCCCACTAAGATTATTCCCAAATTCATATATCAGCCCTACTTTGCAGAGAGGCAAAACACAAATGATCCTTTCTCCAACAACATGTGTATAGTATAACATGTGAAATGAGTGTTTCACACAACAGACTACACATGAACACATAAACCCAATTAATGTATGCAATCCCCTGCACATTGCATTCTGTATATGGTAGAGATAATTTATGCCTTCCACCATCATAATATCATCAGCCTGGGTCAGAATTGTACTCACATCTGTAAAGTAACTTCAATGTGTAATTGCCAAAGGCATCATTGTTACAGGCAATGCCAAAAAAAAAGTCAACTTGTTTTTGACTCACACTGAACTCCTTCCATTCTCTCCAAACAGAATATATTAAACTTCATCAAGACACCTCTTCTTACTAATCAGACATGAAGGTTCAGTTTCTGAAAACAACTGGAAATTTATTTTGTCATAATGGGGTTTCATTTTCATATCACTGGGTCTGAAAGTAATTATAAAACAGGAAAACGGGGGGGTGGGGGGGGATGAATGTCCTAAATGGTTAATGATCCTCAGCAAGCAATCTGTCCAGAAAAGGAAAGATTTCTTTCCTATTCTGGCAACTGATCTATAATCTTGTTCTGCTTAGTTGTCCTCTTGGCCCCTCTCAAATGTCATTCCTTACTGGGTTACAGGCATTTGGTACTTCATCATATCCTTAGGGCAGGGGTAGGGAACCTGCGGAGGAGGCAGAGAGGTCAACCCATCACTTTTCCCTCTTAGTTACACTTTTTGTTAATAGCAAGGGGAAACAAGTAGATTGGCTGACGCGATGTTTTGTGTGCTGCTTTAAAAGGTTTTAATGTGAGATTTAGAGCCCTGATTTTATTATATTGTATGTATTTACTGAATGTGCTCTTCTGGTTATTTTAGAATATATTAGTTGTTGTACACCAGGGGTGGGCAGTATAAAAGTCGAAGAAATAAATAAATAAAATAAAATAAATACTCTCTGAGATACAGAAACTGGGAAAGGACCAAAGGAAGAGATCTTCCTTACAACCAAGGGAAACTCTGTTCAAAATCAGCAGGGAAAACTGGAAGCTGGTATTACCCTTTTATTGGTTCTAAATTACCAGCCTTTCAGATGTTCCTCATTATGAAGGACATCTTTCTTTTTTGTTATTGAGAACACCAAGTAGTTGAAACATGAACAAGAAATAGTGTGTTGGAGCACTGATAGACCTACTTCATTAATGTTACAAATAACCCTGATGGTTTGTTTTGATAGCTGATGCAATCTTATGACAATAACTTTCTAGATTTGACCACCACTGTGCTTCAGAAAATGTGGCCTTGGCCCACGTTTTTCAAAAAGGTGTATCTTCTTGTCGGTTTTTGAAAAATGTGGGATGCGGGGGAGAGCACGCGCCAGGATGGAGCCAAGTTGGGCACTGAAGCTGTGGTAACTCCTTGCCCAAACCGAGACTTTTACCATGAATATCACAAGATTTTTTGACGGTGGGGATTCCCCCTAATTCAAATCCGCAGACTGCCATGGAAGTTCTCTGGGTGATCTTGGGACAATCACTGTCTCTTAGCCTAATTCACCTCACAGGGTTGTTGTGAGAATAGAATAAAGGTAGGAAGAATGCTGTTGTAAGCTTCTTTGGGCTCTCTCAAAGACCTGACCTGGTCTTTGAGTGGTAGCAGTGCTGAGCCCTGGACCCTGAACCAGTACTGAAAACAAGAATGATTGCAATATAGAAGATTAAAAAGCATACAGTGAATACTAAATCGTAAGGTCATTTCAGGCAAACGATAAAACAACAGAGAATATAACTTATGAGCAAGGATACTTGCTAAAAAGTTACTATAGAAGTAGTCAGTACATGTGCAAATCCATTAAGCAAAATTAGAGGAAGAGCATATAAAGACAAAGAAAGGATAAAAATGGAATAACTGGAGACACGGAATTACTAATTTATGCCTGTAGTTAGCCAAATCAGATGACCATCAATAAACCAATCACGTATTGGTCTGAATATTCTGGAAACAAGCTCACTCTTCTCCCAAACTGAAACCTATCCAAATAAGAAACCAGTTGCATCTGGAAGAAAATAATGAGGATGCTCTCAGACCAGTTAATTGGACTGATAACCTGCTTTCCAAACTCCAACATTTGCAGTTTGAGCTACGTGGAGTGGTGAGAAAGGAAAAATGATTTTTTTTAGGCCTTTCAACATTCAAGATGGAGTCTCTCTAAATTTACCAGATAGTCATTCTCTTGACTGGCTCCCACTGGGGGAGAAAAGCAGGATAGAAATGCACAATTGATAGATAAGTTAATACCATTGTCTTGTGTTAAATGACACCACTTCTTCACTTAGATCCTTCTCCCAGCACTTCTTTCCCATGAATACTTTGGTTTATCTCTCCCCTGCCCCACCTGAAGCCTCAATATGCATAGCCCTGACCTGGATAACACAGGCTAGCACAATCTTGTCAGACATAGAAAGCTAAGCAGGATTAGTATTTGGATGGGAGATCACCAAGGAAGTACAAAGTCACCATGCAGAGGTAGGCAATGGCAAACCAATTCTGGACTTCTTTTATCTTGAAAACACTATAGGGTTACCATAAGTTGGCTGTGTCTTGATTGCACTTTCCACTACCAGTGTGATATGATTTTGGAGAGCCAGCATGTTATAGTAGTTAAGGTGTCAGACTAGGATTTGGAAAATTGGACCCCCTGACCCAAACTTAACCAGATTTGGGGACTGTTGTAAGGGGGGGGGGGGGGGGTGACGGTAATCTTTTAATTATTTATGATGCATTTTAGTTACATTGTGACTAAACAGTAAGATGGTAAAAGAAAAAGTGAATGGGGAAACAAAGAACAATAAAGTTTTACTCAGAATTCCCCCCTTCTGCATACATGACCCAAGGCACATCTTCATGGATATCCAAAGGTCAAACAAGTATTTGAATAATTATGCAACAGGCACCTACACTGGAGGTCCTATTTGCTGCAAGGTAATCTAATTTATCTGATTATATTAAACACACAGCAAATTAACTCTTTCTTGACAGAGGGGGCTGGCACTCACAAAATCCAACAGTTTGCCATCACCTGCCTCTACTTAGCCACCATGGACTTCTTTAATTGTCTCCCATATAACTACTAACCAGAGCCAACCCTGCTTAGCTTCTGAGATCTAATGAGATCAAGACTGGAATTGGGGGTGAACAATGTGATGGGCAAGTGTTCTGATCATACCACATTAATTAGAAAAGTGAAAAGGAAGGTAAATTATGAAGAACTACAGAAGGATCTCTCTAAACTGAATGAGAGAACAACAAAGTGGCAAGTGAAGTTGTGTTAGTAAAAGTAAAATGTTGCATATTGGAACAAAAACTCATAACTTTATGCTGTTGGGGTCTAAACTGGTTTAGACCCAAGACTGAAAGAGATCTTTAAGTTGTAGTGAACAAATTAAAATGGCAACCTAGTGTGTGGCAATGTTGAAAAAAGCAAACTCCATGATGAGAATTATAAGGAAAGAAACTGAAAATAAAATTGTTAGAAACACTGGTTCGAGGCCCTTTAAAGAACTTTGGGCAAAGCTTGGTGAAGAAACAGCCGTTTGTTAAAATAAGTTTCTTGCAAGCAATGGGTGTCTGTCAACAGAGAGAGCCACACCTAACAGTCACAAATAACATACATATATTTCCTTCTGATGAGTGGACATTTTCCCTCCCCTTGGCCCCCACTAAGGAGGGACCAAGGGTTACAATATTTATCCAATCATATTTTTCGTACCATATTTAGGTTCTGCTTCTAGGTCTTGTTTTTTATTTTCTAGGTATTGTTTTCACTTTTCCCTGCCCCTCTTCTTATATCTTATTTGGCCTTCCATTTCTAGGCATTGTACCAACTTTCCATTTATTACCTCTTCTACCTGTCTGTTGGAAAGGTCACCTTTGTTTTTTTTTCTAGCACCCACTCAAAAACCCCTTTCACACCCTCTTCCCCAGCTGCATACTTATTCTAAAACTTGTTTTCTACATTTTGTGGTTAACATGTATTGCGACTTTTAAGGTCACAGGTACATCTTAGTTTCATTCTTGATATTCTTATTAGATAAGTAGGCTTAGCGGTTTGGTGTTCCCTATTGCATCTTTTTCCACTTTGCCCTTGTGTCTTTTAATTGCTGGCCTAGCAGTTAGCTTATACATGAAGAAAGAGAATAGAGTTGGTTTAAGGCACTAAATACATATAAATCTATATTTCATTATCAATTATATATATTGAAAAAGCAATATTTTCTTTATTGATTACAAAATGGTCAGTATTGTAGAACTGCCTAAATCCATGGTGAGGCTTCATCTGGAGTACTATGTGCAGTTTTGGTCACCATATCTCTAAAGGAATATTGCAAAACTGGAAAAGTAACAGAAGAGGGTCCCCAAGATGTTGGAGGAAAGTCTAAAGAGGCCAGGATTTTTCAGTTTGAAAAAATGATTAAAGGGGGAGATGTTAAAGGGTAGTAACATTATGCACCGGGGAGGAGGAAGTGGAGCGAGGGAACTTTTTCTCCCTCTTCCATAATACTCCTAAGACACACAGGCTGATTCTTCATGGGCCAAAAACAGCGGTGTTAAAATAGTGTGGAAACAGTATAAACCCATTTACACTGTTTTAAACCATTTTACACCGTTTTCACACTGCTGTTTTTGGCCCATGCAGAATCAGCCTCAGTGACATGGATGGACAATATGATAAGTCTGGTAAAAGAAATTACTTCTTTACTCAGTGAGTAATAAAACTGTGAACTGCCAGTGGATTTAGTGATCTTAAATAATAGGAACCTCCACATACATAGGCAGCAAACCTCTGAATATTAGTATTAGGAGCAGCATCATGGGAAGGCGTTGGCCTCTATGCTCTGTTGGCTGCTATTTAAAACAGGTTGCTGGACAGCAGTGGCGAAGTCACCAGGGGAAAGGGGGTGCCGTGCACCGGACGCATGATTTTGTGTCATGTGGGGGGCGCCAAATTCCCCCAGACCCCTCCCCTTCCCCCCACGGCACTTCCCCCCATGGCGCCTCCCACACTTACATTACAAACCAAGCAGTCTGGAGAACAGGCTTCAAAGGCCCTGGTGGGAACTACACTTCCCAGGGTCTCCTGGGAAATGTAGTTCCCACCAGGGCCTTTGAAGTCTGGAAGGGAACAGGCCTGTTCTCCAGCCTGCTCGGTTTCTAAAGTAAGTGTGGGGGGCGCTGGGGGGAGTGCTGCCAGGGGGGCGCAGTGCCAGGGGGGAAAGCCAGAGTGCGCACCGGGCACACTCTGGCCCAGCTACACCTCTGATTAAAATAGTAGCTTGAAACCCTGTTGTGCCAAACATGGCTATGGAAGAAAATCATAACAAAGCAATACATGTTTAGAACCAATGTTTTTGGAGAAAGGGAAGGATGATACACCTCTGAAGATGCCAGCCACAGATGACAGCAAAATGTTAACAGCACGATCTACCAGATCACACGGCCACACAGCCTGGAAAACCCACAGCAACAAAAAAGATGGCTATGTGGAGCAATTGGGCATAGATAGGGAGCAATTGGGCATAGATATATGGAACTAGCATTTGCTTGAGACCAGGATCTCCCAAATATCGTTAGGACTTGGTGGTGATTAGATTTCACTACTGAGCATCTTATTAGCCTAGTAGGACTCAAAGTTCTGGAATGGCCAGAACAATCAGAGTGGATTAAACTGTGGGCATGGCTTTTGTCATTCATGGAGGATTCCATGCACACCAAAACATTCCTGTTCCTAGCTACAGTACAAATGTAACTGTAGTAATGGTATATGGCAGAGGTGTAGCTGCAAGGGGGCCGGGGAGTGCACAGGTGTAGCTGGGCACGTCCCAGTGGGGCAGGGCGGGAAGCATTCCGGGGCGGGGTGGAGGACACACCAGTGAACCCCCTTGCTACTCTCTGCTGGACAGATAGACCCCTGGTCTAATCTAGCAGAGATCTTCTTATGTTTTTAAAGACTGCTTAAGGACGTGTGTGTGCGTGTGTGACAGAATAACAGTAGTTTTTATTCCCTATAGGCTAGTGGAGCCACAGTGTGCTCTGACCTATAACCCATGGGAAATAACTAAACCAAAAGTTTACATCAGCCACCATACACAGTGCAGCTATCAAGTTTATGTGTATCTATGTGTGTGTCCATGTAAAGCGTTGTGAAGTCTCAACCATCTTATGGTGACCCTAGCTAGGGACTGTCAAGACAAGTGAGAAGCAGAGGTGGTTTGCCATTGACTTCCTCTTCATAGCGGTTTGCCACTGACTTCCCCTTGCAGATCTTCTTTCCAAGCACCAACCATACATAATGTCCGAGATTGATGAGATTGGGCTATACCATGCCACCTTCCCTCCTGGGTATCTGTGTAAATAATGTTATTATTAATTAGGCTGCCATTTCCCAACAAGATGTTAATCTAAACAATGCTTAAAGATATGCATCATATAACAAATGTTTCCTTGTAGTCACACTGATTCTGTAGAATGAAAAGAAACCTTAAGCAAGACAAACTATGTAATCAGTGGTAACAATAGTAAAAAGAGTGATAATTTGAATTCCATTGTTGGTCTGTTTTTATGTACGTATTTTGCTATTGTGAGCAAAAGGTTAACAACTATTCTATGCAACAGGCAATTCCAGTAAATGGACAATATAATCAGCTGCTTGTAAAGTTATTTTTCCAAATGAATCCAGGTTAATAAGATGGTAAAGGTCCGACCTGTTCATTGCATTTATTCACACTCACATTCAGATTTTTTTAAAAAAAGCAATTACAAACCATTATTAATATTTTTAAAATGGATGTTGGGTTAGATTTCTAATTCACACAAGGAATGAAAAGGTTTTCAAAGTATCCAATTTGTGAAACAGAAAGGGGTATTAGTGAGGTATTTAATATAATACTGTAACTTCTTTTATTGAATCCTTAGGCAATGATAAGAGACATGCTGGCTATGGGATTTTGAGGGGCAAGGTTTGCATTGGACTAATTATGCAAGAGTGCCATCACCATGGTCTGGAATTCAGTAAGGACCAAAGAGAAAGTTCAGTGGTACATTTTCTCATCTAAAGGGAGGAACCAGCCCAATATATTATGTGCTGCCTATGATTTGGATCTAGTTTAGCATGAAGCAAAACTGCCATCTTCCTGAATTCAAAGCTAAATAAAGAAGTAGCTTAACCTGTTGTTCTCATAATCACTGCAGCATGCATCTCAATGGATTGGAGTACTGTTCAGCTAATGTTCTTTAAATTTAAGCCATAGTGAGCTTTAAGTATCTGAAATGATCTTTCTGGCTGCTGCACAGGCCTCACAGGAAAGCAAGAGCAACCAAGATCAAGTTCCTTTAGCTCAGACAATTGTGCAGCTCCGCATGACAAAAGAGGAGGAAATGCTATAGTGATGATCTCCAAATATATTATTTCCCTAGGTCACCTGTCAAGCATAGCTTGGCCTTGATCAAAGAGGCCTCAGTGCAGCAAACCTGTAGAGGCATAATTTACCAGATTCACCAGCCCTAAATCCTCCAGAGTAGATTTGCCTCTTTTGTCATTAAAAAAAAACCCTACAAGGAAGACTCGCATAACCTGACTTGGCTGATCATTCCATTATTCTGTTATTATAGCAAGAAAGGCAAGAGATGATGGGGAGGATTCCTTTATATTTTATTCAAGCCATAAGAAAATGAATTCATGTATAGTTGAAAATCACAACAGGAGCTTCCTTTCCCTTTCAAAGGAGATGTAGCCACCTCACCTCACCTCACCTCACCTCACTCCCCTCACTGTACACTCTTTTATCACTGTGAGGCAGATTTTCCTGCCTTTTCCTTTCTGGGGTCCCTCAGGACTGAGTAGCCTTTTGGGCAGCATGTGATGGTTTCAGGCTACAGTTCTAATATTCTCCCACCCAAAGGTGGGGAATGCCTTTTTCTTTTCAAACAAATCTCTTTAAAAACAGCACTGGAGAACTGAGGTAAGTTCTAACAGATTAAAAGGAACAGTTATTGAACAAAGATGCAATTATGAAGAAAATCAGAGGATGGAAATCAGGTGGGACTAAGGTATGTACAATCTTAGGTTTCTGTCACAGGCACAAGATTTTATCAAGCATTCTAGGTTTCTCACAACCCCATCCAAAGGGGGGGGGGCAGATCTGAGCCATGCTGGTGCATTTGCCCTCCTTGGGGCCCTTGTCCCAGTGGATGGTGAATCCGCTGGTAGGCTGCTTCTGCGACCCTCCCTGGTGGTGGGATGTGGTACTTGACAGGGGAATAGAAATAGACATGCATAAATTGGCTTTGCACGGATATTCTAGGTAGGGTTTATTGTTCTACTCTTCGTCTCCCTTATGCAAGCAGACAGTGTAGCATGTTCTTATAGCAAGGAGTCAATGAGGGAATTATTTCATTTGTATTAAAAGTCATAAGAAAATGTAGTCTTCTATAGCTAGAAATCACAATAGGAGCAGTGCCTTTATTGTGAATTTCATTTTCTCCTTATACAAGCAACAAGAGCTGTGTTCTACAGTCCACACCCTGAAATATTTTCCCTCTGAATGGAAGGAATCCTCATAATTCAATCTTAAAGCAATTTATCTTTTAAAATCAGTAGAAGCCAATGGATTTAAATGGGTATAACTCTGCTTAGGATAGCACTGCTAGTTTGTAAAGAATGGGTGTTTTTGCCACTGTGCTTCTGAGGCTTAAGAAAGTTGTTCTGGAATAGAAAGATTTATTTGGTCTCTTTTACACTTTTTTAAAAAAAGTTTTATTTTACTTCAAAACTTACATGTTTTTACAATATACCTGAGTTGACAGTCACTTTATAAGAAAATGTACAGTAATAAAAACAAATTTCAAACAAACTATATATAGTTCTTCATCTCTTATTCCTTTTACATTTCAGGTTGGTTGACAGTACACATGTAATATGATTCTTCAGATATATTTTGATATCTTTAGACTGTAGGTTGGCAAAGATAGTGTCTTTGATGTGTTTTCCGTGGATTAAAAAAATTGATACTATATTACATAATACGATTCTTATTTTGATTAGTCTCCAGCAAGTATTAGTCGGTGCAAGGGTTTGTCTATGAATGTGGATCGAAGAGGTTTCTTTTTACCACACTTCTGTCTGGTGCCAAACAGCATTTCTACCGTGTCATCATGGCAGCCAACAACAAATGTAATATTAGATTATTATTTATACTGATGTGTTTATACCCTGTTTTTCAGCTGGAGTAGCTCCCAAAATGGTTTCAGCTGAAATCCATTACATTTTATAAAGTTAACCCTTTGTGGAGTTGCACAATTCTGTTTTTGTAGTTGTTTGTCCCAGTTGAAGAGACTTCAACCATTTATTCATGCAGGACTTACCCAAAAGCTGTTTGCTCTGCAGTAGGGCTTTCCCACATTTTTTCATTTATACTCAAGGAAGTGTCCCTACATCCCACTGATTCCTGCCAAGCCGAGCCACCATCTCCCCACTTCTGCACCTATTGTTTCTGAAATCTCCAACTGGGGAGATCACCTGCCATCTTTCGTTGTTGGTGGTGGAGTGTTTCAATAGGGTGTATCATTCTTGTGATTGATCAATGATGTTTAAATAAAAAGAGAAAGAAGCCCCACTGCTTGTCCTGAAATGGTGAATGGAAGAATGAGTGGCGCTGTTGCTGAGTGGGCAGGGGAAAGTCAGGAAGAATGAGAACACCTGAAGAAAGCTAAGTGCATTCTGGTCTCCTTCACTTTCCTTGCAAAGAGAGACCAAAAAAAAAAGCACTTTAACAGGATTCAGAAACCACATGGCTAGTCTGATCTGAGAGTGTGGTGACTTCTGAAGAGGTGGAAATGCATGTGCAACTGAATCCTACCCAACGGGAATGTACGCTGAATACCCAGAAGACCACAAGTGTGTAAATGGCCTTCATGAGATGTCACAGCATTTCTAGAACCTCGTAGACCACTGACAAGGTGGAACTGTCAGTTGGTAAGGATGATTGTGGGGTCAATGACCCAGATATTAATCCTCCACATATTCCAATTGCTTCTGGTTTCCACAACCAATTATCTGGCTGAAAATAACTTTCTTCCTGGGAGAGTAGCCTAATAAAAATATATTGAGCTGCATAGATTGCCTTTGCTAGGAGAGACTTGGTGGAACAGCTCTCTTCCAACTACTGTGGAAGACAAGGGAGGTAGTTGAGTAGACAGGAAAGATGGATGGACAAATATCCCAGATGTTACTCTCCCACTCCCACCCCAACTTTCCTGAAGGCTTCAATGACCATTTATGTAAAAGGATATTTTCTAGGAGATAATTTTTTTTCTGGAAAAGTCTCCATTAAAACTAGTAATGATGATTTGGTCCCATACTCTTTTGTAATAATAACTGGTTTTATCAACTATTCTTTCCCCAAAGAGTTTATATCTGGATATATTTTCTACACGTGAAACTGAGTTCCTATTTTTTTACTATCCTTTCAAAAACAAATTAAATGGCAGCTTAAAAGTTTTTCTGCACTTTGTAACCTCCCATGTGTTATCTGTACATGACTTTGAAGATAACATTTCATGTTTTAGTATTAAGAGATTTTACTGATCTTGTTGTAAAACTATGTATCCTGTGGCGTGGACTCTATTTTTATCTAACTTCACATGATTCTTTTAAGGCTTCTGAAGGGCTTCATTTACAGGAAGTAATATAGCATTTTATAAGCATTGGAGCCAGACCTTCCACTTTTATACTTTTATTTTAGCACTTGTTTGTAACTTTTTAATGGATGTGCTATTTTTGCTAAAATATGTGGCCTGTGTACAAAGTGACAGGAAGAATAACATCAATTAATACATACAAATATCTGCTGTTTGTTAACCTTTGAGATATCTAAGATAATACTTGTAGGAACTTTGTTGGAAATTTGTCATTGCCTTGTAGGCAATATTGATTTCTTTTGCATTTGGGAATTAACTTTTTGGACTTTAGATAGACTTTGGACTTTAGTATCCTCCTTCATAGACATGCAATGCAGAGCCATCAAACTTTCTTCTTTCAGGTGTGTTCATGAGCATCTCATCATTCACAGGTGAGGTGAAAATAACACGCCAAATGTATTGATGCAATTCAGTGATTTGATTTTTTGTTATATTTTCATCTTCACCTTCCCAGGCAATATCTGTGATTTTCCACTTCTGATGAGAAAACTACTTTTGAATAAAGATTAATCTGCACATTGGATTTTTAGGTGTACATCTAACATTGTTAGTATGAATTAGATAAATGTGTATATAATACGTATTAGAGGGCCAGAACTATCTTTGACTATCCATTTGGAGACAAAACAAGTCTGCTTTTTGTTTGTTTCTTTTTGTTGTGTAATGTAAGAAACAGTCTACCCAAACAGGCAACAAACAGGAATTACTGATGTCAGGTTTTGTCATGTTTCTAGGCCTAGAATGTGGTCAGTGGGTTACCTGCAGAAAATGGCTCCCAGGGCAAGTACTGAAATTGCATCTGCTACAAATTGAGCCCCACCCCCAAATTGCATCCTCTCTCAAATTGTGCCAAAATTTCACCCCGGGTGCAATTTTCTGCAGGTATGGCATTGCTTAGCAGCAGATAGCCATGCTTCCCGGTGCCTGAGTCTCTTGGCGAAGTGCAAACTTGTACTACACAAAGAAGATCTCCATAGACAGGTGAGAAGGAACTCACTGGGAGTGAGGAGTCTGCCCAAGGTCACTGAGAACAGACTGCTACCAGATGCCAATGTGCAGGGGGGGGGATGCAAGGGCCCCTCCTAGTCCTGACAAGGCCTCACTCCCTCTCTGAACTTGCCAGACAAACTTGGGCATGTGGGCTGCCCTGGGTGAGCCAAGAAGCGATTCCAGGAGCTCAATGATCCTTCTTCATGCATGATGAGTGCTGAAGGGCCCCTTCCAGTGGACAACTTAGCCAGGGGCCTCCCTCGGCACAGCTGGCTTTATGCCTAAGAGCTCCTCAGCAGCCATGGCTACCATCCCCACTTGCGCCTGCACCTCAATAGCCAGCAGCCCCAGCATTCACCACACTCACTGCAGAGCGCAAGAAGAGAGCTGGTGCCATCCGACCACTAGGCAGGGCTGTCTGCAGTGCAGCCTCACCTCTCCCGCTTGCTCCCATGCCTTGATGCAGCTGCTGCTGATTGCACTGCACACCCTAGGGAGAAAAAGCAACTACTGGCAGGTGGGTGGCTTCCTCACTGGATGGTGGGCGGACAGGAGGGCAGATTGTGGGTGGCTACCTATCTGGTATTTGGGCAGCAGGCAGGGAGGTTGCTAACTCTTAGGCAGGTGGGCAGCCAGCTCTCATGGGGAAAAGGAGACCAAATGTGCCCTCCCCTTGACCAAGGCGAGTGATACCTGGGTCATGAGTCCTCTGCCCTCCCCCCAAGATACACCTCTGAGCGTGGTGTACAGGCTTTAGGGAGGCCTACATTAAAGTAGCTAGCCCATCTACATACATAAAGTAGCTAGCAGTTCCCAGATAAAAGAGTATTTGAAGGGGAAAGTAGGGCCCATCAAGATGGAGCCTGGGAAGAACGCATTTTGTTTACTGGCCTTTACTGATCTCATCCTGTATGTGGTTTGAATTATTGTTATTAGACCTCTTTAATAAACTGTTCGTTAGTCTGCCTGAGTTCTCAGGCTTCATTTGGTTACCTAAAGGTATTCTTTGTTGGAAAAAGAAGCAGTCTGGGGCAGAGAAGGTGCTTTGGGTCCTCCTGAGTTAAGTCCATACCAGAGTAGTGGCAGCCAATAAAGATCCACCCCCCCCACACACTTATGAAAGGTTTGCAGAAAGGAAAAAGAAGACATTCCTTGCACAAAATCCCTGTGTGAATTAACACAATGTACACAAATGATACAGGTCAGAATTATGTTTTTAAAGACGTGTCTGTGCATTAAAGGAGTTATGCGATAACCATTAAGCCTATTATTATAGCTGATAATGCACATAAGTCATGCTCTGCTGGTTCAGACCAAATGTCTGCCCAGTCTATCATCCTGTTTCCCATGGTGACCAATTAGATATACTCAGGAAACCAGCAAGGGATACAGGAAGACAATAAACTACAACCTGTTGCCCACCCCTATTATTATATTACATTTGAACATTTAGGTTTCATTTAGGGATCATAAGTAATAGCCAGTGATAGAGCTATCTTCTGTGAATTTGCCCAGATCATTTTTAAAGTTGGAATGTTCTGTGGCTATGAGTTCCACACATTTTATGAAGAAAGATTGTACTTCGGCTTCCAGAATCTACTTCGTATTAAATTGTACTGAGTTACCACAAGTTCTAAAATTGTGGGAGAAGGAGAAAATGTTTTCTCTACCCAAACCATGCATAATTCTGTACATCTCTGTCATATCCATCTGTCACACCTCGCTGTGGCCCCAGACCAGAGATTCTCTGTTACAGGTTCCTCTTTGGTCACCTGCTTTAATGATTATGAGTATGCATGTAACATAAGAGCCTAGCCCCATGTCAACTTACCCCCATGCCCTCCCTTGATGTTCAGTTTATTTTCTTATCCTCCTTCAATACAGGGCAGTTCAAGAGTTTTTTGGCCAATCCCAAACCATTGACTCTGGCACTGGGTTTATTGTTCTAGGTCAGGACTTCGCTTTTTCCTCAGTTCTTCCCCATTCTGTTTTCCTTTCCAACCCTGGGGACAATGCTGCTGGTTCCTGCTCCTTCTCCTGGCTTCCCCTGGGTTTCTTCTTCAAATATGCATCAGGAGGTCTTGGAGCCTGATAGGCTGAGCAGGGTGCCAGGAGAATGATGGGTTTGGGGGCAAGCCAGAAACCCATCATTCTCCTGGCACCCTGCTCAGCCTATCAGGCTCCAAGACCTCCTGATGCATATTTGTCCCATTTTCTGGTCTCCACTGCTGCTGCCCCCACTTTCCTCTGGCAACCAGCTATTAAGATTCCTGGCAGACAGGATGGGTCCTGCTCTCCAAGCTGCTTATCACTTCTGGCTACGGTTCCGAAGTCCCTGCTGACCACCAGTAAGAGACTGGGTAGGGAGGGGTGGGAAAGAAAGAAAGAAAGAAAGAACGAAAGAAAGAAAGAAAGAAAGAAAGAAAGAAAGAAAGAAAGAAAGAAAGAAAGAAAGAAAGAAAGAAAGAAAGAAAGAAAGAAAGGTAGGTAGGTAGGTAGGTAGGTAGGTAGGTGGGTGGGTGGGTGGGTGGGTGGATGGATGGATGGATGGATGGATGTGTAGGGTTGTCAGATCCCGGTTGAGAAACTTATGGAGATTTGGGACTGGAGCCTTGGGAGGACAGGGATCTCAGTGAAGTACAGTGTCAGAGTCCACCCTCCAAAGCATCCATGTTCACCAGGAGAACTGATCTCTACAGCATGGAGATGAACTGAAATTTGGGGGGAATCCCCAGATCCCACCTGGAAGCTGGCATCCCTACTTTTGTTCTGATCATTTTTAGTTCTGGCCAGGCTATTGGAGGTGTCCTCCTGCTTCTTGGGGTCCACAGGCCATCCTGATAACTACATCCTCCTTAGCTATCATTTTGTAAGCTAAAAAGCATGAGATCCTTTAGAAAGACAGTTCTCCAATCCTTTGATCATTTCAGTTGGGCTTTTTGAGAGGGTGTGATTGGAATTGCAATCTTTTTTTCCAAGTGCAACCTCACCATAGATTTATATGAAGGCGTTTATAATGCTGGCAGTTTTATTGTCAGTTTTTAATCAGCTTTAATTATTTTCAGTCAGTATGATGCATAACAGTGATTTCAATCACTGCCGTGAAAACTACACATCCACATTTGCAGATAAGAATTCTAAACATAAAATGCCAACTTGTGGGACTGTGGAAACACGAGCAGAAACTAAAAGCTGGCTTTTGTACATTCCAACTCCAGGCTGCATCATCACGTTCAGCATACTGAGGTCATCTGCCTACTGTTCCTATTTGATGTGAGGGAATCAGTCAGTGATGGTCAGGGCTGCCAGCTCTGGGTAGGGCAACACCTAAAGATTCTGGGGACTGGAGCCTAGAGAGGACAGGGTTTGGAGAGGAGAGGGATCTCAGCATGCTGTAGAATCTACCCTCCAAAGCAGCCATTTCATCCAGAGGAGCTGATGTCTATAGGCTGGAAATCAGGTGTAAAAGCAGGGGATCACCGGGCCCCATATGGAAGTTGGCAACCCTACCAATGGGTCATGAGATGCTTGGAAGAACAATGGATAAATAATTTTTTCCATTGGCAAATGCTAAAAAGAGTCACAGGGATACCCTATCTTTGGTGAGAGCAGTTTAATAAGTCTTCTAGTGCCACCCCCACCTTCCAGAGGTGGGATCCAGCAGGTTCTCACAGGTTCCCGAGAGTAGGTTACTAATTATTTGTGTGTGCCAAGAGGGGGTTACTAATTGGTGATTTTGCCACGTGATTTTTGCCTTAGTTACACTCCTCCTCTCAGCAGTAGCGCACAGAACTTGAAGCAGTCTAGCAGGAGGTGCACCGGCATGTGTGGCAGCCTGCGCCTGCATGCATTCTTTTCCTGCCCAAGGACCAGCACAGCGACTGCGTCCTTGCCACAGCCCTGCCCAGGAATGCCCCGCCCCGCCCCTGTCGTGCCCCACCCAGCCCCATTGGCGCTATGCCACAGTTTGAATCCCACCACCATGGGAACCTGTTACTAAAATTTTTGGATCCCACCACTGCTCCCTTCCACTGCTGCTTCACATACGAGGAAAAAATGCATGAACTGTACTACCTTCCAAGGGCAGCAGCAGCTTTTGGGTGGAGAATAATTTGCACTGGGGGAAATGGCATGGGAGAAATGGATTGAGCCCCTTCCCCCTGTGCTATAACCCCACTATGAATTCTACAGCCCTCATACTGCAGCTACTTTTAACATTTGGAGATGTACTTACGGCTCCATCTCCCCTGAATTGTGAATCAGTGCCAAGGCCTCAAATGTATAGCGGAATGCTGACTCACATCAGTGTTTTATTGCTCTTTTCTCAATACAGTTAATTTCAACCCACTTTTCTTTCAGTCAGACCCATTCCACAGCTAAGTCACTGATCCCACAGCCAAGTCTCTGGCATTTCCAAAGCATGTCTCCGTAGATTCCTTTCTTTCCTGTTACGGCTGTAAGATCTTCAGATTTCCTGTGGGTTTGGAAAGGATTGGTCTGTGTAATCTGGAAAGGATTGGTCTGTGTAATCTGTACACAGTTTTTACCACCATATTTGTGGAAGATCAGATACATTTCCTCTCAAACTCTCCAAAACTAAGGCTCATTCTGCACATGCAGAATAATGCACTTTCAAACTGCTTTCAGTGCTAGTTGAAGCTGTGTGGAATAGCAAAATCCACTTGCAAACAGTTGTGAAAGTGGTTTGAAAACACATTATTTTGCGTGTGCGGAAGGGGCCTTATAATTGTGGTCTCTGAGCCCCAGTCTTTTCTTCTCTGCTTGGGTTTTGGCAGCCCCAGTTTTGTCACCTCCAAAAAAGTGCTGGAAAGATTTCAGTTCAAGGTAACCTCTTGGAATTTCCATGCTTTGCATTTAAGAAGAGCGCTCAGCATGGAACAGCTTTGTTCGCACCAGTCAGATGGCTTGGCGTAATTTTTTGATTATGTCCTGCTCCACTGCAGGGATCCTTCTGCAAAACATTACTGTGTGATTGGGCCTCAGAGATGTCAAGGCACACAGTTTATGGCAGCATAACCTGCTCTGACAACCACTGGAACCACCCCCTTGTTTCAACTGTAATGTTTTCAGCTATTAACAGATGGTTATTGTGGGACCAGAAAGGAACTGATCAGATGTTCTGAAGCCCTGAGGGGACAGCAAATGGCCCCTGTAGGAAGTTGTCAATTGAGCTTTAATTTTCCTGCATAGTCTTTCCTGCCATTTCCCAGGTTTCCCCTTAAGTGAAGGCTCAGCGGATTCACAGCAGGGGGTGGCTATCGAATTCTAGTCTCAGTATGAATCTGAAAGAAAATTAAGTTAGCAGCAGTAGTTAACTATCAGCAACTGCTCTAACAATGAGCTGGAATATTAGTAGCAGTATCGGATCTTACAGAGGGAGAAACACAAATTAATAACGTTCCACTGGGGCAGCTGAATTTCTCTGTAGCAACAAAAACAAAAAGAGCCCCGTGGCATCTTAAAGACTACCAGATTTATGGTTCTACAACTTCAAATGAACACAGTCGTGACTTGCAGTTTTTACACCCTGGGAAGACTCTGGTAATAGTACGAGGAATGGGGAAAACTTTCATGAGATGTTTTTCTAGCCTTATGAAATGGCTCAGATGGTTTGCCTGAGGAATAACTTCTAAAATCTGGCGATAATATATAGTCTTCGCCCTACATAAGAAATGGAGGCTTATCGAGACTGTTCCTCAAAGTTGCTCAGGTCTTGCTTGTGGAGAAGAGTCATGATTCATTTCAAATTTCAAGATTTCTTCAGTGTCTGTAATCAGCATTCAAGAAATTGTTGGGTGGGTATGGAGGGGGCACTGATCTCATTTATACTTTCCCATATGCCCGTGCCTCGGATCAGAGACCACCACTGCCTATCCATCAGTGTGCTATGTGATGGTACCAAGGTCCTAAAGTGGGGAAGAGAGTTTGTGTGTTGAACAATCAAGTATGTACAACAAGCAATAAACCTTCACCTCATATAGAAAACTGAACACCAGATCACACTTTCTGTGATATGAAAAGATGTTACTGCAGGACATACCACAAATCCCCCCCCCCCCATTCCCAACAGGAGATCACCCTGCTGATGACACTGTTTAGGGTCGGGGGACCTGGAAGACTGGGAAGACTTTTCTTTCTTAATTTAATTTTTCCATTGCCCGAATGACTTCCTTTTAGTGATTAATATTTATAAGAAACAGGCTTGGCAAACTGTTTTTAAAAGGACAAGCTTTGTTTGTACAATCGACAGACAGAAAGGCCTGTTTCCAAAAATGATCCATAAGTGTTTCTGATTTATCAAAAACCACAAAGGCATCTTTTCTATTAAAAAATATGTCTCCCACAAAAAGTTTAGCAAGCATTGAAACAATTGTATTGTTTATGAGAGCATTTTTGAGGAAAAGATACATTGTTGTACTTTGTTTTTCTGAACCCTAGAGATTTTAAAGAAGCAAAGCATCGTGTTATATTCTGAGTCCTGGTTAAAGCATGGTTTGAATGTTCTTTATTTTTCTTTTAAGCTTCATGCCATTATTAAATAAGCCATATTTCGGTAGTGTGTTTCTGTATTGTGTACTTGAAGTCTAAATCCAAAGCTTTCTAAAAAAAGAAAAGAAAAGCAGTATGTTTTAAGGCTATGGATTATCTACATATTGTTTACTGTGCTTTTGAGTCTCAGTCCTGTCCAACCAAATCTTTAATCGAAACTTCATATGGTACATTAACAGCCCGTCAATGATGGAGTCCTCACGGGCCAAAAACAGCACCCCTGGAATGGTAAAAACACAGTTCCAGGGGCGCTATTTGCACAGCTGCTGCCTCCACAATGAGGCAGCACTGTGCTTTTTACCTACCATCAGAGTGGAAATGCTGTTTCCCTGCCTTGGAGGTCGAAGGGCAGTGTGGGCATGCCTCCCCATTCCTGCGGAGCTCCGCAGGGAGAGAAGGTAAGTATGGGAAAATAAAATGGAGGTGCCTTCATGCGGAGGCGCCCCTGCAGGCCACAGCTGCTCTGATGCTGCTCATACCTCAGTGTGCAAATGGCCCCGAGGCACCACTGGCATCATATATGGTGGTGGGACACCGCTGTAGGGGCCCGTGCAGCATCTGCCAATGTCTTGCTGTTGCATGTGATCAGACTAGAGTTTAAATCAGAAAGAAACTTAGATGGGAAATGTCAGTGAGACTGACATGAACTAGAGAGTGATAAACAGCCAGATAAGGCCTATGCAGACGTTACATCCATGGAAAATGGGAGTCTGCCAACTGGTTGTATCAGGAATGTCCAGAGGTATAGCAAGGGGGGAAACGCCTGGTGCACTGGTGTGTCCTCTGCCCCGCCCCAGAACACCCCTGCCACGCCCCTGCCACGCCTCCACAGGGGCGCATGCCTGGTGCATCGTGCCCTCCACCCTCTTGGAGCTATGCCTCTGGGAATGTCCAACCCCTGCAATGTGTGATTGACATATGTGAACTGGGCAACATATGGGCTTTCCATGTACATAGTGCCTACTTTATGAGTATAGACACAATATGCACATGGAGAACCCAATTTGCATAATATGGCGATTGCACATATCAGGTTCATCATGCAGACTCTGCATTTCTAGAATATGTGGCTGAGGGTTTCCTAGTTCATTTGAATGTAACATTGGCAGAGGGCTACACTAATGTATAGATTTTCTTAAAGAACCCATTGGTCTTTAGACAAAGTAAACAAAGTATGTTATATAAACCTGCAACTCTTTCATTTGTTCAATAGAGGCACTGCAATAGAGTCTCTTTCCTCTTGTTATTGTGTTAGCTTTGTCACAGAGAGTGTATTAGGTTTACCATAGACTCATTGTGCCTCACCTGCTGCATTCTTGGCATGTTTCTCCGGGTACCTCTCCAATAATTTGAAAATGTCCTGTGGGGTAATGGGGTTTCCTGTCCATTAGTATG
Organism: Sphaerodactylus townsendi; assembly: GCF_021028975.2. NCBI lineage: Eukaryota > Metazoa > Chordata > Lepidosauria > Squamata > Sphaerodactylidae > Sphaerodactylus > Sphaerodactylus townsendi. The sequence goes on from NC_059430.1 coordinate 35,494,644, forward strand.
AAGGCACCTGTGACACAGAGTATGAGGCATTGCTTGCTTTATCTCTAAACAGACAGTAAACAGACATCTTCACTAGCAAAAATCTTGTCACTGAAATGTACCTGGCAAACATGCTACAGAACCTGGCATGAAGGAAGGTGCAGTATGTCTCATTGGACTGTCTGTCTGTACTTGCCTCCACTATTCAATGCTTTGGCAATAATTATCCCAGAATTGGGCAGTCCAAAATTAAAGGGCTGCATAATGTTGGTCAGGTCCTTGTGGAGCCCTCTCTGTATTGTGGTGAGGTAAAATATGTGGAACCCTCACAATGTTCATGATTCTATGAGACACTCCCTCTACCAAGCCAGGCCTTCTTTGGTCCAAGTTGCCCTCCCAATGTCATCAAGTCAAGATTGGAAGGGGATAGGCTCCCCTCATGCACAAGCTGGAAAAATACGAGAGAGCCTTCTCAGGAGTTCCTTCCTTGGCTGCTCGTTCAAGGAGAGCTTTATATGGTACATTAACAGCCTTCCCACCAGCAGGGGATGGGGCAAGAAACTGCTTGCACAGTTTCTCTCAACCATGTGAAACATACTGTTTCAGCATGTAGCAACACTCTGACTGAGCTTGTGTTCCAGCTGGCTGTTGTGCTAATGGATCCTTTTCAGGCAATTGGAATTGCAGCCATGGCAGTCCTGGAGCCATTTCAATATGGGAAAACATTGCTAGGAAGTGCAGAAGTTCTCTCTGACATGAATCAGGCCCCAACGTGCCTAAAAATTAAATCTTAACATGGAGCTCCTAGCATATCTATTTGGCAGGAGGTAGGCTTGAAAACAGTGTGATGTAGTTGGATATGGAATTAGGCCTTCTGGTGGTACCCACTTGTGATCGAGTTAGCAATTGCAGACTGGTGGGATGCAGTGTGATAGGCCCAGGTTCAAATCCCCATTATTGCCATGAAAGCTCATTGAGTGAGCCTGGGCCTTACACTCTGTCAGCCTTACCAACCTCACAGGGCTGTTGTGAGGATAAAATGGAGGCAATGAGAATTATGTAATGAAATAATTAAACTGACATGGAATGATTATTTTCAATAACAATTATTGTTATCTGAAGAGGAGAGGTTGACCTATAACAAATTGTTGGAAACTTTTATTTAGAACACTGAATTCTTAAACAATCATCAAACATAAACATTCAAAAGCATCAGGGTCTCTGAAGTGGGACTTATGAAGAGCATAGAGCTTGCCCCTTGTGCGATCTTCCGGTGTTCCCCAGAAGTGCCCATCAGCACATGGTGGGGCAGAACTGGCATGTGTAACTCACTGCACTGCACTGATTTGGGAGAGTCTCAGGCCCCTTCCACTCATGGATAATAATGCACTTTCAATCCACTTTCACAATTGTTTGCAAGTGGATTTTGCTATTCCCCACTGTAAAATCCAGCAGCAAAGTGCACTGAAAGTGGATTGAAAGTGCATTATTCTGCATGTGCGGAAGCGGCCTAAGTGTTCAATCCTTCTAACTAAGATATACACAAAAATAACAGTGGTGGTCAGCTTGCATGGATACTCTGGCTGCACCAGGATTAATTGCTTGTCAAGTGTAACTCAGTTTGTCCTGTCAGCCAGCCAATGTAAGGAGACCTGTACAAAATAGCAAGAACAGATGAAGTGGGTCATGTAGCAGCAACCCATAGAAATGGGACAGTGCTTGTTCCTCTCTGAGCAGTTGTTTGGACCTTCCTCACACTCCGAGAACCAAAGATTGTTGAAATGGGGTAAAGTGAAAAAAAAGATGTCCCACAGACTAGGAATCTTAACACAAAATACTGCAGTGGCAGTTATCAATTCCAGAAAGTGGCAAATAAGAACTGAAAGACAATCAGATTGCATGAAAATTAGATATTCTTTCTCTCTCGGTTTCCCCCAGCAGGGAATAATTGCTGGTCAGATCCATGCTGGAGGTATGCAGTAATAATGAGCGTAGCTGTCAGCATAAGTGCCTTTTGTTCACTGCTGTTTTTTCTATTCTGTTAACACAGGAGGGACATTTTTGAATGGCAAACATTGCCATTTTGATCATTATGTATTTTCAGGATCTCCTTTCACTGTGAGCCATGGACACTGGGAGCCAAAGCAAGCAAAGACTAGCATAGTGGGTATACATATCAGGATTACAAACTCATTTTTAATGTCATATGGTGCTGGTTGGCATCTTGGGGAGCCCCAGTGCTGTAGGAAGAGCCCCCGGCATAATGAGGGCTCTGTGTTTTTGCAGAAGCAAACATATCATGAAACCCTGGGAAAACCCTGAAGCTGTTTTTATATTGTCTTTGTTTTGAATTCAGTTTTTTCTTCTTCTTAACTTAAATGGACAGATGCTGCAAACAGGGTTCAGGGGGATCACGAGTCATCTTTTGACCTTGGAAGCCTTTAAGAAATCAAAACTTGCACCATTACAGATTGGACTGTCTTGTGAGTCTAAAGGTTTCCTCACAAAGGACTTCACTAGAATGAGAAGCCACTAATTATTAAGCCTAATAAAGCCTCTAGAGCTTATCTGCACTTGAATATAGGTTCAAGAACTCCAGTTTATGACATGGGTTTCCCTTGTGTGGGAATGAAACTGCAGCTTTCCTCCCCCCCCCCCACCCCACTCTAATGAAATTCCACCCAAACACTACTGTTAAATTTTATGGCTGTTTTTACAGTAACAGGCATAATAAACATATAAGCAGTATGAAATGGGTTAAAAGTGGCATAAAAATAGTGAATGAAACGGGGAATTTTTAAATTTCATTTAGAAGAAGAAGAGTTGGATTTATAGCCTGCTTTTCTCTACTGCAAGTCTCAAAGTGGCTTACAGCTCTTTCCCTTCCCCTCCCCACATCAGATACCTTGTGAGGTTAATGGGGTTGAGAGAGTTCTGAGAGAGCTGTGACTAGCCCAAGGTCACCTAGCAGACTTCATTTGGAGTCTGGTGAAAAAAAAATCCAGTTCACTTCATTTATGCCCCACCTTTCTCCTCAATGGAGACCCAAAGTGCCTTACATTGTTCTCCTTTGTTTTATCCTCACACCAACTGGGTAAAGTAGGTGAGGCTGAGAGCATCTGACTGGCCAAAAGTCAGCTAGAGAATTTCTATGGCAAAATAGGGATTTGAACCTGGGTCTCCCAGATTTTACTCCATCACTCTAACCACTACACCTCAGTAGTTCTCAATAGCAAAGAAAATAGGTGGACCAAAAACATATCCAGTGAACACATTTGAACACAAGGCAAAATGAATAATGGCTTAACTGTACATCCTTAAAGTAGGACCAATTGACAGTTTGGACTGAGAACGGCTGGGCTGAGTTGTGGTAAAGGAGGAAACCCCACATTTGCCACCCAGCCATTTACCTGTTGAAAGAGGACATGAATGATTGCAGGGTGATTGGGAGTTGACTTGTGAGGTGCAGTCGGGGTGAAGCAATCATACATCTTCCTCACTGTCCCTGGAACTCAGTCAATATAAACTGCTCCCATATTTTACCCTACCTACAGAGGCCTGATAATTGGTGTTGAGTGGTGGACCCACATTGCATTTGGAAGCCACGGTCACCAGCAAGAACAGGCTGGGTTGCACCAGTACAAACAATTAAACAATCAGTGCTCCCAACATATGATTGAACTTCATAAGCAAGCTGATAGCAACAATTTTACGTACAATTAATTCCTGAGAGCAGTGTTGGATGTTGCTTGTGTATGTATGTATGTATGTATGTATGTATGTATGTATGTATGTATGTATGTATGTATGTATATGTGTGTGTGTGTATGTATGTATGTATGTATGTATGTATGTATGTATGTATGTATGTATGTATGTATGTATGTGCATGTGTGTGTGTTTGTTTGTTTGTTTGTTTACAGAATTTATATCCTGCCTTTCTGCCCTTATAAGGGCCACCAGCATTACATAATGTGAGGAAGTAAGGGGGTGGGAATGAAGGAAGCACATACAATTAATGGTTCCTTTTCTTGGTGAATCTATCATATCTTCAAAGTTCTTTTTGCATCTCTTCCATCTTTCCATTGTTAGATGCACAAACTCTAACTAGATTGCAGGTTGATGGGTTTGATTAGATGCAGCAGCCAAATCAGATATTACTAAGAGACAGTTGAAAGCCACTTGTATTTTCCATATCCTCGAAGTTACGCAAAGCGGCTCTTACCCTAGAGAGTTTCACTTGTGCACTTTCCTTCAATGGTCACAACTTTTTAAATGGTTATTGTGATCCAAAATTCAGCTCTTTAAAGTGGCAGCCAAGCATTTCTCATTTTCATTTTTTCCCCCAATGATTTTCTCTCCCATGTAAACTGTGTTTAAAAGTACAGGTTTTACCAGCAATACAAACCATATCTCACATTCTTTGTACAACATCCCCCTCCACATAATGATTTAGAGGTCAGGATTAGAACTGGCCAGCATTTCCCCCCTAAATGTGCCTTTGACACTAAGGTAATTTTGGATTGGTGAAAGGATAATCTGAAGCAAGAGGGAGCTGCAAGTGTGCTGCCAAAATAGTCTTGGTTTCAGTTATGAAACCTCCCTTTAACTGGAACTGATGTAAAATGCGATAGGTCTCCTAGAACAAAGACAGTTAGTGAAAGTGTCTTCGCAGCAAGCAACCCTCATCAAAAGCTTTTGACTGATGGAAGAAGAGAAGAAGGGTTTCAAAGGTTATTTCATAGGTCAACAAACAGGCTTTGCTACCTCAATAAAGGGATACTCAGGCATGATTTTCTGATATATAATAGCTGTGTCCATAAAGGGTGATATCACATATTACTCTTCAAATGAGGACAGCGAGTCTTTGAGTCAAATACATATAACACTCCTGGTGACCTCAACCGCAACCAAAACAAATTCCCCTAAGCCTGGCTCAATTCTGTAATTGGATATGGGTTATCTCTTCTGATATTTTGGCAGGCTAGTTGCTCAAAGTATAAAATGAATCTCACTGAGGAGAAGCAAGTGCTTGCTATGTTACTGGTAAAATATATCCCTTACCCTTTATATGTGATACTAAATACTTGGGGTAGGGGGGCACAAACGCAGAACAATGAACAATACCAATAGCATAAAACTCCAGCAATCAAATCATCAATCAAATCAATAAAGACTGACAGGCACACGGTAGTGGAAAGTGCCATCAGGTCACAGCCAGTTTATGGCAACTTCTCCTAGGGTTTTGAAAGCAAGAAATTTTTAGAAGTCATTTGCCATTGCCGCTGCATAACAGTCCTAGACTTTCTTGGTTGTCTTCCATCCAGTCGGGCTGACCCTGTTTCGCTTCTGAGACTGGTGAAAGTGGACTATCCCTGTAAGCTGCCCTGAGCCCTTTGGGGTACAGTGGGGTATAAATAAAATAAATTAAAAAAAATTCCCTTAACTTGAGACCTTTCTCAGTTTTCAGTCTCCAGCCCAGCCCAAAAATTGGGAACCAGAGTCACACTGCCAGGCCAAAAAGATAGGCTAGTCCCGTGGTGGCGAACCTTTGGCACTCCAGGTGTTATGGACTACAATTCCCATCAGCCCCTTCCAGCATGGCCAATTGGCTAATTGGCCATGCTGGAAGGGGTTGATGGGAATTGTAGTCCATAACACCTGGAGTGCCAAAGGTTTGCTACCACTGGGCCACTAGTTCAACTATTGGGTGGCATGCAAGATGGGTTTGTTGAAATTTGATAACCATGCAGGAGCACAATGTACAGAAATAGTCAATTTATGATTTAGGCAGAATGCGGCACAGCCGAACAGTCTTACTGACAAAACAAGAAACCTCCCTTAGGCGGATTCCACATGGGCCATATACAGCAGCACGCGGCCGGTAAAAACGCCGTTGTGGGGGAGGACTTGGCACAGCTGCTGCTGGAGCGAAGCCGCAATGGCCTGTTTTCCCCACAACTGGGTTTTCGTGACTTTTGGAAAACGCCGGTGTGCAGCTTTTGCCAAGCAAACAGCTGGGCAGGAGGAGCTCCTGGTCCAGCCACTCTTGTGTACCTCTTTTCTTGCCATTTCCTATCTGCATAGCCACGCAGGGGCTGGTATCTGGGTCCTGCGAGATGTCAGCATGGCTATGGGGGTTCATGGGTCCATTCCTGCATGGCTACACAGGACTGGATGAGTGACAAGAAAAATAAAACTGCTGGGCACCGTACGAAGGCCCACAGCCTGGCCAGTTTGCATGCTGGCCACGGGGTGCTCGGCCATGCAATCGCCCCAGGGCAGCTGCATTACCATTTACACTGTATACCCTTTTTTTGGTCATCTTGAGCTCCGGCTGACTGTCCAATGCAGTCTCCTGGGCCCCTTCTCCAATGTAGCCCTTGACTACTCACAGACTCCCAATCCCAGAATCTGCAGCATGTGCCCAACTATTCACCTGTTGAGCTTTTATCAGAAAATTCCCACATAAGGCTCCGATCCTAGCCCAATCAGATTTGCCCCTTCTAGATGAACTAACTTATGGTATTAATACCACCAACTGACTTGGCAACTTCAAAAAGTCAGACAAATGGTCACTCCTTTTTCCTCCCAAAATCCTCCCATGATCTAATTGTTTGCTGGCACCAACTAAGGGCAAAAACCCAGGCTAGGTAGATTTCACACCTGCACTCCAACCACTAGGATAAGCAAGGCCATTTGGGTAGATCCATTCCCCCCCCCCCCCAGTTGATTAAAAAAACTGCTTGCAGCTGTGAACAATCTCCTTCCACATTAATGTTTTACAGAACATCTGAGCAAAGTAATTCTCAGAGGAGAACAGGCAAACCAAAAATGTTTCTTTTGGCTAAAGGGAAACTTCATGGCAATACCTACTTAATCAGACCTTTCGTGTGCCTGGTTTTCTCACTTATATAAAAAAAGCAATCTGTATGGTTCCTTTCTGCTTTTGGAGTTAGAAGAATGTTGAATGATATCTATAATCTTACTGCTTGCTTGTTCCCAAGGCAACTGTAGCCCCACCCTTTTGCAGGGACCAGACAGAAAATCATGTAAGCTGAGTTACTTCATATAAAGAGAGTCCTCTTAGGATCCAGTGAAAGCATTTGGCCTGCTGGCAACATTCTTTGCTTGGTAAGCCCAAGCCTCAAGTGTAAATATGCCCTGTAGCAAAAGGATGATATAAGGTGTGACAAGGCAGCTGTGTACATTCATACAATTCACCCCCTGTATACTGTATGTTACAGATGACCCTCTTGGAAACTGCAGTTTAATCTACTGAAAAACCATCAATTCAAACTACAAGGAAAACGTTTAAAAGTCTGAACTGGCTCAGAAGTATGAGCCAAAGAGTAACAACCAGAGGGCTCTCAGACTGAGAAATTAAACCTAGTGATGGGATGATGATTTGCTTGCCAAAAAAGAGAAAGAACTGTTCTAAACTCAGATGCCTTCCTTCTCTTCGGTTTCTGTTTATTTAAGTTGCATTTTTAGAATTTTTAGTTGCATTTTTAGTTGCATTAGTAGAGAAAAGTAGGATCTAAATAGATCCTTCTACTGTTTGGAAAGAGTAAAAATCACACATGTGAGCCATGACACAGCCACAACATGCTTGATTTACACAAGTCCCTATTTGTTAATTGCTGGACATATATACTTCAGAGGCATGGGTTTACTCCATAGGGACAAGGAAGATGTTAGCAATGGAACCAAATACCTGAACTTTAGAAATGACGTCTTGTATTTTCCTTTAACCAGGATGAAGTGTTTATTTGTTTACTTCAAGTAATGTTCGACTGGTTTCTGCTGGAGGAAAGAGGATAGGGCCCTTTTTCATCACCAAAATGTCTATACTGGACCTACCTGGGATAAAACCATTAAGAATGGAGGCTGTTGTAAGAAGTGGAATTGGGTGAGATTGAAGCTGACTATATCCAACCCCTTGAATTTTTTTTAAAGATAATCAAGAGTTCTATCCCAAACATTGTAGTTAAGTTGCATTTCTGTTCAGTGCATGACAGGCATTTCCTTTTGTTCAGTATGTAAAGCGTACAAACAATTGGTCCGTTCAGCACCAAGAATAGCTGAATTCTATATCAGATTTAATATATGCTCATTTGCCTATATTGAAAGACACTAATAACAGTGTAATCCTAAAAAGAGTTAAACCTTCCTAAACCTATGGGCATATCAGTGTGCAGCTTTTTCTAGGATTGGGCTATAAAGCTTTCATCTCTAATTTTTATCTGCAGTGTTCGTTAAAGTTTCTCCAAGTTTCTTTCCCACAGACTCACATAAGTTTGGCACAAAGTAAATACCAGTTACAATTCCTTTTCAAAGAAGTCCTCTGTTCAAACCCCTTTGATTAAATGGGGAAAGTATTGCAGCTCAGTCTTTAATAACAAAGCTTATTTAACTGGTTACTTTCTCACCCTGGATAAAAAGGCGGAGAATATTGCCAAGTGGGATCCAGTTACTTGTTAGATACTTGTTAGATACTTGTTAAATACTGATAAAGGTTCAAGTCCAGATTGGGAAAGGAAACTTTTTTATGTTGGATGAAAAGTGATGGTTTCCCATCTTGGCAACATTGTTCTCTGCCGTCAATACACTGGAAAAATTCAGGAAGCTGTAATTGTTCTGGTACATAAAAAGGGCTCTGCTGACCTGTCTGCTAATTACTGCCCCATTAATTTATTATTGATCCTTGGCAAATTACATGCAGCAAAGTTGCAAAATGGATGGAAGATTTTCCAGTTATTGGTCCAGAACAGATAGATTTTAAGGAAGGTTAATCTACTATTTACCATGCTTATACTCTTTCCTTCTTTGCTGATAAATATATATCTTTACCTAAAAGGAAGCTATACTCACCATTTATCAATTTACATGATGCTTTTGATTCAGTTTCTCACCCTAAACTATTGATCAAATTGAAATGTTTAAATGTCTCTGATACATTGCATAGAACGCCACTTTGATAATGGTTAGATGTCCTATTTCTGGAAATTATTTAAACCCCATCTTTGTGACAACATACGTTTGACAGAGCTGTGTTGTAGCACCAGAGCTTTTAAAATCTATATCTACATAACTTGTCTCACAGACTACTCAAAGGCTCATTCCGCACGTGCAGAATAATGCACTTCCAAACTGCTTTCAGTGCTCTTTGAAGCTGTGCGGAATAGCAAAATCCACTTGCAAACATTTGTGAAAGTGGTTTGAAAATGCATTATTTTGCGTGTGCGGAAGGGGCCATAGTTAATTTCATCCTTCTAGACTGAACATCATCACATTTCTGTTCTGCTTCATGCAGACGATGCTGTAGTTTGCTCACACTTCATGCTATGGCAACCTTCACTAAAAGAAACCATCTTCTAATTAATTATCCTAAACGTAAGATTTTGCTTTCAGAAGTCTTGTTGCTTGGATTCTAAATGGTCATGTTCTTGAGCAGGTACATTCTTTTCGATATTCAGGATACCATTTCCTGACATCTAATAAATAGACTGCACATTATATGCTGGAGAGAATTAAAATTCACCTGTCTGCAATTATAGTTTTTTCCAGCCAATATATTCCAAAGGTTCTTTCAGTATATTGTTCTAAGATCTTGTCTCTTCTGCTCTCTGGAGCTTTTTTATGAGTATCTGCAATTTCTGCTGAAGGGGAATCAGTCTAGACTCTTTCTTTGAGTCCTATTGTGGGTCCCAAAATACATTTCAAATTCCAACTTGCTTTTCATTTGATTAAAGGCTTGGACTGCTGCAGTTAAATTTCTGTTTCTGGTTTTTTTGTGGGTTTTTTTGTTTGTCAGATCATGGTGTTTGCTTGTTTTACTACAGTGGTCACAGCAGGATTCCCCCGTGTCACCATGTAGCATCTTAATAGAGACAAAGTTAAAAAAAATATTAGAGTAGCTTTACCATCTTCTTCTTTGACTAACCCTCACATTAGGCAGAAAACCTTTGAATTGTTAAGATAGTATGGTCAGAATAGAATTAATCAGGATGCTAAAAGAGTTTATTCTGCATTTAATTGGGGCTTTTCCTCTCCTTTATTTCCTGTCCAGCAACAATATTTTAACTTCCTTTGCAGTTCCAATATATCAGCTTTTCTTCTTAGCCCAGGTAAACGTGCTACCTTTGGCAGAAACAGTGGGCTGTGGGCTGGAGTCCTTCCACCCTAGAGATCTTGTCCATAAGAAAGGGAAGACATTGAATAATTAACTCATTATTTTTCTTAAGTTGTGATTTACATTTCACTCAAAGGAGTTGCTTTATAACACCTCTTGTTCAGAAGTTTCCCATTGGCTCGCATGATTTTCAGCTTTTATTTCTCTTGGATGATACTGGTAAGGGAGTTACACGCTCTGTAGTGAAATGTAGTCTGTCTACCCTTAAAATTAGGACCTTGTATGTATCACCTAAACTCAGGGATTGAATTTTTAAAACACATAATCATTTTGGACTTGTTTTTTAATTTGCCCATGTGCTTGCATTTCAGAACAGCAACTATACACAGCTTTTGAGAATGCAGTAGCTACTTCTTACAGTTTGTGGCTACACAGACTAGAAATGTGCACACTTTAAAAGCAAAAAACTGAGATGAACAAAACGTTGAAATTTCTGTTCAATAACAAGTCTCAAGAATGAACATGGAATTATGAAAAGGTGTGCAATATTTTTATTTTCATTTTTGTTTCCAAAATTTAGTTTAGTTCCTTTTTATTCATTTTTAATGTTATGTTTTGTTTTGCAATGGTTTTGTTTTTAATGTAAAACATTTTCCCAGATATAATGGCCTGGTTTTTCTACCTTTTCTGGATGTAATTTTTAGAAATTATACACATGCAAATACCCATTTTGAGGGATCCTCCCTGCCCAAGTTCAGCAAATCAAAGAAAGGGTCTCCATTTATTAGTCAACAAATTGGGATAAAACTGTGCCCTCTAGCTCAAGGTCTTCTTCTTACTAAATTTCAGATAGATGGAGAAAAGAGTCTCAGCTGATAGGAAAATTTCAATGCCGTCCTCAGAAAGTCTGGTTAGAATCCTGCTCCGGTGTCTGTTCAATAGAGCTGACTCCAGGGTTTCAGGTACATCTACCATGTTCATCTCTGTAATCTTGGCTAGCAGACTTTAATGAAGAAGATGCAATTGATATCCTTGCCATAAGATGTGAGAGCCACTTCTTTTTGCCTCTCTAGTAGCATAGAACACTATTCCCAGCTGTATCAGGGTAAGACGCAAATAGAACCTCTGTTGTGATAACTCCATGACAAAGAATAGCATTTTGCTTAGAATTCAGGCTGACAAAGAGTTAACTTTGCCCCAATGTTTTGCCTGTACATTAGTTCCATAATCAAAAGCTATACAAGCTGCTGTCTCATTCACTTCAGTATTGGGAAATGGTCCAGATGCACCATCCTTGGCACTTATAGGCCGTCTGTTGAGATTGGCATGGACTCTGCAGCCTTTCTTATGCAGAGCTCAGCTGTACGCACCTGTGTGACAATCTGGAAACACTGAACTGAGGTAAAATGGCTTGGCTGGTTATTTTAGAACTCATTTTCTCTATCAGTGTGTCATTGTGAGGACAGAAATCTGGCTCATAATCACAGATTGGACTATAGCCTTTACAATATGTGTAGGAAAGGTTGATTAAAAGAGAGGCACAATTCTTTTAAGGAGTGATGTCTTATAGCAATTTATAGTCAAAGATTTTACTCAACGAAGTGAAAGAGGTGCAACCCATCTCTTGTCAGTATTCCCTCTTCATTAAACTGCAGACTATGATCCAAGAAGCCGAAAAGCTCCTGGCAGCACCACCTGTGAAGGCAGTTGTTTACCTCTACTATTCTTCTTTCCCTCCCTGGGCCACGTTCTTCAATGGGGAGTAGAGATGAAATGACCACCTGTGCATCCAGATCCTTCAACTTCCTTCCCAGAGCCTCAAAATCCCTTCTGATGTCCTGAAAGCTATGTCTTTCAGTGTTGTTTGTTCCTACGTGGATCGAAAGGAAGGGGTAACGATCAGTGTGGGCTTGACAAGTTTTGCCAGCCTCTTTATGACATCTCAGATTTTTGCCCCAGGGAGACAGCACACCTCTGGAGACATCTTGTCAGGCCTGCAAATGACTCAACAAAGAGTCTCCCACCACCACCAGACATCTTTTCTGGGATTTTGCAGGTGCCATTTCATGGGCTGAGCATTCTGACACCTGAACATTTTGTGAGGGCTGACTCTGTTGCTCCTGTATCTGTTCTTTATCCTCACTGACAAGCGAGAGAACTTCAAATCTATTTTGTAGATTCAAACTCACAGAATGCTCCCTGGTCCCTCTACTTCTTTGAGACACATTCCTCCAAATGCCCATCTTTGAGAGCCCAGCAAAAAACACACACACGCCAAAACAGATATGAGTCTTTAAACTCTAAAGGGCAGAGAGGCAGTATACTGGTCTTGGACTTGCAGAAACTGTTATCTCCTGCTGCTCAAATTGAAAGTTGTAAATATTCTCCTGACAGAAGCATTTCCCATAAATAGTCTTGTGTGCGTAATCAGTGTATGCATGCATATACATATAGTGATAACACTTCTGAAAGTAAATGGAGAGAAAACTTACATTTATAGACCAGGATTTCTATTTATAAGAAAACAGGGTTCTCAGGGATGTCATTTTAGATTTCTGTAGGAGGGGAAGATTTTTTTATATTATAGTAGAGGGTATGGAATTGAAAGTGTAGGATATAAATTGCTGTGTATTTGTTGTGGCTAGTTTTTATGCGTCCTAACAACCAGTGTTGTGGTGCTTCTAAGACATAGCTTACTTGTGGTAAGAAACACAGTCCTCCAGAACACAAGCCCATACATGGAGGAAAATATTATACTGCAGAACTAATCTTTTGCTCAGTTTTTTTTCATTTTCTTTCCATACAAAAAATACAGCCTGCCTTTTGCATGATTAAGAAGCTGCAGTGGACCAATGTATGTTGAGGATCTCTTTGGAGAAATCAGCAGGCAGCTGAGAAATCAGCAGGCAGATAAACATTGTGCCACCAGCAGTGGCGGAGCTACAAGGGAAAGGTGTATGTGCCGTGCACCAGGCGTGCACCTGGGGGTGGAAAATTGCCCCCTGGCCCCTCCCCCGCCTCCCGCAGTGCCCCCTTGCAGCGCCCCCACCCCCTTCCCACACATACCTTCGTTCCTTTTCTTTTCCTAGAACTTTTTTAGACTGAAAAAAAGGCCTGTTCACAGTACAGGCTAAAAACAGCCTGAGGAACTACAGTTCCCTGGAGACCTTGGGGCAGTTCCCATCAGGCCATTTTTAAGCCTGAACTGTGAACAGGCCTTTTTTTCAGCCTGAAAAAGTTCTAGGAAAAGGAATGGAACTAAGCTAAGTGTGGGAAGGGAGGAAGGGGGGTGCCGCGCGCGCGCGCGTGTGTGTGTGTGTGTGTGTGTGTGTGTGTGTGTGTGTGTGTGTGTGTGTGTGTGTGTGTGTGTGTGTGTGTGTGGAAAATATAGACTGCACACTGGGCACAGTTTGGCCAAGGTACGCCTTTGGCCACCGGTCCATGTCCCCTGCTTCATTCCCAATTATTGGGAAGCACTTGAAAACAGCTTTATTTATGATGGCATTGGATTAGTTCTTTTGCCAACCAGCAGTTTTAAATCATTGATTTTAACAAGTGGGTTTATGTAATTTATCGTTATTTACATTGGAAGCCTTACATGTCTATAGGGTAGAAAGGCAGCTCTTAAATGTGTTTTTTAAAAAAATTATAAATAAATGTATGTCTGCATCTCAGCACTACTGTTGAAGGAATCACAACCTTTGGAAATGTGGCATATCAGTGCTGGGTTGGGAAATTCATGGAGTTTGGGGGTGGAGCCTGTCGAGAGAGGGTTTGGGGAGTCAAGGAGCCTCAGCACAGAGTCATAAGTCCATTCTACACAGCATAAAAAAGACATCTGCTTCTTTTCACTCTGCACACCCAAAATAAGATCTCCGGGGGAGTCTTAAAAAGAGTCAGCTGCTGGCTTGTTTTCTGGACATCAGAGGAAGGAAGAGGCTTTTCCTCACCTCACCCTTTTGCTCCCTGGTCAGTTTCTTCTCTAGCTTATGGCCAACATTTTGTGTGCTGCTGAAAAGATTCTCCCTGCCTACGTTTGCTGAAGGCTGCCTCAGGACATTTGCTTTGCAGGATCTAATTCTGGGTGCTTTTTTAGCCCAAAGAGTACATAGTTGTACTTAGCTCGTCCTGCCAATTCTGGCAATATATAGTTTTCATTTTTTTTTTAATTTTCAAGGAGGTATGCAGACATGAACACGAGAATCTTAACTGCCCATGGAAAAGCATTGAGTAGACCTGCCCTCCACGGACCATCTTAATTTTTTCTGTGCAACAAATAGAGGTCGGGAGAATCCCTTCAGCAGCCCACAAAATGTCAGGTGCAAACTGAGAAGGAAACTGACCAGACAGCAAAACAGTTGGGCGGGAAAAATAAGATGCCTCCTGACTCTGCACTCCACACAGCCAGGCAGGAGATGGAGATGTCTTGCAGGCAGCTAAAGGGGGAAAAGTGCACTTTAAAGTGTCTTTGAAAAAAGACGCCTTGAGCTGAAATAAGGCATTCTGATGACATCTTGGGGGAAAAGCTGTGTAGAGTTCCTCCCCAAGATGACCTTTTTAGCATCCTCAGGACGTTTTATTTGTGCTGTGCAGAACGGACCATGGAGTCCACCTTCCAAAGCAGCCATTCCAGCCAAGGAAACCAATCTCTGTCACATTCAGGCAAACCTAGGCATCTCTATTCATTTCCCATTCTTTGCGAAAAATACTCCCTCCAAAATAACATACAGCAGCCCACAAAACTTACCCAAAATAAAGCAACTGCAGAGGTATCTAACGTGAATATTTATTCTAATCATTTTTAGATTATAGGGTGTGCTCCTTTTTAATGATGAGGCTGTAGTTTTCTGGCCAAAATGCATAATTATTTATGATTGAGTGGATTTTCCTTTTCCTTTCACAGTAGTAGCAACAAAATGCTTGATATGACTATATTTATTTTCTTTAAAGATGCACCTCTAAAATGCTAATCCGAGCACTGTCAATTAGCAAAACTGAATAGGACTTGAAAGGTTACATCCTGTTTCCCCTCTGTAATATTTCTGGATGCATGGATAGACTACAAAAATGAGAAATAGCTTAAAAGAACTTTAATGTAAACAGAAACTAGAACATTTTGTACAACACATTCTAAGCCTTATCCTGGAACAAACTAAGGTCATCTGATTTAAGAGCACACCCACAAGTTACCAGTTTCTTCATACTATAAAGTATACGCAAAAATTAATTGTAAATTCTATCACCTCTCTTCCCCTGAGTGGCCTTCATTTAAATCAGGGCTGCATGCCCATAGTTTACATTTTATAGGCAGATAGAAAGCCATAACCTTTGTAGTTTATGGTACAAAGCTAATTCCTCCCCAAACATATAACCAAATTATAAGCATATTTGAAAATTGAAAGCTTAATTTCAGTGTAGCAAAAAGCCAGAGTCATATTTGTCTTAGGAATCAGGGATATGAGGATTCACACAAACACACCCCCTGAGTTTCCAGCTTGCTAACCCACTTAGCCAAAGCTACCAATTTTCTCTTTATCTTCCTGAGCGCAGCAAACAATTTCCACCAATGAATGTCTTTTTACGAGGAAAAAATGATGATTGGACTTGACAATAGTGTATTTTTGATATATTATTCAGGATGGAAATCTGACATTTTTTGCAACAAAGAGAAAAATTCAGTTTTCTACCTGAGGGAGAATAAGAACCACTGAACTTTTCTTTCCTATGAAAATTCTCATGAATTGGATTGTGAAGTCACATATCTGCTAGATATGAAATACACTTACAAGTAAGTGGCTGGCCTGACACAGGTGAAATGGCTACAGGAAGGTTTTTGAAAAAAACACACAGATCATATGTTTCCCCCCACATTATTACGTTTCAAAGAATAGGCCAAGTATAATTTAGGGTTATCTGAAAGTACTTCTGCAGGGATAAAAACTGGCTAGTTCTAATACCTTGCAAATCTTGGCAGGTTCTTGAAGGTTTTTGAAACCTTTTGAATCCATTCCAGCTGTTTTCTATAGCACACCAAGAAAAACAAACCCTATCACCACTAGCAGCCATAGCTGACCTTGTAAACCTGCGTTGTTTAGAAAACAGTTGTGGAATATTTTATATCAAATAATTATTTCTTTGGATTTCAGAATTTGAGCTGATGGGTGGAGTTAAGAGACCTGGGAAAAGCAGTTGGAACTAAGATCTGAGAGAGGAGTTAAGACTGAGAACCTCTGTTCTATAGTCATATTAGATTAGATTAGATATTTAATTTATACACTGCCCTCCCCCGGACTGCTCAAGATGGTGCACAACATAATAAATAAACAATAACATAATAATACAATAGGACTAATAATGCAGTAGGACTAAGCAAAATAACAGAACCAATGTTACACCAGCCTCACAATGGGCCAACAATTCAACAAATACTTATCAAATACAAGCAGTGCTTCCAACTCTGGTATTCAACTGCATACTGTGTGCAGTTATGTGATTCTTTAAACACATTTTTTTTGTTTTTTTACAAAATTTGCCCCCGGTGCTATTCTCTGAAAAACAGCCAGTGTGGTATAGCACTCAAGCGATAGACTAGAATCTGAGTTCAAATTGCACCTCCTGCTGGGTTACCTTGGGCTAGCCATGCCCTTTTAGATTAGGGTACTTTGCAGAGCTGTTGTGATCATAATGTTGGTGAAATGAGAACCAGGTCCAGTGTCCTGGGCTTTTGAGGGGTATGGGAGGATATAAATGAGCTAGATATAAAGAAAGAGGAGCCAAGAAAGAACTTCTGAACCTGTCCTCTCAGATTGTTCTCCCATCAAAAATTGCCCCCTCCAAAGCTGTGTTTGTCCATGCTGTTGACAAAATTCACACACATTTCTCCCATCTCAAAAGGAAACTCCTTTCCAGCAGTTGCAATTTGAAAAAATAAGAAGCACACCCCTTTAAAAGTCATGGAAATACATATAATATATGGGTTCACTAACAGTGAAATTCGAAGAACACTTTCCTGGGAGTGAGCCCCATGTTACAGTTTAAGTTATGCCTGGCCAAGTTCCTTTGCCAGAGGGGGCATTAATTAATAGAGAAAAAGACTCCAGTGACTCTTAACAGTTGCTATTCAACAATTTACTGAATGAAGCCAACACATGTTGCATGGAAAAATTTTCTTCAGGGAGAGCTGGCCTTATTGAAACCATACATAAAGGAGCTGCTTCCTTTACTGTCATCTAAACTGAATGTTTTAATATTTATTTTATTGTGGATAATTTTAATAAACTGGATCTCAGCACATGTTGAGATCAGCATCTCTCTGGTTCTTGTCTCTGGAAACATCAACTGGACACACAAATTAAATAACTCAGTCTTTTCTTGGCAAGGTTCCTGAGTAGTGGCAGAAGCTTCACAGGCTAAATCTCTCTGTTGGGCTCTTAATAAAGCTTCGGGGCCAGTAATAATGTCAGCAGCTATAGTCGAAAATCCACAGTTGCTTGCCCTGAATGTAGAAATTACATTTATAAAAGGTAGCAGGTTGGGAAAACTCAGTTTGTGCTTGATGCTGACCCTATCCTAGTTTATCTTCATGGTTCTGATCCTGTGATGACTTCATCATATCTGGTGAATAGCTAGAGAAGCCAAATCCAGATTGGGAAATACTTGAAGATTTTGTGGGAGGAGCCTGAGGAGGATGGGGGTTTGGGGTGTGGAGGGACTTCAATGCAATATGGTGCCATAGAATCCAGAGTGGCCATTTTCTCTTGGCAAACTGATCTCTGTCTCCTGAAGATCAGTCGTAATAGCAGGAAAATGACCTTTTGGAGGTTGCCAACCCTACGAATAGCCCAGGTGTTTTGAAAAATTCTGGTCTCAATACCCTTGGTCCAGATATTTGATCTTTATTCATGCATTCAGTGATAAATCTGGACAAAAGGCAATGATGCAAACAAAAGTGACCCATATCAATATTTACCTGCACAGGTATCTCTGCATGCAGATAGAGGTGCCTGCTGGTCAGAAGAACAAATAGCTTCACTTGCTGCTGAAATGTTAATGGCAGAAATCAGCTGATTAAGCTGTTCATGGTTTGCTGGGGAGCCTATTCACCTGCTGTGCTAATGCAGAAAGATAAAGCTTCTATTAAAGGTGTAGAAGAAGAAACCCATAAAACAGTTGGCAACCCACTGTATTTTTGGAGTGTATCTTACACAGATTGGCAGAGTCTATATAGGGAGTAATAGGTCAATAAAATCACAGTCCTTTGCTTTTATGTGCTCTTCCCACCCTTCTAAGTTTCCTAGGGATCTTCTGATGATATAGTGTCAAGTCACATTAAGTGAAAGCAGATATGACAAGATGAATTCTAATACTCCTTTATTTCCTTGAACCACTGTTAGCTTTGGCAATTAAGACACTGTTTCCGAAGACACTTCATAGCTTTCTTTACAGCTCTTGTAAAACCCGGACTATATGAACTCTGTGATGGAAACATTTTACCATGTTTAAATGCCCACCTCTTGGCTGTCATAAAGAAGCAGCAGCTTCATCAAGAAACACTCGGTCTGCCTGATTTGGTGGGCATGTTAATTGGAAACAGTAAGCACCACAGAGTTTAATGGGGCTTAATCTTCCTGGTGAATTAGGCTGAAATCTGAAGGCACTTCCTTGGGAGTAAACTCCATTGAATAACATTAGACTTAGGGCTTTTCCACATTGCCATTTTCCTCACTTGTGAGTGCATATTACTTGGAGGGGTGGGGGGTCTGTTCTCTCACATTTTGTTCCCTCTATATATTTATTTGTTTGTTTAATTATATGTATATGCCACCCTTCCCCTTGTGAGCACAGGGCAGCTTCCAAGATTTAGAATACAACTAAACATAGCTGTCAGTTTATTCACAGCAGTTTATTTAAACTGCAGGTTTTTCTGCTGGACATAAACTGATGTAATAACAAATCAACCACTAGAGGGAGGAAAAACACATGTTGGACTGGGGGAAAAACCCTGAAGCAACAAGGAGCACACAAGTGAAGAAAATGAGAATCCAGCAAAGCCCTTACTTTCAAGTGAGCCTGTTTCGGCTTGCTTTCTTAGTCAGTATGCTTAAGGTTGCAGTTAAAAACAAAGGAAAAGCAACAACAAAAAATAGCCTGAATACACTCCTGTGGTCCTTCCAAATAGTGCATAATTCAGCACAATCTTTTGTGACAAATTCAATCCTGATTTGTAACCTGAATCTAAGAAGCAACCAATATAGGTTCAGCCAGCAACTTGTAGTGGTTAGAGTTGCTAAACTAGAATATATAATATCTAGATTCAAAGCCCTATTCTTCTAGGAGGTTTTGAAGTGGCCTAGGATCAGTCACTGTCTCTCAGCCTCACCTACCTCACAGGTCTGTTGTGAAAAGAGAATGGGGGAAGAAGGAACAATTCTTGAAGGAAGGGCAGGATAAAAATGTACTTGCCAATGTACTGGAGCTGCAGCCTGCAGTGCTAGGTACTGGGAGGTCTCACTCTCCCTCCCATGGTAGTTTGTCAATAAGAAAAGCCTTTTCCCTCTCTAGTTCCTTTAAGACCCAGTAGGGGAAAAAAGCAGCATTCACATGGCGCCTACTGATTTCCCCTACAGAACTTAAAACAAAAGAGGGAAGGGATATTTCCAATCAGGGAAAAGGGCACAGGGCAAAAGGGCAATCAGGGAAAAGGGCACAGTTAACTCCCCTCCCTCAAGCACCATGGTTCCAATAATTTCATACTGTGCTCCTCAGTTGCCATTTTTTAAAGGTAGTATATGCTAAAAATTGAATTCTAATTATGGAACTTTAAGGTCACATTTACCTCTTTAAAGGATACTCAGATTTCCAGAATAATTAAGCATTGGATCTGCAGCTGCCAACAACCTGGAGGGAAAAAAAATCCTCATCCTTTATTAGAGCTTAATGGAATGCAATTGATCAGGCGATTCACTGCTCATTTCCACACATTAGCTCTTTATTAAAGGGACAGTTAGTAGTTGGCAACCCTTCTTTAATCAGGTTTTCACCAGAAAATGGGGGTATTCCCCCCTCCCCGCCCTTCAGTTATACCACAAACTTTGAACTGAGGGTGAGGACAGAGAGAAAATTATGAAAATCTGTGTTAAAATAATTTGCTGCGTCTTTTTCCCAACATGCATCTCAATTCTAGTGAGATAAAGAAGCCAACACACATCATCACAGATTAGGGTGGTGTTTTTTTTTTCATTTAAGCTTCTGAAGTACCATGATTTGAAACTGTCTCATCTCTCACATTCTCTGTATGTCTTTGGATCAAGAATGACTCATCTCTGTGCCTGCAAATCTTCTACTTCAAGCAGCTAAATCGCCTTAAACAGCTCACGCATATGCTATATTTAAAGAAAATAGGTTGTAATTAAGCAAAATTATTAATCACCATTGTGATTCATTGTAATGAGGGTAATTTGAATATTCTATTTTTTCCTCCAAAGAATTAAGACTGATGTACACTTCAGCAAAGTCAAGCAGACGCTCCAATCTTACATTTTTACGGAAGAACTCACCAATGTCAGAGCATGCCAAGATGTTTGGAAAGGATTTGTATTCTTGTATTTTTTTCCCCTTTTCTTTCCAAATAGTTGTATGTCACCAGTGGCGTACCTAGGCAAACTGGAGCCCTGAGCAAAACCTGAGTTTGATGCCCCCCCAACAACAACAACAACCTTTATTAGGCATTGAAAGAAAGAAAGAAAGAAAGAAAGAAAGAAAGAAAGAAAGAAAGAAAGAAAGAAAGAAAGAAAACAAGAAAACAAGAAAACAAGAAAACAAGAAAACAAGAAAACAAGAAAACAAGAAAACAAGAAAACAAGCATTGGCAGGAAGGGGGTGGATTTAAAAGGAGAATCTGGGGAAATTTAGGGCGTGCCTGCTGTCAGGGGTGCAATTATTAAGATGGCAGCACCAAAATTTCAGAGTATCTTCATGAGCCCCTACTGATGATACCACCCAGGTTTGGTGAAGTTTGGTTCAGGGGGTCCAAAGTTATGGACCCTCAAAGGTGTAGCCCCCATCTCCTATTAGCTCCCATTGGAAACAATGGGGGATGGGGACACTCCCTATGGGAGTCCATAACTTTTGACTCCCTAAACCAAACCTCACCAAATCTGGGTGATATCATTAGGATAGTCTCCTGAAAAATCCCTGAAATTTTGGTGCTGCTAGCCTAAAGACTGCGCCCCCTGCAGGCCAAAAACAGAAAAAACACTGAAAATTCAAAAAAAGTCCACCTGCATTTTTGGCGCCCCCCACAAGGTGGCGCCCTGGGCAACTGCCCACTTTGCCCAATGGGAGGAACGCCTCTGTATGTCACTCCATTGTTCACCATCATATCAAAATCCAGTTTGTTAGGGATTCTTCAGCACTCAGTTGTTTATCTCACATCCTGTTTGCCAGCCGTGAACAGCCAGTTAATTTTTCAGTGAATTGCTATGTGACCTGTTCATGACTGTTCTGCAGGTTGCTTCAACTATTCCTTCCTAACAGTACAGTACAGCTCACTGGCTCTTTGCCCATATGTATTCTCACCGCAGTCCAATGGAGTGCTACTTTCCCTTTCCCTTGCTGTGCCACCGCACTGCTCAGTAGGCAGTTGTTTAAATAGGCAGATAATTCAGTCCCAAACTATAGATTTTTCCTTTTTTGTTGTTTTCCATTTTTCCTTTTTTTGTTTTTCCTTTTCCATTTTTTGTTGCTTTCAATGAGACGTCTTCAAAGCTACAAAGACACAATATGAGAATCACAGCTGATTCCCATATTGAGTATTTCAAATGTTGCATTGAAAACAACAAAAATGGGGGGGGGGGACGAAAAATGACACATGTGGGGAATTGTCTGTCAAAACTAACTTTCTGCAAATGGCAAGTGACATGGCGAAGCCTGAAGTGGCAGAAAATGGCAGATGTGAGCTGCTCAGAAACCAAAAGTGAGAGATGATGGGAGGTGGGGGGTGGACAAAAGGACTGTTTTCCCCTGAAATGCATTTCCCCCCATGCTATGCAGACACAAAAAAAGCTGGAATGATTCTTTTTAAAGCGACTTCAGGAAGTTTTATCGGTGTTGTGCAGAACGGGCCACAAATGTACATGATAAATTCAATTGTCAAATGTGAAATTAGTAGCATCCAGTTTAATCAGAAACAGAAGTATTCAACAGGGTTAATACGGCTGAACTGAAAGGGTGTGAGTGGGTGATTTTTGTCAACACTGAAAGGCTATTTTGCCGGAGATCACTGCAAAAGGTGATAATTGACTAAATGTTTTGCCTGCTAGCATTTCCATAGATTTTTGTTTATCCTTTTTGTCAACTCAGTGTGCAGCAGTGGTAGAAAAGGCAAATTACATGTTACTGATGATTAGGGAGGGGAATGAACAGGCCACATTTGGAATGCTATGAAAAGTATGGGCGCACAATCTTTTAAAGAAAGATTCTTAAGAACTGGATAAGGAACAGAAAAGAGCAATCAAAAGGATTAAGGCATCTTAACATCTTTCCTAGTTTTTTAAAAAAGATGTGAACTTGACAGAATCATGAATGATGGAGAGAAAGTGAGGCCCCTTCCGCACACGCAGAATAATGCGTTTTCAAACCACTTTCACAACTGTTTGCAAGTGGATTTTGCTATTCCGCACAGCTTCAAAGAGCATTGAAAGCAGTTTGAAAGTGTATTATTCTGCATGTGTGGAAGGAACCTGAGTGAGAAGAGCCCCCCCTTGATAGGATGCATGGGCATGACAAATAAGAGAAACGGTTTCTTCATGCTGTGGAATTGTTTGCCACAAACTTGGAAGGACTACTAGCCTGTACGAGGGAATTAGATGAACTCACAGAAAATAACATAACATAACATCTCAGAGCTGGAACTTATAACTGAACAAATTTAATAAGTCTGCGCCTGTGCCAAGAGTGGACTGATTATCTAAATTTATGGATAAATTTATTTCTCCTGCCTCCTTTCCTTCCATCCAAGTTATCTTGTATCCCCATCTCCTCTCTGGTAAATAAATCTTAATTTTGTTTTGTTTGAATCTGCCTCCATATTATTTTGTGTGCCTTATTAAGGGGTTTGCCAAAGTTTAAAATAACGAGCTACCGTTCACCTTCTGTGAAAGTTGCAGGGCTGAGGAAAAGGGCTTTTATTACGCTATATGCTACCATCTTCACCAGCTCAGTCCCTGAACAGAAAAAAGTGGGAAATCTGACAAGCCCTGCCAGAGAGTGGTTATCCTGCCTCAGTTGAGTTGAGAAAGTGAGGGGGTCTGTCTCAGAATCATTCAAACAGGTGTTCACCTCAATATGAAATAGCCACCAGCACCATCTAATTTTTAAACCTGCAAGCTTTTAAGAGGCTAGGGATGAAAAGCCCCTCTCACTAATCCCCTGCATAATACCTGTCATTGCATTCATAACAAAAGCCAAGAGCACATCTGGTCAAATCAGGGCCACAGACTGCCTTTCTTATCAACTGCAACCATCGCATTTCCAGGTAGGGCTCCAAATAAATGAAATGTTGAGTCTGTGATTTTGTCTCAGTTAACAGAAACGTCTATAACCTTGTTGCTAATCCCACTTATTGCCATTTGTTTTAGGCAACATTCAGATGTTGCCACAAGCTGCAAGTGAACTCCCATTGAGCACGAGCAGTTTCCTTTTATGCTTGCCCATCCCCATTGCTCTGTGGTGCCAAGTATGATTGAGCACTTCTCAGCTTGATCAGACTCCATTTCATGGTGGCAGCCAAATGCCAAGATGCCTTGGCAAACTGGTTGTAGTTTAGTCTACAGAAATCAGGCTTTGGTTTATATGGAGTAAACTAACTCCAGATTGCCAAAGTGCTTTCATTTGGGCATGAGAATGAACTGGCACTTGATCAAGTTAAGAAGTGACTGATCCAGGTTTGTGAGGATAGAAGACAGGGGGAGGGTAATGCCTAAGTGCAGAAACATGACATCTGATGATAGCCTTAATTATAGACTTAATGTCAATAAATTGTGATTGTCAATACTCATTGGAATAGAAGTTGTTTTAAGTTCAGAAGCTTTCATCTACTTCTAATGCTAATGAACACCTTCCATAATGAAACAATGTTAAGCATCTTGGGTGAAAAGGAGATATTTGTTGATGAATTTATACCAGCTGCATGAAAGTAGAAAATAACAGAAAATTTACTGCAGATACCTTTAACAAAATGTCTGATATATTTTGGTTTCAATAAGAATAAATTATGTTAATAGAAAACAATGAACAAGGGTTACCCAAGTAAACAGCATTCTTTACACTATAATTAGGAAGCAAGAAAAAATAGTGACTGCTTATTTTCTCAAACACGCCTGTTTAGTGACACACAGGTGCAAAAACAACAGCTTGGGAACAGCTTCGGAACAACAGAGTAAGAGTACGATCTAGTCAAAGTTAGGTGATTTGAGATCTCAATGTTTTCAGCAGAAGAGGTGTGCTGAGAACATGCCCATCTACTGAAACCAATGAGCCGTGTCAATCGGTTTTCTCTTCTGTCCACCATATGGTAAAAGCTTCATGCTCCTGATTGCACATTCTGGAGGAGAACGCAACACAAATGGAATGCTTGCAGACCTCATTGGGCTGCGTCTAGAGTGCTGGGAAGCAGCTTGCCAGCTTCCATAGTGCTGTGCTACTTAATGGAAGCTCAGTTTTCCTGTCCTTCCTCCTGTGCTTCCTCCTCTCTTTCCTTGATTAAAGGAGTGACAAGGGAGCACCACAATTTGTCAAGCAAAGGAAGCAGCTGCTGTCACCTTTTGTATCTTTCTACACTACAGGGTACCCTGTCTAATGCCTCCTGAGGGTCACATTCATATTTTCATTAACTAAAGACTGTATTACTACTACAGATGGACTGGGGAGCAGAAATGGCCTAGGAACAAGCCAAGCTGAGCCACCTCTGTGATGCCATGAGCTAATGTTGCAGGACCCAATAGCAATGGCAATGGTCAGTGATTCAGGACTGACATCCTTGAAATAACATCTTCTTAACTATGTTCCTTAATGATAGGTCCTAAATTCTGAGGAGATTCATAAGATAGCAGATACTCACAGAAAATAAGCAACGGCCACCCAATGTAATGAGCCAAAGGTCTCCGTGGCATGCCCATTGGTGCTCCAGTGTCCATGATAGCCCTCTAAGTATTTTTAGAAAGTGGGCATGGTCAGGTGGGGCTTGTGCCTAGCAGGGCTTGTGATTGGTCATGCAGGCATCCTATTAAACAAATCTGCCTAAAATGTTGAAGAGTACTATGGAGTTGAGTATAACCTTGCTCTCTCATATTTTGTGGTTGCTTCTGCCTCCTGTGACAGCCATTTTGTTTTTGCACCCGCCATCCTGAGTCAGAATTCCAGATGTGTCTGCTGGGTTCAAAAATGCTGGAGGCCCCTTTACTCAGCAATGGGACCATCAGATACTGCTTGATCTTAAAGAGTAAGGGAGTAAGGATCTCAGTCCTGGACCATTTACCATGGACATTTTCAGCAACTCCGGTGTGCTCAGGCATCCCTGGTTTCTTTTCATTTCATTTAGAATAGTTTTCATTGCACTTCAATATATTTCAAATGCAATTAAGGATGATAATTTAGCCCATTACCTGTGATAAGTGAAAGCTTTGTATTATTAATGACTTTGTACGAACAATCGGGCTTGGGTAAAGAGGTTGATTAGGAATTACCTGTATAATTAAGGTTTTAACCAGATTCCTTTTATTTTAAACCTTAATTTTAAAAGTCTCAATTATCACATTAATTAACATGATTCTGCTCCAGTGATACTCATCAGTAAGGATAGATAAAGGGGAGGGAAGTGGGCTGGTGAGAACATTTTCCTCTTCCCTTTCAGCAGTCTCAAATGGTCCATTGAAAATGGTGGTCTGGGAAAATATAGCTCCTTATTTCTGGCTGTATTTGAAAGAAATTGCAGCAGCCTCTGAAATACACAGTCTGAAATTAAAGACATCTTTGAAAAATCCCCTTATTGCATTTTTTGTCACACCATAGTTCAGTAATGGTTTGTCCTAGAAATTTTAAGTATGACTTATTCAAGGGATCTTTTTGCCCTACTTAGTGCACTGGGTCTCAGTTTTGGATAGTTTTCACTGCTGGGCTAGCAAGAAAATTGTAATTCATCACTGGGTTGAGCTTCAGAACATCATATTACTTTTTCTGTAGCTGTAGTGGCTTTGCATAGTCCTGTAAACTGCTGTGTGTAGTATTTTCTGGGGGCAGGGGAGTTGTTTATTTGTTTATTTGTCCTCTGAAAAAAACACTAACAGTGCATTCCTAGCAGCCAGAATACCCAGTTTGGACCAAGCTCATTATGGCTTGAGAGCTAAGCAGAGTTGGCTGTGATCATCAAGAAAGACTGGGATTGCTGTGGAGAAATAGACAATGGCAAACCACCTCTGCTCATCTCTTGCCTTAAACACCCCCTGGTTGGGGTTGGATGGGAGTCAACAGTGCGTTGGACATTATTTTCTTCTAAGCACCCGCAAGCAGCTCTACTCAGGTGTATTCAACTGGGCTTTTTCTCATGAAAGTTTCCTAAGAATAGCAGTCCTAGAAAAAAGCCATGCTGGGGAAGGGGAGAGCTGGCAGCCATATTTATTGATTGGTTTCTGATGGTCAATAATTCCGATGAAAGGAGTTCAACATCCCTTAGATCTGGGAGCAGGGGCGGAGCAAGGAAGAACTGCGCCTGGGGCACGCGCGCACCCTGTGCCCCTGCCGCAGCGCAGCCTGACCCCACCCTGCCCCCAGAATGCCCCTCCATGCCCCAGCCATGCCCCTGTTGGTGCCAAACCGCTGTCTGGGAGCCAAAACAAACCTGAACCCTAGCTCAAACCCCAATCCAGAGTGTTAGTTTCTGTGAACCAGAATTAAAAGCCAACCTGAAAGGGATTCAGTTCAGATGCAGGTTCAAAGCAATCTAGAAATTTTGGGTTTTGGATTACGTTATAAAAACCCTCTTGATTATGTGAAGTGATTTTGGGGCTAGAGTTCAGGTTCAGTTTGACTCACTGCGTTAAATCCTGTTCCTGTTCTAAAAACAAGTGAGCTCATTCTTGCAGCCATCAGAGAGTTGTACCCCGCCCAACAATTGGATAAGGCTAAATATCAATTGTCTCCTCCTCTACACAAAATGTTTTAATCAAACTGTTGCAGCTGATCATTAGGTAACTTCCCTGTAACTGCACTCTAAATTCTTTCCCCCTCAGTTCTATTGACAGTGAACTATTCTGTGGTTCATTTTATTTTAAATCCTAATGAATTATTTAATGCTACAATTGGTTCACATAGAATTCTTGTGTGTGTTCTACCGCTTTCCCGTGCCTTTCAAACAAGCTTTATGATGAATGTGGATTTGTTAAATATTAAATTTCAGGTCACCCAGCAATGATTTCACCTGATTGTAGCCGTCACCATCTCTGTGAGCCTAGAGCTGCTGGGGCTGCTTACATTTTATAGTAGCTATGTTGTGACCCACGGATGCAACTGAAAAGGTGTGGGATAGAAATCAAATGGATAAATAAATAAAGCAAAATATGCCTCTGGGTGGGTAAAAAAGCAAGAGGCAGAATCTAGCTCCAGGACCTCCAAAAGACAAGGGTAAATGTATATTTGGGGGCAGATGGTTGTTTTTCTGCCCTTGGGGGAAAGAAACAGGCCTGCATCATGAGTATAGCTGCAGCTTGGGAAAGGGGAATCTTGACGGGAAAGCCAGTGGGAGATGAAAGGATTGAAGAATTCTTCACTATTCAACGTTTGCAAGCCTTCTGTAGTTCTATGTCCTGCTTTGGATGGCACAGGCTAGCCTGATCTTCTCAGATCTCAAAAGCTAAACAGGGTCGGCCCTGGAAAGTATTTGGATGGGAGACCTCCAAGGAATACCTGGCTTGTGATACAGAGGCTTCCCAAACCCCTCTGTCTTCTGGCTCTACCCCCCCCCCCCAATCTCCTGGTATTTCCCAAACCTGCGCTAGCAACCATCATGTGTACAGTCAAATCATAGCTGACTTTTGGTGACACAGTGGAATTTTCAAGGCAACAGACATTCTGAAGTGGTTTTGCCATTGCCTGCTTCTGCATGAGCTGAGAGAGTTCTGAGAGAACTGCAACTGGCCCAAGGTCACCAGCAGGCTTCATGTGAAGGAGCAGGGAATCAAACCCAGTCATACAGATTCGAGTCTGCTGCTGTTACAGGTAACCAATATACCACTTTGGCTCTCCTAAATTGATAGTACTCAAGAAGAAAGGATTACTGATCACAGTAGGAGTGCAAGAACCTACCACATTTTCTGTTTTAGGCCCTTTGTTCATTGCCACTCAAATTCTAAGGTTGGTCAGAGTTTTTCACTGTTTGGCTTCCCTGCTGTGGCTGCATTGGTTAAAAGAGCTCTAATTCAGAATCACTGGCAAACATAGGAACTCCATCCCAGAGCATCACTCACTGAGGAGTCCTGATTTAGGGTCTGCAGAGGGAGCAAAAAAGGAACTGGACTGTAACAGGGCCAGGCCGTTTCCTGCACAGGCCAAATAAAACCAAAACTTGGAAAGGCAAGCTGTGGTCAGCTGGAGAAAAGCTATTCATACAGGTGGAAGAAGGGAACCAGGCAAAAGGGCAAGGAAAGAGGGACCATGGAGAAGCTTGCAGGGCCAGGCAGCAAAGCAAAGACAGGCATGGGTAAGGAGCCGATTCTCTTAGCACTCTATTGCTGAGACACAGTCTGCTGACAATGTGGAAATGTATGTAGTGGTAGAAGCAACTCCCAGTGGAGATTGGTGAGGCACAGCAATAACCAGCAAAGCTGTTTGGGTCCATGGTTTTCTACAGAAATGAGGGGGGTTTAAAGAGCACAGCTGCTGCCCAGCTCCCAAAAGGCCCATAGACTGAGTTTGTCTACAACTGATATACCTGAAATGATGTCTCTGATGAGGAGGAAGGGTAGTTTGACTCGTGTGCCCCTACCCTTATGATCCTTGATCAGTCAATGGCCTGTGGACCAATATAAATGGCCACAGGGAGCATTCAGGTTTTGACAGTTGTGTGCAATGTTTCTTTAGGAACCCCTATTTCATGTTTATGTTCACAGAAATCTCAGTGAGTAGCTAAGGATACTGTGAGCAGACTTTCTTCTCCAAAGCCATAGAATCCCAGTCAAAACAAGCTGTCTACCTGAATGGATATGTTGGGTTTTGATGCAAAAAGAAGTGAACCTACAAAGAACCTACAAAGTACTGGATAAAAGAAAAACAGTGAGACAGGTAGCAAGAAAACAGAGGGAGAGCTGACGGAAAGGCAAGGCCCGGAGATCTATTTATAGGCAGCAGAGGCTGGTGTAGTCAAAAATAGTTCAGGCCTTGTTCTGTAGCAGTCAGGTTTCTAGATCACCAGAGATGCCCCAGCAAGAACCAGCAGCTAGCAGGTGTGCATGAAGGAGTCACACAGTTCAGCTCAATGATTTGTGTGATTTTCTGAAACCATAATCCTCTTTGAAATCGCATCATCGAAGCAGCATGGGTTGGGGAAGGGATTCTGTTACTGAATCTGATTGAATTCTGCTACGTTCCCCTTATCCTGGGTGAGATCCAAAGTTAGCTGACTGGTTGCAGTGAACCAGTGTGGCAGTTGATACCTCAAAAGATGTCATGACCTGACAGCATTCAAAGCTCCTTGTCATACCAAATCAGGCAAGGTCTGCCCACGTTTACAGAAGGAGGCAGAAAAGCGTGCAAGATGCTAAATCATCTGAAGCGAAACAGCCTCCCTCTCCATTTTCACTTGCCTTTGACTCCTGAGAGCTCCTGCCTTTATAAGCAGTTAAAAATTGTTAGTACCAGGAGAAATAATTCCCAGCTTGTCAATTCTACCAGTTTTTAGACAACCATTAGGCACTGGAAGTTGTGCGGGGGGACTTAGAGCTCAATCCAGATCACTGTGCAGGTGGTGCCAAACCACCTCCCAAAGGCTTCCTGGAGGCACAAGGAGGGAGAAACAAGCAAAACTCCACCCTGCCACTGGGGCCTCATGGAATTATACCACCAAAAAGGAAGTCACAACCTGACAGCATTTCAAAGCTCCTTGTCAAACCAAATCAGGCAAGGGTGGCATAAGGCCAGGGCCAGGGTGGCAGCACAACTAGCCACAAACCTGGCTCCACCCAGAAATGCCCCCCATCCTGACCCCACACACACACACACACACTGGCATCTGTTCTGGATGCCAGCTCAGCTTTGAGATGGCCCAAACTTGCAGGTTTGCCTGCTGCAGAGCGAAGGAGCAGCCAGCCACTGGAGTATTTGCTCCTGAACTGGCAGGGATGCCCCTTCTGCAGTGGGGTTGGGGGGAGGGGAATGCACCGGCAAGGCCCTGCAATGTTTCCTAAGAACATTCACTCCCCAATTTGGATTGTGGCTGCCAAAGTTGCCTGAACTCCCCTGACTACTGGTAGGGATTTGGGGGAAGAATTGTCAGATCCAGGAGGAAAGTCAAATACCTCAGTGGGATACAATGTCACAGAGTCAACCCTCCAAAGCATCCCTTCTCTCCAGGGGAACTGATCTCTGTAGTCTGGAGATGAGCTGTAATTCTGGGGGTCCCCAGGTCCCACCTGGAAGCTGCATCCCTAGACGGGGGGGGGGGGGGGGGGAACACTGGAGAGAACTGAGCTCTTCCAAAAGAAGTAGAGAGAATCAGCTGCATCCCTCTTCTCAACAACCCTCCCCTTCAGCTCTTCTGCCGTATTACCCAAAGCGGACTATCCGCTCTTCAGAAGCACACTTCCTGGTGGTCCCTGGCCCCCTCTGAGGTATGTTTAGCCTTGACCAGAGCCAGGGCTTTCACTGCCCTGGCACCTGCGTGGTGGAATTCATTACCATCTGCTATTAGGGCCCTGCAGGACCTATCAGAGTTCTGCAGGGCCTGTAAAACCACTCTTTTCCACCAGGCTTTCGGGGGAGGCTAATCCTTCATCTTTGATCGGCCACCTGTTTGTATTTCATCCCAGGCTCTTGAAACAATTAGGAGCTGGAGGTATAGTTTGCTGGTCGCCTGTTAGTTATTAGTGAGTTGTGTGCTGTTTCAATCAATGTGCATTTTAGTATGATTTTGGTTTGTTGTATGTATTTATGTAACTATGTTATTTGCCTTGTGAGCCGCTCTGAGCCTATGTGGGAGAGTGACTTATACATCTAAGTAATAAATAAATAAAATAAAATAAACATGTCCAGAAGAGAGAAGGGAATCAACTGCATCCCTCTTCTCTTTTTTTTTACTTTATAGTATCACACTATAAAGTTAGAAAAGTAAAAACAATACCTAGTGAAGAGAAAGGATAGATATGCATCCATTCCAATGCCTCATTCCTTACATCCAATTTCCAGTGCCTCATTCCTTACATCCAATTTCTGCTCCTTACAGTAGCCTTTTCCACATCCACAGCTTACCACAGATGTTCCCAGCAGTCAAACTTTGTGTCTTAGAAACATGTTCTGTGAATCATTCTGTGCACCTACGTTTCCCCTGTTGTTTTCTCCTTTGTCTCCCTCAGTTCCATTTATACCACATGCTACTGCTGAGAACATTGTTCCTAATGTGGTGTCATGAGATATCATCCATGACACAAAAGAACAACCCTCTCCTTCAGCCATTTTCTCCTCCCCTTTATCTTTGGTTTTTGAAAGGAACTAAAAAAACCTCTCTAGCACATTATCACTGTAACATAAAGGCACAGACACATGCCAGGTCAATTGTATCAGCTTTTGTCAATTTTATCCTGAATGTTAAGTTGCTTTTGTCAGAGGAAACTGACAAGGGACTGCTGCAGTAAACAACTATCATTACTTCAGCAGTCCCTTGTCAATTTTCTTCTGCAAAAGCGACTTCAACTGTCAATTTCACTTGCTCCTAAATGCAGACACAACTCTCTTCATCTTAACATGAAAATGCTTATTTGGAGTGAAATTGACAAAGCTGATACAATTGACCTGGCTTGTGTCTGTGCCTTTACATTACATCACTAATGTGATAGTGAATTTTTAAAAACATTATTTTGAAAATGGAGGATGAGAGGAAGGAAAAAAAGGCTGAGGAAGGAAATGGGAGGAAGGCAATGAAGAAGAACAAGTGAATGTTTTCTGGAAGATTTCTAAAGGGGAAGGATCTCTTTGGTTAAAGTATATCACCCAATGCTGTGGGCCAAATCCTATAATTATAAATAGGGGTTTAGGGAGTATCACTATCTCTTTTGCTCTTGTTTTCCCTTTGCTTACCTAGCTGATACTTAAACTGGTATGCTGTGTCATGCCATAATTTGGATTATTCTAGTCACTATTATCAGATTGTTCACCAAAGATTTATTATTTGCACTGCAGGTATTATTTGTGTGATGCAATGAGATAGCTTTGTTATCTTCAGAGAAACCAACAATGAATGCACTGGAACTTTATGAAGGAATTTTAATTGTTTTGCTATCTTTAGCATTTAGAAATAAAACATCTTTATATAATTCCTTGGTTGCTGTGAGAGAAGGAATCACGTTGGAATGCACAATAAAGTGGTTGTCAGGTTTTGGGGAGGCTGCTCAGTGTTCCAAGGGCTGGGACAAGTAATAAGACCTGTAAAATTACCAGTAGGGTGATTTTAGTTCTGACAGATGACTGCAGTGCCTAGGAATATACACAGAGGCACAGGACCCAGGCGCCACATCAGTGGGTCATGTGGAAGATTGTATTTCCATGCCTGCCTTCATGGCCCAGGAGCGAGGCTGCTGGTTGACTCTGCATTCATTCCCTTCCCTTCCCTTCCCTTCTTTTACCCCTTTCCCCTCTCCTTCCTTTTCCTCTCCCCCAGAGAGGACACTGAAGTGCTCCAAGGCCGCCAGATAGAGGCTCAACCTGACAACCTTGCGCCCCAGGAGATGGAGCATGGCCTTGTGCTGGAAGCAGGGGAGGACACTGTGCTGGAGGTGGGGGAGGACACTGTGAGCCTGGCTGGGGAGGTGCACAAGGTCTGGCAATCCTATTTCCACCCATCCATATTTTCATGCTAGTTTCACGCTTCTTGTATAACAACTGGTTGTGGCAAAATAATAGAATGGCCTAAGCAGGCCCTCTGAACGCATCCCCAAGTCTAGGCTCACTTACTGGGGAAGGAATAAGTCCCATTGAATGAAACTGGCTTTACAGTAATGCGTTTATTTAGAAACTGTATGTGCCCCATCCCCAGAGACCTGCTTGAGGCAGTTTACAACTAATACAATGAAACAAAACCGTTGAAACAACCGTTACCAAAACAGACTGCTGCCATTAAAGTAAGTCATAAAAACACACGGAGCAGACTGAAATTATTTAGATAGAATGATTCTCAGGATGGAAACAAACCATAAAAATTTAAAAGATAGATTATCTTAGTTAAAAGCCTGGGTTAAAAAAAAAAACAGTGGGTTTTATCTGGCACCTAAAAGAAAGGAAACAGGTGCCTGGTGAGCTTCACGAGGGAGAGGGCATTTGAAAATCATGACTGGAAAAATCCCTGTCTGATCTCTGCCCAACAGATGGTAGCCCAAGAAACAGGTCTTCAGAAGATGATCTTAACAGCAATGTACTTTGTGCCAGGCTGAATGACTCTTTGTTGAAATCATTCTTATGAGTATAAAATTTGCAAAGCTAGTCAACCCAGCAATTCCCTGACAAGCCGAAAACTGTACTGGGTTATCATCAACATCGCCAAGTGGACCATTTTTCCCTTAACATAGATTGCTTCTGGAGGTGTATGTATATCAAGTGTTGTCTAGTCACTTCTGACTCATGGTGTGACCCTGTGAATCAATTTCATGTACAATGCCTTGTCCTTAACTCAGCCATTAACTCTTGCAAACTGTGGGCGGCGGCTTTCTTCACAGTCAACCCATCTCATGTTGAGCCTTTGGTGTTTCAAATACACTGACAAATGACAACAACTGAGTGAATACAAACAAGGCGTGGGATTTGCGTGGGCATGCATTTTAGACAAAGAATAAGCAGCAGATATAAAACAAATATTTCCACAAACACAATGTGTCTGGAAATGTAAAAAATGTTGTGAATCATCACAACAGAACACAGAGCTTCTATCAGGAGTGACAGGCAATGCTCTTGAGTGCCTTCTTCACTTCCAGCTTCCTTCAGAATTCATCACAACACACCAAGGCAAGAATTCTGGGCATTCTCATCCCTTTGGCAAAGGGCTGTTTCCCAAGCACTGCACATGAGGTAGCAGGCTTTTCAGAGAGCCCACCAGGCCTTGTTGAATGTCCTCAGGAAGGCGGCAAATTAAATGGGATGTATGTTTAAAAGAAAAGCTAGTGAGCTCTCCTGCTGTATTTGAATACATTTGAGACAGCTCTGTCAGCTGCATGTCTCTGCTGTGCAGGGAAGCTGCCAGTAAGCTCCTTAAAGTTGGGGGAGCTTGTAGAGACAAAGCCATTGTGTGTGTGTGTCACAAATAATCTGCATGCACAAATTACAGTATATATCAAGAGCTGGGAAATTCATTATTATTTATATAAATATATCTTGTAGATTTCATTAAGATACCGGCCAAGCTTTTGGAGTTATCACCCTGAGCTTGTTTGCAGTGGAGTTAATCTTCATTTGCAAATGCTGATTAGCCTTGTAAAACTCTTGCTGTTTACTGCAAAATGCCTTCCTCTTCTCTTTGCTTCTTGTCAGGGAGATGCAGGGAGAGAGGATTTTTCAAAGGTGGGAGCTATAGCCAGAGGGAAATTGAAAGCAAACCTGCTTGAAAGGGGAGGAGCTGGGGGTGGGTGAAGAAAAGTGAAGAAGTGGATTTTTGAGCCCTGGGTAAGAAGAACTGCAGACATTCAGAATGCCAGTGAATTGCCACAACACAGAACATTTTGGTCCTGTCATTTACTCATGCAACATTATTCATTTCCCAGTAATAACACTCATATCAGCAGGCCATCATCTGCCAAAGAATGCCTTGCTGTCATTTGCATAGACTGAGAACAATTCATTCTCACCACAATGTCCATCTAATCTGGAATTTTGTATTTTACACTAGATGTCTCTGGAAAACTCACAAACAAGCCATGAGCCCCGCCCCCCTTTCCCCAGGATCTGATGTGGTGTCCAGCTATCACGGCTAATTCCTGTTGATAACTAGACTTATCCTGCATGAATTTGTCACGCCCTTTATTAGATACTAACAATGAAGCCCGTTGTGTGAAAAAACACAATGGGTTCTGGAAGACTGTTGTTGGTAATTTCTGTCATTGTTCATGAAAAATTAAAATTCAGCATGTAGAAACTTTTGTAGGATGCTAATTGTCCCAGGCCAAGAGACATGGACCCCCTTCCACTCACGCACCTGAGCACTAGTTCACTTTGCCTTAGTTGTAAATGCCACCAGTCAATGGGCCTTGTCCTTTTTATGTTATACAATGCACTTGCACCAACACCTTTTCCACTAGTGTGCCTTCAGTTCTGTAAAAAGTGAGTCATCACCAGTATGCCTTGTCTTTTATATAGATATGTAAGCTAGTGGCTGATGGCCATCAACTTAGATTGTGATAGATACAGAATACACAGGTTCACTATACGTTGTGTGGAATGAATCAGATGCCGGTAAGTTTAGAAGGAGGGGGACAGATTCATAATGCAAACCTCTCACTTCAAAAACTTCCTGCCATTTCAAGTCAAGCCCAGAAGCCTTTGCATCTGGGTCTGAGCTCAAATAGGGTTTGTCTGCCTTTCTCTCTTTGTGCACTTTCACACACACAGAATAATGCACTTTCAATCCAATTTCACAATTGTTTGCAAGTGGATTTTGCTATTTTGCACAGTAAAATCCATCTGCAAAGTGCATTGAAAGTAGACTGAGAGTGCATTATTCTGCATGTGCGAAAGTGCCCAGAGTATGTGTGTCTCTCGTAAATATACACACACGAGTCCCTCCTGGAATTTCTTCGTTTTCCTAGACAACAACCTTTTACATAAGGAAAGGTATAGCATTCTAGACTGGATCAAGAAGCCCCTGCCTAACATGTTGTTATCATACAGGGTAAGGGGGGGTGGGGGTGGCATTATTTAGAAAATTAAATTTTAATTCTAAAAAATCTTTAATGAAAAAAATCTTGTTTTGTGCTATTATGATTGATAGATAGTGGTTACTTAATACACCCTTAGGGAAGACTTGTTGCACACAGAGGAGATTCATTGTAGTCCTCTCTCTTTAATTAGCAACATAAATCCCCTACTCCTTCCACCTCTCATTTCCAAGCAATGATAGACGTAACCAAACAAGGATGTGAGCTGGCATCTGCATCCAATGTATTCACTGCATTCCAGATGACTGGAGCATCATCTTGCTAACCTGTACAGCTGGTATGGATGCACATCGGGATTTGCCCTGCTAGCTCTGTGTGTCAGATCTGTGTATGAGAAATGAATGGACACAAATCAAAACACACAGAAATCAGCACTTATATTTCTTTGATCTCCCTTGAATTCCCTGGAAATTATTTCATATTGAGGTGGAGATAAAGGATCCAAGAGCCTCGCTCTCTGCTCAATTATGACCCGTTTTTTTCCTGCTCAGGTGGGCTCTTATTTCCCAGTTCCCTCACTGCAATATGTTGGCAACAGTAATGATGACCTACTTAACAAGAGCGTTGTAACGATTACTAAGCTCATATATGTGAAGTGCTTTGAACAGTCAGCGAAAAATGCTCTAATATCTGAGTCATATTAGATAGTAGTTGCTACTGGCAAAATACTTCTCTTAATACATTCTAGAGTGGGGTTTTCCCTCTGTAGTGAAATGAAGCCATATATTTCCCTGCTGGTTACTTAGGTGCTTGCTACAAAGCTATTAGCAGACTGATACAATGCCTAACCTTTTGCTCTCTGGCCTGTGAAAGATCTGGATTCTATTTTCCACTGGGATACAATTTTTCCTCCCTAGCTTATTTGTATCATGAAGGGAAAAAAGTCTGGGGGGTAAAACACGAAGAGTGATTTATCTTGTTGAGAACATTCTTAAGAATGAGGGATGTGTCTGTGCCATTCTAGAACCAAAGCAGATTCCATTATGCATTTGGGGACAGGTGTGTGGAATGGGCAGAACTTCCTTGAATACTGCTGCTTGGCTTATTGGGGGGCAGGGGGTTGCTTTCCATACAGTTCCTAAAATCTGCCGCAACATTACTCTTTAGGGCTCAACTGAACAGGATGTAAACCCCATTGTAGCACTTCAACAACAACAACATCTCAGAGCCAGGCAGTGAGAACAATACTTCTTTGCAGGATTCTGGCCAAAGGACAGTGCAGCCTCAGGAGCTCAACACCTGCCAGAATGACAGCTGAGCCTGATTACTTCCCAAACTATTGAGGCTGAGGCCTGGGAAGACTGCTTTGCTGGATTAACTGGTCCAATAAGCATAAATCCTAAATTTAAGTTATCATTCTGGAAAATCATGAAAATGATGCAAAACCACTTCACTGTATTTCAGTTACAGCAACCTTATACATCTTGCTGTAGAATGCATCTAATAATTCTTTCTCATGTCTCTACAAGGTACCAGTCTGACCCCTCTGCATTTGCCACTTTTTTGTCAAAAATGGTTTTATAGTTATTGCACTCTACAGCCACCAAGCATTGTCATTCATCAGTGTCAATAAAAAGGGAACTCTTACTGACCTAAATGGCTCTTGGTGCCTCTTCTGTGATTTCATCTGGATCAGGGGGTTTGCCTTGTTCTAGTTTATCTAGTGACTCTTCCATTGTCTTCTGAGTAATTGTCTTTATCACTTTCTGATTTGAGGACATTTCTCCCAAATTCCACTTTGTCATTTCAGCTTTTAGCTGAAATTATCTCGCCAGTGGTTTGTACCTATCTTTCTTTCTGCTCCTCCTTAATTGCTATCAGTTTCATAAGCCCTTTTACTACACAGAGTTTATTTCATCACTTCAACCCCTTCTTTTTATATAGTAGTGAATCTGCAAACCTCATTAAAAGTCAGTAACCTATGGGGTATTGTGCGGTTTCCGGGCTGTATGGCCATGTTCTAGTAGCATTTTCTCCTGACGTTTCATGTGTATCTGTGGCTGGCATCTTCAGAGGATTGGATGGTAGTAAAACAAGTGGAGTTTATATACCTGTGGAATGTCCAGGGTGGGAGAAAGAACCATTTGCCTGTTAACAAGTGTAGAGTGCAATTAGCAAGCTTGATTTGCATGAGTTGGGTGGGATCCACCCCATTAGCATGTGAGTAACCATGAAGATATCCTAATCAATTAGTAAGGACATCTCAAGGATGTAGGTAAGGGGGGTTCTCAGGTTCAAACCCCCACATTGCATGTCTGAAGCTCTACCCCCTGTTTGTGAGTTTTTTGTATTTTTAAAGTGTTTTTTTCATTTTGTGGCCTGCAGGGGGCGCATTTTTTAGGTTAGTGGCACCAAAATTTCAGGCAATTGTAAGGTGACACTCCTGATGACACCAGCCAAGTTTGGTGAAGTTTGGTTCAGGGGGTCCAAAGTTATGGACCCCCAAAAGGGGTGCCCCATTCCCAATTGTTTCCAATGGGAGCTAATAGAAGATGGGGCTACCCTTTTGAGGATCCATATCTTTGGACCCCCTGAATTAAACTTCACCAAACCTGGGTAGTATCATCAGGAGAGTATTTTAAAGATTCCCTGAAAGTTTGGTGCTGCTAGCTTAACAATTGCACCCCTGACAGCAGGCACCCTCCAAATTTCCCCAGATTCTCCTTTTAAATCCACCCACTTCAGCATGGAATTAAAGGGAGAATCTGAGGTCTCCAGTTTAAACATTGAAAGTGATGCTGTTTCATGGTGGGGGATAATCCACCACAAAACAGCATCACTTTCAATGTTGTTTTAACTGGGGACCCCAGATTCTCCCTTTAAGATGGATTTAAAAGGAGAATCTGGGCTCCCTAGTTTAAACACCATTGAAAGTGATGCTGTTTGGGGGTGCATTCCAGCCCGTGGGGGGGGGCGGAAACCTCAGATTTTGCACTGGGCTCCATTTTCCCTAGCTACTTCTCTGCCTGTAGAGGAGGGAGAAGGGACTTCCGGCTGCCAGCTGGGAGCCCAGCCGATGTGGGGGGCGGGAAGTGGATCAGGGGAGTCTGCCATCCCTGGCCTCGGAGAGCTGCTCTTATAAGCACTGAGGCCAGGGGTGGAGCTTGGGGAGGCATGGCCACACACCCATGAGTGGGTGGGGACGTGACCTCGCCCACGAACCCCCCCATAAAAAATCTATACCTACGTCACTTGATGGCGCTCACAATGGGTCTGAGTGGAGTGGAGTCCTTGTGGATTTTTGGAAGTCCATCAAGTCTAGGAGGGAGAGCTTCAGATTTGCTGGCGTATGTTGGCGTATGTTAGGATGAATTGAGGAGTTCTTACTCAAAGTGTTGGTTTTTCTGGTGATTTTGTTGGTAGGGTCCTGTTTCAGTTTTTTAATGTTGTAGGATTCAAAAGTTGTCTGATTTTTTCTTTGCATTGTTCTGTTTTCATGCTTATCATGGCATTACTTTTGTCTGCTGGGAGAATGATGATTTCTGAATTGGAATTGAGGTCTTTGATGGCTTTTCTTTCTTTCCTCCTTACTGGAGGGAAGTTTTGCCCTTCTCAGAATCCTTGCTGTTTCCCCTCTTACTTCTTCCACTTCTTCCTCAGGAAGATGATAAATAGCTGATTGAACATTAGCAATGATGTTTTCTAATGAGATTCTGGTGGTGGTAACAGCAAAGTTGCCTCCTTTTGAAAAGATGGATATTTCGTCATCAGAGAGTTGCCTCTCAGTCAGATTGATGATGGTTCATGATGTGTCCAGTTCAGGTTTCAACTGATGTTTTTGGCAGTTGTAGAATTTTTGTTTCTGTCTTGTGGTGTGGTAAGCCATGTCCTTCTCCATTTTCCCATAGGTGAAGTTGTCAATTTTATCCCAATCTTGGGTGCTCATCTTTTGGCTAGTGTTGATATGGAGGAATAACAGCTCCTTGTCTATGTCCGCAAGTTCTTGGTGGGTAGTGTGGATTCTCTCACATAAGAGTGTGTGTTCTATGTAATCATAGATATGGTGAGCCTGTGGTGATTTGAAGGTCCTCTTGGCTATGAGAAATGATGGAATCAGTAACCTATGGTTTTATCCTGCCATCCTGTCTTTCCCAGGGTGCCTCTTTTTCCATGGCACCTTCTGGTTGTTTAGCTTGTACTATCAAGTACTGTAATGGATACTAAGCTTTCAAGGGATCTGGAAAACATGCAGCTATTCTTAATTATACCCCCTACCACACACAAGCAAGAAGATTTTAATGAAGGAAAACAAAACAAAAAAGAGAGACATTTCATGAACAAAATAACAAATTGTTTAAGTACTGTCTTAAAACCTCTCATTGTAACTCACAGAGAAACCCAGGCTATAGAGGAGATCAGACAGTAGTGATGAGCAGACAACACAATAGTCATGCATGTCAGCAAGATCTCATATAACTCACAATCCTATTATACATAGTTGGTTGACACACTGATTTCAGATTACAACATCTAAAAAGGGTTGCTGTGAATCCTGTATAAATTTTGGTATCCACAGCTTGAACATCCTGGGCAGAGCCCTGTGAGAACTGGGGGCAAACCTAAAGCTAAGTTAAACATCATTG
Source organism: Sphaerodactylus townsendi (assembly GCF_021028975.2). Lineage (NCBI taxonomy): Eukaryota > Metazoa > Chordata > Lepidosauria > Squamata > Sphaerodactylidae > Sphaerodactylus > Sphaerodactylus townsendi. The sequence continues at coordinate 35,535,518 of NC_059430.1, forward strand.
TTACAGCCAACATATGGCTGATGCTGCAAGAGTCAGCACTGTGTCTCCATCTCCTCCCTCAATTACCTGGACTGTCATGTTTCAAAGAATGTTGATTGCCAAACAATGTGGGATATAAATGCTTAAAGAAATAATTTGGACATGTAATTATCTTTTTCTTCTTAATGATGCTTTTCTGGTTTCTTCATATGGGCTGGAATCCAGAGAAATCTGTAGGTGAGCCCAAGGTGAGCATACACATATTCAATGGGACTTCTTTCTTTTGTTTCTTTTTTGCAAGCAGACGTGTACATCATTTTACAAACAGCTCTTGAGATCCTCTTCAGCTTCCAAAGAGTTGTGCAAGAAAAAGGCACAAATGGCCTCTCCCAACAGCTGTTCAAAATTGTGACTGTCTCAACTAGCAGGTTCCATAAAACTAGAAGGAAAAGGCAGCATGATAGAAATCCACAACCTTCAACATATTACCCAAGGGAGCAGAGGAAAGCAGACCTGCTTAATGAGATGCCTGCAAAATAAATAAGGACTGTTTCTTTGCTTCAGTACTCTCTCCCTTAGCATTCCTTTTAAAGCAAATAGCAGCTAATAAGTGGGTGAGAAGTTTGGCCTCTAATTGTCCCTTAAATATGGAATCAGTACACTGGAGATTTAAGAGTGTAGAAATGCATTCTGCACAGTCAGCAATCTGATTCCATAAAATAATCAGCCTGGCTTGACCTGACTGTGGCTGAGTTGTTACCTGAAGGAGGGGTAATGAAGGAAAATGAAACTGCTTTACACAGTTCCCAAGGAATAGGGCTATGGGAAGTGTTTGCATATTTTTCTCAAATAAAATATTAACACCTGGGTCATCTTCCTTCTGTTTCCCCTTATAAGCAATAAGTTGGAAGAAGTTATAAGTAACAGCCTGAAATTAGAGTTGGTGAATATGCTGTGAGGTAATCCTTCGAGAGCCCTTCTCTCCCCTGAATATACAATTATGTTAGTCTGCCTGATGTCCATTACTGCACTGCATCTATTCAATTTGAACTTGTACATACAATATTATCTCATATAAGGAATGGTAAACTGCAGCGCACATTTCAGTAAACAACACTCTGAATCAACAGAAATGGCTTTAGGGTTACCAGACTGACTCATGGCGGGGGGGGGGGGAGGGGGGGTTAGGGTTATTATTCTGTTGCACAGACCTGAAGAGAGTGTTTTAAAATAAAGCACTGTGTGTGTGTGTGTGTGTGTGTGTGTGTATGTGTGTGTGTGTATGAGAGAGAGAGAGAGAGAGAGAGAGAGAGAGAGAGAGAGAATGAGAATGAGAATGAGAGAGAGAGATCTTGGGTTGGGAGGTTTTTCCTTCACCCCCTGAAGCCAGTGTCAATTTGTAGCCTGGCAATCACTGCCGTTGGGAGTAGCTTGTAGTTTGTTCAGGAGCCTCTGTTAGGGTTTCTTGTAAGTTTTTAGATTTCTCAGTGTCATCTGAGAATGATCACTGTGCATCAGGAGTGGTGTCAGGCCTGCCATAATTAAAGGATTGTGGATAATCCCAGACTGTGGACCTTAGGTATCCTTGCCCTCCAAAAATCCAGCCAGTTTTAAAAGGACTCTGCTTCAGTTTGGTTCCTTAAACCCTCACCCCCCTTCTGTTATTCTGAAATAATTTCTAGACAAATGAAAGTAATTTCTAAATGTTCGTCAACCCCTCTAGGCCACTCCTACCAGATAGTAGGTTCCAGAGTGATTAAATACTCCCTCCCTGAGCCAGAAGCTCCCTGCACAAATTCACAGTCATGGTGGAATACCAGTCTGAGGGTGTAACCATTAAGGGTTCCGCAGAGCTGAATGGTACACCAAGGAATAGACCCAGTGGTGGGATTCAGCAGGTTTGCACCACTTTGGCAGAACCGATTGTTAAAATGCTTGTAAACAACCAGCTGTTAAATTATCTTAATTCTGCCACTGGAACTGGTTGTTAAATTATTTGAATCCCACCACTGAATAGACCCGTGGTGGTGAACCTATGGCACTCCAGATGTTCATGGACTACAAGTCCCATCAGCTCCTGCCAGCATGGCCAATTGACCATGCTTGCAGGGACTGATGGGAATTGTAGTCCATGAACATCTGGAGTGCCATAGGTTTGCCACCACTGGAATAGATCCTCCTTGTCCTGTCCTGTCAGTGAGGTATTGTTATGGTTGTGGAAAACCTGCCAGTACACCAACACCTAAGAAAGAAGAAAAATTCAATAATAAGCTTGAGAAGTTGGTTGTTAAAAAGGTGAAGAACCCCTGTAATGTCAATTTGTTCCACATTCTAGAACCTCTAAAATCTTTAAAAGATGCTTTCCTGGAACTCTATGAGGCTAAGAAATGGAACAAATCAAGATGACTATTCACCCTCTGGATGCAGCCAACGTCCTCTGGGAATCCAGAACTTTGAAGGCCCAGCCTAGAGAAACACCAAGTCCAGATGCCCCCCTGAACCAATACAGACTGTGACATATTCTAATAACGCACGCCCCCCCCCCATTTGTCCTACCAGGACAAGTACACTCACAAGTCTTCCCCAGCCAAAAAAGTATGGGGAGGAGGAAAGTGGAACCAAAATGGAGGGGGAAGGAGGAATGGAAGGGACTTAAGAACAGTGCAGGATCTGGTGCTATGGCAGATTTGAGTTGTTAGGGTCTCAACATGGTCCCCCAGCTCCTCAGCAGGCCTTTGAACCCCAAGAATTTTCCCATTCTAACTTGCCTATGAGAACCAACCTAAACTATGGGTCAAGCTCAATTACATGGGAATAGACATGTCTAATTTCAAAAAGCAACTCACCACCTTCCTCATGAGCGCTCACCTAAAAGCTGCAGAATCCCAACCAAACCCACAGCCCATTTCCACAGTAATAGTCTTGGAAAATGCATACAATCTAAGAACATAAGAACTAGCCTGCTGGATCAAACCAGAGTCCATCTAGTCCAGCACTCTGCTACTCACAGTGGCCCACCAGGTGCCTTTGGGAGCTCACATGCAGGATGTGAAAGCAATGGCCTTCTGCTGTTGCTGCTCCCAAGCACCTGGTCTGCTAAGGCATTTGCAATCTCAGATCAAGGAGGATCAAGATTGGTAGCCATAGATCGACTTCTTCTCCATAAATCTGTCCAAGCCCTTTTTAAAGCTATCCAGGTTAGTGGCCATCACCACCTCCTGTGGCTGCATATTCCAAACACCAATCACACGTTGCGTGAAGAAGTGTTTCCTTTTATTAGTCCTAATTCTTCCCCCCAGCATTTTCAATGAATGCCCCCTGGTTCTAGTATTGTGAGAAAGAGAGAAAAATTCTCTCTGTCAACATTTTCTACCCCATGCAAAATTTTATAGACTTCAATCATTATCCCCTTGGAGAATATCCCATGGAGAGAGATGCTAGGACTGCCTGGAAGTCATCTACCTTCATCTGTGCTAGGACTGCCTGGAAGTCATCTACCTTCCTAAAGGAGTCATTGCACAGCTAGTGCCCAACAATTGGGGGAGACTGATGGTAAAGGCAGGCATTGGATCTTCTGGGAATGAAATCCCTATGACACTCCTGGTAGACCCAAGAGTCTTTGTAAAAGTCCTTCACCTTCATCTAGCTTCATCTGGTAAACCATCCACTAGAACCATGGTTCTTCAGAATAAGAGGAGGGTCCCACAGAGCCAGGATTTGGGATAAAATTCCCCTCACAGAAGCCCCTATCACCATCTGCAAGAACCAAGGCAAGGACTTAGGAGTTCTGAGAATCCTCTTCTTCAAGGAGCATTGGCTTACCATAGACCTGGCCAATGGCCTCTTGTGGCAAATTGAAGGTAGACTTACAGCCATTTTGGCCATACATGGGTGGGCAGCCCTTAAGACTTTCCTACCACTTACTCCTTTAACAGATGACCTCTGGAGAAGAATTCCTTAAGATGTGGGTTAAAGAAAAGGCAGAATGTGGAACAGTAAAAGATGCATGTGTCTTCATAGAAGTGAAAGGCCCCCTCTTCAGAAATAGTATAGATACCCAGCCAAAGCAGAGGTTGGAATTGGCAAAACAATACAGGGGACATCATTACTCTAATGCATAGGTGTCAAACTCCCAGCCCTCCAGATGTTATGGACTACAGTTCCCATCATCCCCTGCCAACAATGCAATCCATCTGCAACACCCCCGTTCGGCCAGTCCTCAAGGCAAACGGGAAGATATGGAGAATGATTTGGTTGATTTCAGGGCCTTACATGCAGTCACCCACCTCTAGCTCCCATAGTCACCATGTACAATGAAATTCTAGCTGCCCTAGTGGCAGGAGCAAAATATTACAGCGTTATTGATTTGGCTAATTCATTCCACTCAGTTTGGCTGCATGAGTCCTGGTGATATAAGTTTGCATTTACTTTCTGCGACCAGCAGTATGTTCTCAAAAAAAACCTGCAGGGCTACCAGCCCCAGCATTTGCCACTCACATGTGGTCAAAATGTGGGAGGGTCTGAAGCCTTTCTTATGTCGATGATATCCTGATCCATTCTGACTCAGAGGAAAAGACAAGGGAGGTCGTCAGTTTAATCCATACCGCTGGCTTCAAGACCAGCTGTGAGAAAGTCCAACTGGTCAAAACAAAAGTAAAATATCTCAGCCTCACACTCAGAACTCAGGGAAGAACACAGAGCAGTGAAATGCTTTGCCTGTGAAATGGTCAATGCAGACCCAACCAAGCCCAAGACACCCCTCTAGCGTTAGCAAACAGAGAGTCCATGGGTGCAAATCCAAATAGACTTTATAGGCCCTGTGCCTCCTACTTTGCATGGGAATAAATACTGCCTCACAATAATGAACCTCTTCAGTAAATGGGTAGTAGCTTTTCCCTGCCAAAAGGACACAGCCACCACAACTGCTTTTCCAATGATATTTGGAGTCATTGAGGCATCACCAGGTTTTTGGATAGCAACATGGGATCCCACTTTACCAGTGAGGTCACCCAGGAGCTGTGCAAAGTCATGGGGATCAAACAAAGATTCCACATCATCTGGGCATATAGAAAGAACTAATTGCACCCTCAAGGAGGTGCTGTGCAAAATGGTCCATTCATCCTGCAAAGACTGGGTGTTAGGTCTCGAACCATCAATCAATAAACAAACTCTGGATTGTTGATCAGCAGCGTTTATTGGAAGGCAACGAAGCACCCAGCTTGTAAAAAGCCAGTTCTGGCGAACCTGGCTTTTTCTATCCCCTTTATTCAGAACGAATCCCCCCTCCCGTTTCCCCAAAGAATGTGAGAAAGAGTTACTTTGGATCCAAGGTGCCCCAAGGTCAGCGACAGATAGAGATAAAGCCACCTGACCTCTTATCTCCACAGTGTAGCGGAAACATCCCATTTCCCAAGGGAGCAGAAGGTGTCAGGGGTAAGCCTAGTTATTTACAAAGCAAGTGAAACCATAATGAAGAGATCAAGGGGAGACTGTCCCATTGCAGCAGTGGTAACATATAGCAGGATGAATACATATATCTTGTAGCGATTACATTGAAGCAGGAACACATCTTAATCAACCAGATACAATCACCGCCTGTAAATTTTGTGACAACTGCATCGAGCTAGGAATGCATCTCAATCAACTAGGTGCAGCCCCTGACACTGGGACAAGAAACTCCCCATTATCCTCATGGCCCTTAGAGACACAAAAGTTGTTCTCAGATACTCCCCTCACCTGGTGATGACAGGATGCAAAATGCTTCCTCGGCTAAAGAAATGGAAGGACAAGCCACCTGACACACCAGCTGCTGCTTCCCCCACACTGCCTGACAGCTCAGATCCAGTGTCAATCAGTTCAGTCAAACAGCTTTCCCTGGACTCTCAACCTGCGCTCCTCCTAATAAATCTTGCTGAAACCTTTGTGGCTCACTGAATAAAGTCTATCAAAAGCTTGTGTATGTCTTACCCTTGATTGCCTTTCAGGTTTTTCTTTGTTTCCCCCTTTTTATAGCCACAATCTCTGATGGAAGAACTTTTTTGAGACTTGTTCACTTTTCTCTTATTATTGCAACCCCACATGGAATGATTTGTGATTTTTATGTTTAAATCTCCATTTGGACTCCCCAGGAAATGTTTTTGTCGCCCATTTTATACTGCTCTGTTTCCCCTGCATTTTTGGGTCTGGAACTTATTCTGGACCTCCTGACACACCCTTCACTCAACTGAGTCAATCAAGTTGGTGGGGTTCACTCAATTGATCACTCATCTGGTGGTCCTCTTTACATCTTTTTCTCTCTCACACAAAAGGCCCACTCACACATGGATCCAGCATCAAACAAATCCAGCAATTGACATTATCATATTTGGCGGGGGGGGGGGGGGGATGTTAACAGACAAATCCAGGAGTGGGGGTCTCTGTTCGTAGCACAGCAGTGTCTCTACCCATTCTTCCAACTTTTGGGGTACCTAGCAGTGCAGTGCCAAGTTGGGGTGGCCATTCACTGCATTGGCTAGTGTATCCACATGGACAGAAAACCTCTCTGGGCTTGCCTTCACCCACATCTGCCTTGCAAAATAGCCTGTCTCTCCCTTCCTAAAGGAATTAAGGCAAGACTATGCCTTTGGCTGGAAGGTCCCATTTCCACCTCCAGTCCTGATCTATCTGTTTCACTGAGACAAAGAACTTGCTAATGTAAGTGCTCCAGGGTGTTCCTGCCAGCACAATACTATTCTTAGTTTCTTCCTCCAACTAACTTCTCTCTAAACCACTATGATACACCACCTCTCTGTTTTTAGGTCTAGGAAATTTGGCCATAACTTCCTGATCCTAAATATATCTCAAAAATTAGAAATAACTAAGAGCAGTAAAGGGGATAGTGGGCAAAAAATGACAGGAAGCCACTAGGAAAAGAGTTTTGATTCTTAGCGACCCAAGAAAAAAATTAAGCATCACACCTTGCCAAGGAGAGAATTGCTTTATTTGGAGCTGTGAAGACAAATGTTCATCTACTAATTAAATGTTCTCAGAATGGTATGGGAATCCATGTCCTGACCTGAATGGTTTAGGCTAGCCCAATCCCATGAGACATCAGAAGCTAAGCAGGATTAGCCCTGATCAGTATTTGTATGGGAGACCACCAAGAAAGCCCAGATTCGCTGTACACAAGCAGGCAATGGCAAACCACCTCTGTTCAATTCTTGCCTTGAAAACCCCTCAAGGGGTCGCCATAAGTTGGCTGCAAGTTGACAGGATTTCCCACTACGACTGTGTATTGTTACTACAGGGAACTGGCATTGACACCACATTGGGTAACAGGGGAAAGCTACTGCTGACATTGACCGCATATGCCGTAAGGACTTTTCCTTCAGAGAGCATGCAGAATTGTACTTGATTGTGCTGCTATGCAATGGTAAAAATCCCATCCCTGATCTCAAAGGTATTTTATTTTGAGTCAAGCAAAAGATCAGCACATGCTCGGAGTCTGTACTGAATGATAACTACAAACCTGCAGAACGGTTAAGTCAAGAAGCATTAAATGATACTTTGAGGTAAAGAGTAATGGGCAGACACTTTATTGGGTACCTGTGAAATTCACAACACAATTCTAAACAGAGTGGAGTTAAAAGAGTTCTTAGCATTGTACTGTACGGCAACCTCTTGATACAATAATGGAAGATGTAGTGCAGGAAAATCATATCCATCTCAACAGGAAAAGAGGCTTTCTCAACTATCCTCTGGTCAAATGGGATGCCTTGTCAGCTACAGGAAACCCGTCCATGCCAGTCAACTGAATGATTATTGTGAATCACATATTATGGCAGATCACACAACTTTTCCAGTGGTTTATGAATGGAATGGAAATTGATTTACAAAGCTATCTTGTCTAATTTGAAACATCCGTTTTGATTCTGTTCCTCCTTTGTGAGAAACAAAGTCATGAGTTTCATTTCTTCACTGGTTTCGCTTTCGATGTCTCAATATATGTTGTTAAAATTAATGCATTTGTGAATGTTGTTTCTGTATTAAGGTATGTAACATGAGTGGCATAAAAGACAACAGCCACAAAAAATGAGATGATCTGATTATGATGATGAAGATGATGATGACAATATACAAAACTGAAAAATGAATTTGTACATTTTATGTAACTATTTGTGTGTGAGGGAGAGAGAGATTTCACATATTAAATATGAAAAGCTCTTTCAAAGGCTATTAGAAAAAAAGATGTACAACAAGGCTGCCTTTTGGCATCTTTCCTTTTCAACCTCTATATTAACAGAGTGATGGATGGTCTGAAAAAGAATCAATAGCACCTTCCACGAGTTATGTTTTAGTTGGCACAGATATTATTGTACATTGATTATATGGTTATATTGTCTCAGTCTACTGTAGGATTGAAGTTTTTGTTCTAATGATTGATCACTAGAAAATAAAAATGTTATCATTTGGTCATTTATAAAAAATGCACATGAGGTCAATTGAGAGACAATTAATTGAGAAAATTCATTTGAATATTTTGGGGGTGGAATTATCATTTTTTCCTCAAGTGGACAAGGTACATAAAGCATTAAGAATACTGGTACTTTTCAGTGCAATATATTTCTGACAGGTGTGCTATTACAACAAACATTGTATGTGTTTAGACATTTATATTCCACTTCTTCAGAGAATGAAGCAGATAAAACATCTATTTGTCTGTCTAATGAAAACTATATCAAACATTTTATATCAAAATCATAATCAAATCATAAGATTAATCATGGGAAGGGTTTTTCTGTAAAAATTAGGAAACCCAAAGATCACAAAACCATTGTCTGCTTCTTTAAGAACATGGATTAAACTGAATTTTCACATTTCCTTCTGTTGATAGTCCAGTTGATAGACCACAACTCTTCCGTTGATAGTCCAGTTTCTACTTATTGCTGTCAATGCTTCCTTTAGTTTTTGAACACTTGAAACATTATTTGATTCTGTATTTCATATATTTACAGTCATATATTAACTCTGTCACAAAGATTTGCCATTTCATCATTGCGGAATTATTCCATACAGGTAAAACTTTTGATCAAATCTGGATTACTTATTTATTGGATTTCTATGCCTTTCTCCCGAGTTGTGACAGGCCCAGAGAAGCTAATCAATAATATACAATATCAATAAACACATCAGTTTACAAATAACCATAAATATTCTTCTCCTCTGATTCCCACCTTCTTATCTTTTTTCAGTCCTCACTTCTGCTGATCATCTTGTTTTCCTATCTTTGTTCATGCATTATCTCTTTATTTGCCACTCCTTACTATCTGGGGCTTAGATAGGTGGCAGCCCAATAAGGTCTTTCTTAGTCATGGCTCCAAAACTTGAGAATGCTCTTCCCAAGGAGACTGATCTGTCTCCATTTATTTGTGTCTTTCACCAGTAGGCACTGATACCATCCATTTTTGGGCAATGCTGGCCCCCCTGGCCTTTGGGTTGGGCGCCATCTGTGCATGCATTTGGGCATGTATTTTTATTTGTACTCTCTGGAATTGCTGCTATAATGTATTTTAATGTATTTTAATGTTTTATCGTTATATTGTATTTTATGAGACCTTATATTGTATTTGTTTTATGTCTCATTGTACACCGCCCAGAGCCCTTCGGGGGTTGGGCAATCTATTAAGCCAAATAAAATAATAATAAAATAATAATAATTTTTGTGTTTGGCATACCCTTAGTAATAGTTATTGACACCCTCCACCCACCCCCCAGTGTTTCTACGTATCTAATTTTAAACGTTTTAATTATTCAATTTTTTTCATGTTTGCTGCCTTGGGGACCCTGAGTGGATGGTACAGCATCATAAAATCCTTTGTTCCTGTTACTGGCTTAGAGCAATCTTGATACAACCACCCCAGAGGGTGGCGTTGGGGTTAACATTGGGGTTGGGGAGGGAGAAAGAATGTTAACATTCTGTTACAGTAGAGATTTTACTGCAAACAAGCTGCGACATTTAAATGACAGATTCACGCAGAAGCGCTAACTAGAATCCTTTGTGTATTTTTTCTCTTCTGTTTAGTGTACAAGCAGGCTTGAAGGGATTAGATTCTTATCAATAAATGTCAATTTCCTGGTATCCCGAAAAAAAGATACAGAAATAGAAACCAGCCCCACAGATATTCCATAAGTAATCAAAATTGACTGACAAAGTAATAATGAACACACAAATGAATTCCATTACAAGGGTGCCAGGATCAGGTAACCCTTAGAAGCAGGAGTTATTTTATTCCTCAAGGATATTTACTTGAAGAATAGCTCTGTTTCATATAAAAGGAGTGCCTTTTTGAATATGGGTTTACTTCAAAATATTTGAGTTCTGTGTTACAATGTGTTGAATTCATTATTTGTGCATCGAAATTTGTTGCACTCATATCTATTTCACTTACAAAGGTAGCACAGCATGGGAATCTGTAGTACCTATCGATGCCAAGCCACTGATCATTTCTCTGCTTGCCTGTTTGTTGTGCATATTTACTTGATTGATTAATTTGCATCATGGGATTAATGGTGCTGAACAAATTTATCATTATGATAAATGTTAAAAACATTGTAGCAAATCAGATGCAGGCATCTATATATCTAACGTTGAGGCAAGACCCAGAATGCAATGTTTAAAAAAAAATCCTCACAATACAAATTTGAAGAAATATATTCAATTTCAAAAAAGAAAAGAGAAAACCCCCAACATATTAAAAGCTGTTTTGGAAACTGCTGTGATCTTGTGAAATAAGAAGAGTGCGTAGAAAAGAAAGAGTGAGAACCGAGGGAGGGAGGCAAGAAAATGCAACGAGGGAGGGAGGGAGGGAGGGAGGGAGGAAGGAAGGAAGGAAGGAAGGAAGGAAGGAAGGAAGGAAGGAAGGAAGGAAGGAAGGAAGGAAGGAAGGAAGGAAGGGCAGATGAGATGAGAAAACTGAGAAAGGGAAGTGAGAGGGAAGCAAAGAAGCGCAGGGGATGGGTAAAACCCATGGAGATTCACAGGGAAGGAAAGTGAAGATAATAGGAGGCTGAGAATCCACTGGTCATGAGTCCCAACTTAGGAAGTCTTCACAGGTCCCCACTTGTCTAGAATAATTATTGAAACATTAGAAATTTCTTGGGTAAACATACAGTAGACTTGATTTGATGGAAAGAATTTGCTGACTTTTGATTACTCCCCCCTTCCCCCAGTTAGGGTAATCAGGAGAACCTTTACAGCAAATCAAATCTGGATGACTTTTGAAGGCATCTCCTTTGCTATGCTTGATACCTGCAAGACTGCCACAACACAGGGAAACTCTAAATTGTTAACCCTAAATATCTTTAGGCTCGACTGCCAAAGGCCTGGATAAAACACCCAGTTTGATATTAAACTGAGGGACCCTGAAACTGGCAGACCTGGATGGTTTATAAAGGGAGCCCACAGGTTGAAATGCTCTATGGAATATGTTGATAAAGGGCTTTTTGTCTCCATACTCAAGAGCTCTCTTGCCCCCTTGCAATGTATAATGGACTCAAGCTTCCCGATTTTGTCAAAACCCTCCACTCCCCAACTAAATTCAATGAAGCTCCTGGACAGGACTTCCAGCCCTACCCCAGCCATTGTCAACTTCACTGACATCCCGGCTTCTTTTTGAAAAAAATAACTTAGGCCGTTTCCGCCCGGCCGGTGCGGCAGCCTGGGGGCGTTAAAAACGCTGCCCAGGCCGCCCGTTACGCATGCAGGCGCCACTGCTTGCAAGCGCCCAGCAGCGGCGACTGACTCAACTTCCCTCCCCAGAGGCGTCAGGCCGCCCTGAAACAACAACCCCTTTAAAGGGGTTGTTGTTGGGAAGCTTGCTCCTTGAGGAAGCCGGGCGGCATGCAGGAAGTGGCTTCACTCACAGCAGCAACCGCTTTGGGGTTGACGAGAGGAAGGCGTCTTCAACGGCAGTGCGAGAACTTATCACCACCGGAAGAACTCTATCTCCGATCTCCGCCCTCCGCGGAGTCCTCGTGCGTCACCTGCTGAAGCGTCGCAGCCCGCCCACACTGTCCCTCCACGACCTCCAGGGGTGAGGAGGGCAGCGTGAAGCCCGAGGCTGTATTTCAACGAAAGCGTTTGTCGGGAACACCGTGAGTGAAATGAATAAAGAAGGAAGAAATCGTCTTGGGGAGCCATGCAGACTGCGATCTCACCGACCTCACGCTTACGCCTGCTTTCGCTGCCGCTTGTGTCGCGAACAGGCTTCTTCATGTAAGAACTCTTGGTGGCGTGGGGGCGACTGGAGGCTGTGCGGAAACGACCTTAGTCACTAGTTTTATGATCCAAGCTTCCTTCAAGAGACAACTTAGCAGATATTTTCAAACTCTCCAATAGATTTTGAGTTTAAATATTTAATCCAATCATGGCCTGGCAAAGCTACTGCCTCCTTGTTGATATAATTAATCATATATAAAAATCACCCTCTAATCTTTGTAGCTGGCTTTTCAGTCATATCCCTTACCCCAATCTAATTGCTGGTCTACTTTCTTACTCTTGCTGAAATCAGACCCTATCAGGGGGCGAAGCATCCCCTACTATAGGCTCCCTTCCCCCAGCACCATTCAGCTAGCTGGTGAGGGTCTTATCAGGCACAAAATTAAGCCTAGGCTTTGATGCCATTGACTTCTTGATGACAGTTCTGAAAAGGACATCATCAGGTTAACAATGATGTGGGAGACATTCTGGTATTTGGGCAAAACTGCATGGTAAAGACAGCTTCTACCATAGAGATGTTGCCCAAATACCAAAGTATCTCCTAAATCATCGGTGACATTATGACATCATTTCTGGAAGTCAATGCACCAATGGTGTCAAGACCTGGACCATATTTTGTGCATGGTAAGACCTCCCATCCTCTATTCTGCTGGTCATCTGCATTACCTGACAGCCCTATCTTTGCCTCCTTACCCTCTTCCCTCACACCATATATCTGGTTTGCTGGTCCTACTTTCCCAACTTTATGGTTGGTTCACTTTTTGGGCCCCACTATTTGGCTGAAATAACTCAGCATTCTCCTCTTTTGAAACCAGGAACTTCATCCCCATGCCTGTTTTTGATCACCTGCTCCTGGTATGAACTTCTTGGAATAAGGCTTAAGTATTTTCTTTCTCCCCTTTATTTTTCCAAGGCACCCCCTTGCCAAATTTTCCCCTAGTAAATAACAGCTCATAGGCAGATAGTCTTATATAAAGGTTTTGCCATTTGTTTATTATATTGTCACTATTTTTTTATTTGTGCCATTTCATTCTATACTTTGTTAGAGAAATACAGATCCCTCTTATTTAAGAGCTATTTAAAACCTTTTTTCTCCCCCATTCTTTTGGAATTCTTCCCCAAGTTGCATGTGTATAAAGTGCCAACAAGTCAAAACCAACATATGGCAACTCTGAATGATCTTAAATGCAAGAGACAAACAGAGGTGCTATTGGCTTCCTCTGCATAGCAACCCTGGTATTCTTTGGTGGTCTCCCATCTAAGTACTACCCAAACCTAACCTTGCATAGCTCCTGAAATCTGACAAAATAACGCTAGCCTAATTCCCCAAATTAGGACCTGGAATACATAGGCAAGAGATCCCAAAGTTAATTGCCCACATGCTGGATCTTACATGTGCTGAATGTTGGGTCTTACATGTGTGAAGGATTCCTTGCCCATCATAGCTCCTGCACATTGGGTAACAAGCAGGTGTGATGGTGGTTAGTATGATGGCAGCTGCTGCTATCACATAAAGCTTAGCAGTTGATTGCAGACCACTTATATAGCACTGAAATAAGGGGCAAGGGGTGAGCAGGGACTCTGGGGTGGATATCACTAATTTATTTAATGGAAGGACAGCAGGTTTTTTTCCCAATCCCTGCTCCCACTGAAAACCACTCGTTTGCTTCTCATGCCCTCCATTTACAAAGATGATTGTCAGGGCACAGCCTTTTGTTTCATTCAAAGGAATGGATGTTGTCTAAATGGTTTAGAATCGAATTCTTCTGGGACTTATTCTGTGAGTCCCCCCCGCCCCCGCCTTCCTTGACACAGGATTGCCAACATGTTAAGGCTGCTGTTTAGAAAGTTGCAATCTGGTTCCATAAGCCAGGATCAGAAAAGGAGAGATGATATAAAGCCAGGATAGGAAGCAAATATGCTGACCACCCAAGGTTGCTATCTGCACCAGCTGTTAGGTATTCAGTGCTAGTTGGCATGAAATGAGCATGCCAATAGAAGTGCCAGAAGCAGGCACAGACAGAGGATTGCAGTCCTCCATTTGCCATTTCTCTTTATGTAAGCAGCTGAGGAAACAGCAATTTGCGGTACACATACAAAGGCTTAAGCAGTCGTACATGACTTGAAGCCATCCCAATTTTATCCTATTACCAGTCCTGCTAAGTGGCCTTTATTGCCATTAAATACCACCAGGCTTACATTTTAATTTGCTCTAAGAAATGGCCTGATTAAACTGATTTCCCGATTGAATTACTAGCAGTATGTGCTGAAATATGCTGTGTTGAACTGCACTTATCATTTTCATAACTTTGACATACCTAACCCACTCTCCCTGTTGCCAGATTGACCTATAGTGTGTAGGGATGAGCTGCTGACCCAGCAGCACCGTAAGTAGAGCGCTGGAACACCGGCGCTCCTATGGTCTTCTGGTCGCACCGCTCCCCCACCCCTCACCCCCCGATGAGTCACGGGTCATGAACTGCCTGGCTCACAACCACCAGGTGTCCCAGACAAAGGGACAATGGTCTTGCTCCCAGGTGAGGATTAGGCCCAGACGCTGATGCTCCTCTCCGCACGTAGCAGCCAGGTGGAGATCATGCATCACGCAGTGATCCCTCAGGTCTCTCCGCTCTCAGCTCTCCCGGATTTCCCACGATCCACGCCTCTTCTACTGCACGCCCGCTATAATCATAATAAAGGTGCCAGGAACCAGCACTGCAGCGGCAGAGTCGCTAGGAACCTGCGGACAATTCGGCGGCTCCGCTGCTGGCACTCTCCACCCAGATGGAAACCTTCCGGCGTCTGCGCCTCTTCCTTAGCGACGACCCACTGCAGGGATGACTCAAGCAAGCTGGTGCCGAGCCACGGGAGATCCTCGAACCTCCACCCTGCTTACCGGCTGGCCTGGGAAGGGCGCCGGTACCCCATCGGCGTCCACTGGATGCGAGCATCCAGGGACTCCACACCTGTCGGTATCCAGCCCGATCCCAGCTGGATCGAGCGCGATCCAGGGACCGAAGTTCCCAGGACACTCTCGTCTCGGCCATCTAAACACGGTAGAAGTATGGGGAGCTTGCAAAAGCAGGGCTTAAGTGACAAAGCACATTGGCGAATTGAAAGCGCCAGCGAAATCGCGGCAGAGATGTCGCCATAAAGAGGAGAGGAGCTGGCGCGAGGGTGGTTGAGGAGATTGGCGGCTCAATGTCCATGGTACCCAGAAAGAAGGACATTGAATCTTAAGAGTTAAGGGGAAAGCGTCGAGGCGACCTTCTTCACAAGAGCCTCGTGGCCGATGTCACTCAAGCTAACTGGCGATGGAGGCAATGTTATGTCGCCATCAGCCTGCAGGTCTATGGCTCCCTTGCTGTAGATCGCCCTCAGCGCTTCGACCCTTCAGCTTCAGTTTCAATTCCCGAGATTTTCTCTATCCTCCTAAATTGGACACCCTGTCCTCCTTCTGCCCCCCCTTATGCGCCCCCCCGCCTTCTCTTCACAATTCCCCTCTCCCACGGCTCGACGCCCTCTCCCCTTGCTCCGCCTTCATTTTCTGTGAAGCCACAGCACTCCTCCGTCCAAGCGCCACATAATGGCTCGGGTTTCCAAACCCTCGCAGAGCGATATTATTAGCCGACTCTACCTGCGCTAAAAAAAAGGAAACCCTGGACGGAGAGACGATGCGATATCCTTGCCCTATGCCCCGTCCACTACACAGATAGCGAGGGGAGGGAGATGGCATCGATGGCCGAGGATTGTCGATGCTCGCCCCTAGGGTTACAAGCATTCTCCCACTGAGCTCCGCCAAGGGCAATGCGGACGCGTAGGAATCACCAGCCCCTATGTGAGAGGCATGTTGGAAGCAGTAAGCCAGGAACCACCTAATGGTTCCGGAGGAGGACTGGAAAACCACCTTTAAGCATTAAGCTTTTAAACCTCGCAGACAGTATGTGCATCTGGGTTACAGCCCGAGTACCCGTCAGTGCATAAACAGGGGGGCAGCCTCTGGCGGCCTGCACGCCCATACAGCTTCTATCGCGGCGTATTTTCTGGAGCTTTCGTAGCCAACTAGCGATCAGATTGTCTACCCGGGAATACCCTTCGGTGATTCAGCTTCTGGACGCTGTGCCTCTAAGCAAAGGCGTTAAGTAAAGCGTCCCCGGTGCCGGGCGAAAGCCAACTCCAAAGAAGCTTCTCTACCATCCGACCAAAGGCCCCAAGAGAGCCCCTATGCTGACTTTGTGAACAGGCTCCAGGAGGCCCTCAGGAGACAGGGTTGACAATGAGGGAAGCCCAGAGGCGAGAACTCCTTAAGTGCCTTGCCAAGGAGCATAGCGCCTCTGCTGAGTGCTCGCCAAAGCAATCACAGGTCTAGGTAGGAACCCCGAACTGGCCGACATGCTTAAGGACTTGCCAGGAGATCAGGTCTTTAAGCCCATCAGGCCCAGCCGCCTTCTAGCCCGCCGCCTCTCTCCGGGCTGCCATGAGAACAGCCCTCCCGAGGCGAAAGTGCTCTCAATTCGCGTGCAAACCAGGACATTTCGGAGGGTTGTGGGCCGGTTCGGGCCGGGGACCACCTACAACCCTGGCCGAGTGAAGAGGAACCTTTCCCCAGAGGGCGAAGACCCCCCCAGGAAAGCTCCCTAAGGCCGGGTGCTCCCAATACTGCCGGCTGGGGAGGCCCGTGCCGGGCATCTCCCAGCCGGAACCAAGGTCCGCGACCTCTGACCTCTTCCCGGAGCTCCCCCCATGAGATCGCCGGCTGCTCCAGCTCAGGTGTAGTGATCCCATCCCCGCGAGGGGAGACCATTGGGCTGGTCTTGCCAAAGCTTCTGCCGCTGAACGAGGGATTGTTCATCATCCCAGGGGTCATCGACTCCCGCGCGCCAGGGGAGCCATCCACATCCAGGTGTGGACAAACATCCCGCAGGAACTCGCCCTGCAAGATCCTGAAAGCAAGACATCAAATCAGAGATGCAATCCTCCTCATTACTTTATATGTGCTCTGTATGCCCATATATGTTCTGTATGTCTTGCCCCCCCCTTCTCCAGAAGACCCCTAAAGTTTTCCCCTCATAAAGAGGGATTTTTTCCATTAGCCTTCCTAAGCTATGCTCTTGTACCTCGAATTAAAGTTTTTCTCCTTGCAGTTTTGATTATGTGTGCCAGTGCCCTGAAAGGTTTCACCCATTACAGCATCAGCCTTGAAGCGAGACTGGAAAACTTCGTGCATGTTTCCCTAGGATGTCCTGTGGAGCCTGCTTCGAGGCATGCCCTCCATCTTAGTTAAACCCACCAAATTCTTCTTTAAAGCTTTTCCTTGAGAACCCTTTTCTTTGGCTGTCTGAGCCTACATTACCACATTAGGCGTAGCACAAGTTTTATATATGGAACCAGAATTATTTCCCGTGCTCCCCACATTTTCCGCTAGGGGAACACCTGGCTAGTCACAATGCCTGGGGGGCTCTCTCAGCCACACACACCTACCTTTACACCAGCCTCCGCCTGTGAAGAAGGTGTAGAGCAGAGGGAAGTTCAAAACCGCCCAAGGGTCTCGCGCTTACAGGAGGGGAAGGTAAAGTTCCAAACCTCCCAGCACACCCTTTCTTCTAGCATTACCCTTTGTATTGTCTCCCTGAATTCACTCCCTAAATTCAGCCCATGGAGCTTCGTTCCCCTCCTCACTCCCTTTTCCCACTCCTTCTATTTTTTCAACCAGCATAGCGGAGGGCCACTTATTGGCTGTTGGCCCTCCCCAAGATAGATAGATTACAAGATTCAGCACCATTCCAGCCTCTTCAGTGCTTAGCCACCTAAGTCCGCGGTAAATTACATTTTCCCTGCAAAGAAAGACCCTCCCCTTTGTGTTGTGAGAATTTACCCTTTAATCCACCTAATTAGCTTCTGTCTCCCGGATGCATCCATCACCCAAAAGCATCATCAAGCCCTCTTTTATTATTTTACCAAATTAAGCATGCACACCCACAATTCCCTCAGGGTCCGGCTTAGCCCCTCACTCCCTTTGCAGAGCTCGGACCCTGGCAGCTTTAACCTTACCCTGATGGCGGCTCTGAAGCCAGCTTCCATCAGGATCGCCACTGCACCCTCTCGCCTCTTCCTGTCAAACAATTCTAAAAGAAAGGAGGTAGAAGCGGCCCAGTAGAGTTGCATTAAAAGCAACCTTCCGCAGGCTGCAAAATAAGCCTTCTTATATTAAACTCTAACTCAAACAAAAACTCGATCTTGACCTCCTTAATCCCGGCTCCTAGAACCCGGGAGCCTGGCCGGGACCGGCCCTCCCATAACCTGCTGGGGGGGGTGTGTTTTCGATCCTTCTTCCTACAGGTCCCTGTAACCGATTCCGGGACTTCGCCATGACCCGGCCAGCTCCATGGAATGGTGCCAGGAGGGAAACCAACCCCACATCGGAGATGGAACAGATCTCTTCTGGAGGATCCCGCTGCCAGCGGCCCACTTGAGGAGAGCGCCCGGCGTGACCCGGCAGCGGGCCGGGTCCAAAGACCCGGATGACCTGTGGGGATGCTCAAGGCGAAGCCACCAGCCAAGCTCTCGAGCTCGCTGCGCCAGCAAAGAGCTATCCAGCGAGACAGTTGCCTGAGGGTCTCTGTAGCTGCCATCTTTGCGATCATCATCACCGCCAACTTCGGCGGTCACCATTCTCTGCCTTGCTCTTGCTGCCTTCCTGCCGGGTGGCTTGTCGCCTCACCCTGGGATGAGCTTTGACCAAAACCAGCATCTGGGAGCAATTAAATGCATGACCAGCGCTTTCAGATCCTTCTGCCTGGGCCAGCTGCTTGACTCAGAGGGTTGGCTGGCTGTGTGTAAGCTGCTCCTCATCTACAGCCAGCCATTCTCTCTCTCCCTCTCTGCAGCCCCTGGCTGGAAGTTTGAAGTTGCAGCCAGGAACATTCCTGATAGGTTAACCTTTGGAACTCCCCGCTGTTTCCAGCCACCTGATTGTTATTATCGAACATGCAGCTTCTCTGTACGCCTTGCTTTCGCCATTGAGAGTCACCCCTGAACTCTTGCAATGCTTCAAAGACTATCAGTAGCTCTCTCTCTATGTTCTTGAGAAATGCCATGGACTCTACCACGCCATCATCGCCTAAAAGGCTCTGGTGGCCAAACAGCAGCAAGAGCCGTGGCACTGTTGGACAATTATGCAAGCCATGGGCTGCCCCTTTTCCTTTCATCACCTAGCCTTTGTATTGTTTAGGCTATGTTTGTTGTTTCCATCTACATGATGCCCTTTGGAGCCGACCTCCAAATGAATTATTGAGTACTGTAACCCATAGCTTCGATCATGGAAGGTTGTTGCGTAGCTTTAATTTTAGAAGTTATGTTATTTTGTTGTTGTTGCATCCGTCTGCCGGAACTCTCTGCTGCCCAGCCTCACCATCGTCCTGCCCTTCAGGAAACCCCCGGGAAGCCCACGCCAGCGCGCCGTACATCAGCTTCCCGCGCCATTTGCCTACTTTTTTTTGCCGCACGCCGTAGCGACTCTGTAGCCAAAGGCGGAATACATGTTTCCCTCAGCTGACTTCCCTTGTTACAGGAATCCCCGACTTTTATTTCCTGTAACACCAAGACTATCGGGCCGTTCTGGCCTGTTAGCTCCTGAAGGTCCGGGCCAGAATTCTCAACTGCCTTGGATGCTCTGGTCTCCGAAAGCAACAGGAGCTTCGCCAAAAGCGACCTTTAGATAATCGATACGCCGCCATTGATTGTTCTGTCATTTGTTGATTCATATGAAAGTGCCATGAGTTGCCAGGATACCGCTGTACTCACTGTTCAATTCTGCATTGGTTTGATTGTATGGCTTTATTATTGGAGTTTGCCTTGCTCGATGCATAATCTACTTTTGCCTGTAGTAACGTGTGCAAGAAACCCTTTGACTCCCGCTTACATATGACCAACCAAGTTCTAATGTTGCTGGCTTAATGGCCAGCTTGGCCAAACAGCAGAAGGAGGTGAGGCCGTCCCTTTAAATCGCCTCTAACAGATTCAGCCCTCCCTTCTAAATGTAAAAAGAAGGAGATGTAGGGATGAGCTGCTGACCCAGCAGCTGCCGTAAATAGAAGGCGCTGGAACACCGGCGGCTCCTACGGTCTTCTGGTCGCACCCGGCTCCCCACCCCTCACCCCGATGCGAGTCCGCGGGTCATGAACTGCCTGGGCTCACAACCACCGGGTGTCCCAGACAAAGGACCAGCGGTCTTTGCCCCAGCAGGTGAGGATTAGGCCCAGGCGGCTGATGCTCCTCTCGCCGCGTAGGGGCAGCGCCAGGTGAGATCATGCGGCATCACATGATGATCCCCTCAGTCTCCAGCTCTCCAAGCTCTCCCAGGGTGGATTTCCCCGGATCCTCGGGCCTCTTCTTACACGCTCTCCCAGCTATAATCACTTAATAAAAGGTGCCAGGAGGTAAACCAGCCGCACTGCGGCAAAATTAAGCTTAGGAACACGCAGGACACTCAGCGCTCCCGCTGCTGGCACTCTCCACCAGATGAAACCTCCACGTCTCACCTCTTCCTTAGCGACAACCCTGCGGGGATGACTACAAGCGGACCAAGGCGACCCTGTTTGGAGGACAATAGCATCTCTATCCATGCCACAGCAGTGCAGTGCAAAAATGGGGAGCCCATTCTTTGCATTGGCTTCGTGCACCCATAAAGAGAAAGAGCTATGTTTGGGATTGTCTCCCTCCACACAAGCTTTGCATAATAATTCTCTCACACCCTTCCTGACAGGATTAAATGAACACAAAGACCTTGCCCTGGAGAGATTTCCCATCTTCAGCCTTTGACCATACACTCTGAAGACAATGGGTGTGCTAATGTGCTTGCCTGACCAGTGTTGTACTAACCACATGCTTCTTCCTCTAATACCTTTAACAATCACCTCAGTTATATTGTCATTGATTTACAGCTATAATTTCAACACCTAACTTCCCTTTGGAGGCACTCCCAAGCCTGGAACATCAGGCTGATAAATCAACCCATTAGATCAATGACCCAACCATTAATGTCTGCCTCTTGTCTTTCCCCAGAAAGGCAGGATTCTTCTTTGTCCTGGGAGATTAAGAATCATTCTGCATAACCCCAAGGGTCTGTTTTTCCCTATAAGAAGCTCTCTTGCCAGTAGCCAGTGTTCAGTGGATCTCTGGACACGAGTCTGTGATATTGCTCCAAAATGTGTTGTTCTTCCAGAACAAGCATGGGTTGCTCAGTTCTGTTCATCAGATCATTCCATTCCATGATCAGGTGACCATAACCCTTGCCCCTCAATTTCCTTATCTATTCCAGACCTATCCCGTCACAACCACTTATACCCTAGGACTCTGTGTGTGCTTTCTGCTACTTTGATTTTATTGTGTGCTTGCATACCTCCATTATCTCTTACTAAAAAAATTAAACATTTATTCGCTCCCTTACGAGTTTCTTGCAAAAGCTGACTCCAGTGTACACAGGATATCAATGTCTCATAGTTGCCTGACCTCTAGCTAAGCCAAGAGTCTGCTCTCACTAATTCCCCACTCTAAAATGGAGAGAGTTCCACCATTTTGGGTAACATCCCATTCTTGGTGTTGCTCAATGGAACGCTCAAAATCTGCTCTTTTAAAGCACTTTCCCCCCTCTGTAAGTATCGCCCTCCTCCCCCTGTCCAAGCTTTAGCCCTGTTCTCCAAGTTTATTTTCAGTTTCAAGGCTCAATCTTTAGCACTGGAGATGCAGAAGAACATTGTTGCTTGTCAGGTGCCCATGCCCAACTTGACTCCACCCTGGCTGCCTGAGCTGAGGACAGCCATGGATCAGACTCCTCCATGCAGCAGAGAACAAGGCTGGGAGCCAGGCAGCAGCAGGAAGGTGTGTGGTCAGAAAACAAGGCTGAGCCCAGACGGGAGAGGTGAAGAGGCAGCCCTAAGAGAGACAGTGGTGAATTTTGAACAGGGCAAATATAACGGGTATAGGATGCAAAACAAAACATGGGGGGAGGGTGTGACTTTGCACAGATCCCGTACCCAAAATGAGTCGGCCCAGTTTTATTTCCCTCAACCTGACATTTTCTAAAATTCCTAAACCTGCAATCATATAACCATAGAATCAATCCTTTTACAAATCCCAGGTTGGAGGTGTGCCTGTGTGAGCGGCCAGGCAGGAGGCACTTGGTTTTCCTCCCTTTCACTATGCCGTCGACAGTCAGGGAGAATCTGCTGCCATTGCCCTGCCGTTGCAGGGAGGCCCCCTTTTCTTCTTTTGTTCTTTTGCATGCTGTGCAGGTGCAGCCAATCGTATTGCGGGTTGATCAGCAAGGCTGTGGGGGTTCATTTCTGTATGCCTGGACAGCCACACATGTGTTTTAGAAAATTTTAAAAAAGAGAACCATCTTTGCTGTGCAGAATTGACCAGAGAGAGAGCAAGCCAGTCAGCCTCACAGCGTTTCAAGTGAAACTACAATGATTTAAATAGGGTTCTTTCAGGTTGTGGGTCAAAACACAGCTAATAAACATATTCTCACAAATGAATTTTGACAAAAAATGCAGCTGTTAATATTGCCAGTTGTTTTACAGTAATGTTAGATTTTACAGTAATTTGGAAAGAGCTGTAGGCTTCTAGGAGAGGTAGAAATGCAACCGTTCAGAGGTACCAATCTGTTTTAGACCTTCATCGCTGTAAATAATTTGTTGCAATATGCAGACTTTGCAGTCTCATTAGTTTTTTCCACAGAGTAGAAATGTGTCTTCAGGACATTTTTAAAAGTGTTTGGGGAAAGAAGTTTGCATAGCTCTCTCCTCCAAAACGTCTTCATGCTGCTTTGTTTCTCTCAACCTGGGGCCCTCTCCGCACACGCGCGGAGCCGAGCCTCCGCCAACATAATTTATGCTGGCGGAGGCTCGGGGGCCATTCACATGCTAGCCTGTGAGAGGCCCCCACTCCCCCCCAGCTGGAGAGCCTCCGGTTGCCCCCCTCCACTCACCATCACATCCAGTGTCGCTCTGGAGGACTGCAGGGACCCACCCACGCTGCCCTGCGGCCTCCAGAGGTCAGAGGGCAGCGTGGGCGGGTCTTTGCACCCCTCCAGAGGGACGCTGCACAAGATGGTGAGTGGAGCCACCGGAAAAACAGCATCTTCCCGGTGGTGCAGTTTGCACCGTGCCGGCGGGAACACGCTGTTTTTCTAAAACCTCGCTCAGTGAGTGAGGTTTTCAGGGGTGGCTTCACATCGCCTGGGGAAAGCCAGGACGATGCTGCTGCAAAGCAGCAATGCGTCCTGTGCGAACAATCTCCCAGAGTCGGGGTTTCTGCCATCCCTGGGACGCTTTATATGGCCCGTGTGGAAAGGGCCTGGGTTTTTCAAGAAAGGCTATAACTAGCAACCTTTTTTTCCTGAAGAAGGGTGGAAGATGCCTGTGTGAACAAAAGCAGGCAGGAGATGTTTTATTTCTCCCACCTTCTCTCCTCAGCTCTCACTTTCATTTTCACTGCAGTTGCAATTGCCATTTTCTGCCCTCTTCAGGAGCCTCCTGCCTCTGCCATTTGGTGTAGGTTTCTTCTGTTTGCTGCTCAACCATTGGCCATTGCACTGTAAAAAGTAGATGAATACAGTTTGTTTTCCCTGGCTTCCAGCACACATGTCACTTTTCCTTTTTGTTGTTTTGAAGGAGCTGTCTGCGAAGTTATGATGACACGAGAATGTGCAATATGCGCTTATTCGAATCGTCGTAGCTTCAAAGACACCTCCCTCAAAATAAAAAAGAGGAGAAACAACATGTGCAGGGGATCACCAGGCAGAACAAACTGTATTCATCTAGTTTTTACAGCATGTGGGCCATTGAATGCGCTGAAAGCAGAGGAAACCTCTGTGGGAAACGGTCACCAAATGGAGGCATCGGGAATCTCTGCAGCAGTACACAGAATGGTGGACACAAGTATGAAATGGACAAGAGCTCTATTGGGTGGCAAGTGACAAAAAGAACCACTCTGGCTGGCAATGTTTTTTTTTTTTGGTCCACGCTGTGTGAACAAATAAAGCTAAAATGGATCTTTTAGAATGTCTGCAGGACATTTTTTTTCCTGCTGTGCAGAAAAGATCATTGTTATATTTGACTCCAGATCATTTTTAAGGCAAATATCCACAAAGGATTACCTAGCATCTGCATGGACGTAATTATCTATGACACTTCCAATAAATCCAGACAATTTCCTTTTAATTCCTTATCGAGCTTATGTTTAGAACATCGTGCTCCAGTAATGCATTATTTGGAACCATAACCCACAGCATTGACTCTAATGGTTTTCTTCACTGCTCGGTACCATTCCTCGCTGCAGCATTTTCACCAAGTCAGAAAAACAGCTACATTCTAAAACTAATCTCTTTGCTCTCTATAATCATTAACATTTTTATGGGACATACTTCCCACTGTTTTCCTTCCTAACTCTGCTCATGACCTTCCTACAAGGGTGATCAGCAGCAGAGTAGTTCTTGTAAGAGTTGTCTGTCATAATGCCATGCCCACCTTATCCCATTTGACAACTAATGAAGCAGAGATTAATTACCAAGAGTACTGCAGAAGTTCAGTTAAAAGACACAAGCTAAATTCTGTAGATCTTTCAAGTGGAACTAAGGAAAAATTGGATGAGAGAAATCACCTTAAATCTTGCCTTATACGGATGAGTGCAAAAAGGACATATAAGGTGTTCATTTCTTACAGTGCCCTGGGGTCCCATTGCTTTGGAGCATAGCACCATGAAAAAAGACATAGCATCATTACAACATCTTAAAAATGGGAACTGGCAAATGTTTTACATATATTTTCAGTGTGCATTTATATGCCAGCATTTCCCCAACTGCTGTATTTTTTTAAATGCTGCCATATAAGCCCAGGTAGCCACCCTCTAGAGAGAACTTGCCTACTATCTATTATCTGCACTAAGCTGGAGCTAAAATGAAATAGTAAAGTCTATTGATTTTGCATGCTTACTTTTGAGACATGGTATCTAACAGGCAAAAACTCAAAAGTGATCAAAAAGGCCAAAAACACTTGCTTAAGGCCTTTTTCATTTCAGTGGGACTCAAAGCTTCATAACTATGTACGGGACTGGGTTCATGGGCTGCAATACTGGATGTAGTTTTCAATGTAAGTTTAAACGGATGCTAGCCATCTGCAAAATTGCAGCCAGAACACAGGAGAATAAGAACAAAGTGATAATTATTGTCAAGCCTATCAAAAGGGTCACATTCGAAGCGAAGTACAAGATGTAGAATTGCAGCAGTCATTACAAATAATAGGTGGAAACACACTGAATACAACAGTCTTGTGGCACCTTGAAGACCAACATATATATTGTAGCTTTTATGGATCACAGCCCATAACAGCTCTTTGTCAGGGACCATAATAAAAACAAAGTTGCTTATACAAATTCGGATCTCTGGCTCACTTAGTTAAGCATTCCCTGTTGCCACCCAAGGGCGGGACTGGTACTGCTCAGAGTCCCCAAACCAAACCAAAAAAACAACTCAACACTCTTGTCTGTGGGGTAAAATTTTGGCCATAGCCAAAACCGTTTTATTGACCGAGGATGAAAAAGAAGCATGAGGCGCAGCATGGAATCTTATCTGTATGCTGGACAGCTCAAGTGCTGTCCCCCAATGAAACCTTCCTCCAACCTACCTGTTGGAGGAGACCTTTCACCTTTTGCAGAAATCATGGAGATCCATTTTGCATAGGCAGCAATAGCGGAACTCACCTGGGTGGAATACCCTATGCTGAAGAACCATTATACCGCTAGGGGACACAAGCCTCAGTAGCCCCTGCCTGGGCATCCTGACTCATGCTCCATCCCCAAACTTCTTACGGAGGTACCACCAAAGAGCTCCCCCCACAGCTCCCCTCACAGTCAGATCAGTTCCCATGTGCAACCCGCCGGTCTAGCTATGACAGTGAACACATGCATCAATGTTGCTCAAAGGGTTGAGGTGGGTGGGAAACATGTTGCCCCCAGCACCCGACAACAAGGGACCTCAGGCTGGCCAACACCTTATAAGGCTCCCAACTTTCGATGATGTCACGCCACCTCTGGCATAGCAACCTCTCTCCTCTTAACAGGCATGGCTGGGCCTCTTTGCTGTGCCCTTTCCTGGGCAGCAACGGCAGCCTCGCTAAAAACTCAGTCGCTTTTTCCAGCTAGAAGCAGTTCTGTAGGGTCTCAGGTTGAGAAAGATCTTTGACAACATCTGCTGTAATGTTTCCCACCCCTCTGCCTGTCAGGCCACTCTTGCTCCCAGTTTGTGCAACCAGCTAATAAGTGCATGAGTGAGATGCAACTGTGCCTAGAAGATGGGGGAATCTGTTTAGTCAAGAGAAAGTCAGCTCTTTCCTCACTGCTCCCAAATGTCTCCTGTAACAGCTTCTAGAGGCCTTGACCTTTGGTCACTATCACCACCTCCTGGTACTTACCTACCATCATCCATTTGGTGCCAGGAAGAACATGGAATGAAGCTGCAGGTAGAAATCCAGTCAGTCTCTTTTTCTGCTATCAACATTTCTAGGGAGTAGAAAGGCATATGGTCCAGATACATAGGGTCCAGATACTAATAAAGAAAATGAAAATGTAGAAACTTGGAAACTTAAAAATTATAGTTACCTAGTATTTGGCCCAGTTCCTTTCTGGAAGATGCAAATGGATATGTGTAAAAAGGATGTTTTCTGTTGGTCTCTCTCCCTCCCCCCTCTCTCTCAGATAGATAGATAGATAGACAGCTACTCACACACACACACAGTGCTCCCTTTTAATTCTTTCCTCCCAAACACATGTGTGGTCCTAGCCTATCTGGGTTTTGGTTCCTGATTACAGAGGTCTGCCAAAATTTTAGGAGGCAATAGTTAGGTGCTCCTCAAATCAGCAAAATTTCTTGTCTTCCCTGCAGAATGCAGAAACATATTGCTCTGGGACAAGTCAGTTTTTCCCAGCTACACTGTCTCTACAAACATCAGTTCATCTGCCTAAATATCCGTTCTCCCTAAGATGAAATGGTTTTCTCCTGCTCTCATCTGTGACAGTTCCTACAGGACAGCCTTCAGCTGCCCCGAGTCACTTGTGAGAAGAGGGTGTGGCTGGGGTACAAATTCAGTAAATAAAAATGAATACATGCCTGGATTTGAGTCTTCTGTATGTAAAGCATGTTTTCTACCACTGAGACACAGTCCTTCCCATTAACAGAACAGGTTTACCAACTATATTCATGACCCCCAAAAGGAAACCTGGGACATCAGTATATGGGGTTATTAAGAGGTTTACTTTATCAGTGTGTAGGAGTTATTAATGTCCAGTGCCCAGGCTAGCCTGATCTTGTCAGATCTCAGAAATTAAGCACGGGCCAGGCAAGGCAAATCATGTCTGTTAGTCTCTTGCCTTGAAAACCCTGTTACTCTGCCATAAATCAGCTGCAACTTGATGGCACTTTACAAGCGCACACCCACACACAAGCTGCATCATCAAAACTTCATTCTAACTTTTAAATGCAGGTTGTAATTAAACTACAACACACTGGCTATCAGCATTTAGAGCAACTCTCATCTGGCTTCATACTTGGCCTGCATTATTGTCAAGTGTCAACTTTGTTTATACAAGCCTGTATCTTAAATTGTGGCTTTTAAGTCTTATCCTGCTCCCATTAAAAAAGCTGCTCAAGCGATTAAGGAGTTGGTTGATGTTGTGCAAACCAATCTTAGACTTGAGAATGAAACAAAAGTTTTTTTTGTAGAGCAGTCAGTGATAATTTGTCTAGCCCTACTGAAATATTCCCCACTAGATGTTTGAATTTCTTTTCTATGATTTGTGTGCATTGATTTTCCCCACAAAAACTAACATGTTCGATGTAGACAGTAGAAAGGTATTGCTGACATTTAGTGGCATTTATTACGTTGGATGATATGCAAACTGATGAGCCCTGGAAGTGATAGAAGAAGAAGAGTTTGGATTTATATCCCCCCTTTCTCTCCTATAGGAGACTCAAAGGAGCTTACAATCTCCTTTCCCTTCCCCACTCACAACAAACACCCTGTGAGGTGGGTGGGGCTGAGAGAGCTCTGAGAAGCTGTGACTAGCCCAAGGTCACCCAGTTGGCATGTGTGGGAGTGCACAGGCTAATCTGAATTCCCCAGATAAGCCTCCACAACTCAAATGGCAGAGCTGGGAATCAAACCCGGTTCCTCCAGATCAGAATGCACCTGCTCTTAGTCACTACACCACTTCTGCTCTTAATAACTGAGGTTATTAAGTCCCACAACAATATATGACTCAGGAACATTGTTTAGCTGCCTTAGGGTGCTCACCTAAGCTCTAAAAACTTACTCCATTCCTGGTGCTTTGAGTTATGGTTTAAACATCCACATGGACTGAGCCCATTTATGTTAACCACCCAACAAAGTCAATCCTTTCAGAGACAATTGAAGGGGATCAGTGGGGAAGGGGATCAGTGACAACTGGGGACACAGGAAAGCTGGGATTCCCCCCAAACCCTGGCTGCAAATCTCCTAGGTCACCTCTTGTTTGCAGAACTTTCTTTATGAAAAAAAATCCAAGTATAATAATTTTTGTGTCTTGATTTTTTAACAGCCCAATCCAGATTGCGGGGGAGCTCTGCTGTGGTTGGGAATGCAGCACCATGCCGCTTCTAATGAAGCTCCGGTCAGTGCAGCAAGCAAAGAGGTAAAAGAACCCCCACAGCTGCCCAGACAACTCCATTGGGGAAACAGACTTACACCATGTGCTGTTGTGGTGTAAATCTGAGGGCTATGTCGGGGAAGCTGACTAAAATCAGCTCCACTCCTAGCAATGCCAGAGCTCACCCCCAGCCATGCCAGAATCCACCTTTAGGCTGGTGCAGCTCTGCAAATAGCATGTTCTTCTGGTTGGGGTGCTGCCGAGTTTTGCGGTGCCCATCTGCCACCCTGTTTACCATCCCTGGTGGCACACGTGCCATTTATGCTGGTGGGGTGGGCATTGGGCAAATGTTCCAGCACAGCCCTGCATCGGTTCCAGGAGCCACTTCACTCCCTACCCCTATGGGTTGGGCTTCTCTTCAGCTGATAACTGCATCAAAAAGACTTGTTTTGATCTTTCATAAACAAGCAGAAGAAGAAGAAGAAAAATCTGAAAATGAATTATCTGCCCTGCAGTCCAAAGAAGACTTCTGTCTGTTTTTAATTTCTTAACAGTGCTTCTTTTTGTTTAAAAATAAATGCTAATACTCATATATAACATTGCACCAATCTCTACCAATTCCCCACTCAAGACTTAGGAAATCCGTGTAAAAGGTATCGGGACTCGGTGCTGGTGAATACTATCAAAAAAGCACCCAGCTTCTTAACAACATAATTGATAGACTGAGAGATATAATCTCACCTGGTTGATGCTAACATGCCAAAACCAATTCAGTGCTGCTGCTTCTATATTCAGCCTTTCTTATCTCCTACTACTGCTGACTGCTTGTGTTGGTAGCTACTACCTCCCCTTCCCTTTCTTCTCTTGGGTGTCCATAGTGAAAAGGAGATTATTTTTGACATCTCTATTGTTATTTGATTGTTTCCATTGTGAATGCATCTGCTTAATAAGAGAGACAAGGCATGCTGCCAGATGTTCTTCCCTTACCCCTTTGCAATAAAGCAATTACTTCATCCATTGCCAAGTCTATCCCTTTTGCCCGGTAAATAGGGGGGGAACATAATTTATCTGGCGGTGGCAAAGCCAAGGCTGGAAATGTACACTGCGTTACCATCTTGGGTGTTTGTGTAAAAAGCCCACGCGTGCCCATGGGAGAATGAGTGGGCTGGCTGGATGTGCATACAGGTTATTAAACTCTGCATTGCTTTTCTCCCTATTTAAACAGCATTTTCATCACTGTTTAATGAATGAATTTAGCAGCCAGCATTGTGGAGATGACGTTTTTATATGCTGTGTGTCTGCTTCAATCTTATTTATTGTGCTTATCTTGTCTACTCTGCTGTGGTCATTATGCACGCTCGGGTAGCTCTCCACCGTGGGCAAAAGCAGAGTCGATCAATGCAGGCCTGTCACTCTTTTCAGCTGTTTCTTTTTTTTCCTTCCAGCCCCCATGGCTGTCTTTGCAGTGGAGAGGAAAGGGCAGGGCTATGCCTGCAGAGATGGGGCTGGGGCAAAAACAAGAACTGACTTGGAGGGAATTCTTCAGAATGACTGGAAGTGGAAGTTCATGCTTTGGTTACTCTTAAAGCAGGGCAGGTTCAGAAATAATAAAAAAAGGGGGGTACACCAACAGTAAGTCCTGGTTCACTTGAGGACATGGGAAACATTGCTTTCCTTCTTCCTGATGAAGTGGCTGAACCACTGCAGAGATACAGATTAAAGTTGCATGTGAGCTGCTTTATTCTTTTTGAAATTCTCCTGGAAATCTCAACTCAGATACAAACTTCAGTTTCCAATGAAGTTTCTGTTTCTTGTTTGGATTCGCCAGCTGAGATCTTTAGACGAGAGAGCATACTGTGATTACGTGGGCAAAGTCACCTTAGTACCTTACAAGACTTTCTGGAAGGCATTTACAGAGACATTTGGAGTAATCCATGTACCACTAAAGCCAAAGACTTCCCTGCAGAGATAGAAGTGTCCAGGAGAGGAAAAAATCTGTGTCACCTTTGGAGAGAAAAGGAACAGAACTTTTCATAACCAGATTCAAGTCCAGTAGCACCTTTGAGACCAACAAGATTTTCAGGATATAAGCAGTGGTGGGATCCAAATATTTTAATAACAGGTTCCAATGGGGGTGGGATTCAAACAGTGGCGCCGCCGCACACATGCACCTCCAGTCCCTATTGGGCAGGGAGGTTGCTTTAGTAACCCCTTCTCGGCACTCAGAAAAAATTAGTAACCACTTCTAGAGAAGTGGTGAGAACTGGTTGGATCCCACCTCTGGATATAAGCTTTCAAAAGTCAAAGCTCCCTTCAACAAATAAAAGTTGGGTTGAGATCTCAGAGTCCCTATATCCCTGTCAGAAAATGGGAGGGATGTTACACAAAGAGGAATTAGGATGCAGGAGTACAGTATGTATTGTAATCAGCATGATCAGACCAGAAGGAAAATGCTTGGGAGTAGAAAATTAGCATCTGTAGGGAGATAAAAATCCTCTGTCCCTATTGAGCCCTGGGGAGTGGGGGATGAATGAACCCAAGTTCACTAACCTTGCATTGTAATATCCCCTTCAAGGTTCTTTGTTTGAGGACTGCCACTCTTAGGCAGTGGCATATGCTAATGGGGACATGGGGTATCCCATGTCCCTAGGAGCACACCGTTCTGTCATGCACCCCCCCACACACACATAACAAAATGGTGTGTGTGCCTGAGCTGCACGCCACTGAGCCTTCAAGCCCTGGGGAGGGCAGGAGCCAGCCTGCAGTGAGGCAACAGGGGGCAGGGTTCCAAGGCGGGCAGTGGTGGTGTTCACCTGGGCTGCCCACCCTGGTGCCCCCCACAGGCCAACTTCTGCCTTCCCCAGGGCTTGAGGAGTGCTCCCCAGGGCTTCAGGGCTCTGCAGCAGGTGGTGGCGGTTTTGAACCCATGGTCCATGCTGCATAGCACAAATAAGATGTCTGCGGTTACAAAAAAGGCATCTTGGAAAGGAACTCCACACATTTTTCCCCAAGATGCCCTCAGGATCCCTTATTTCAGCTCAAGGCATTTTTTTTGAAGTTGCTAAAATGTGGACTTTTTTCCTGAAGTCATCTGCAAGTCATCTCCTACTGGCTGTGCGGAGCTCAGGAGATGAGAAGATGTCATATTTTTCCAGCTTTCTCTTCTATACATAGTTCTTCCATATATAGTAACAGCCTTTACTGCAAGATTTTGAGCATCACTTTACTCAGGCCGTTTCCGCACGGGCGAAATATGACGTCGTGGAAACGGTAAAAGAACCGCCATAGCGAGAGCGTTCGCACGCGCAGCGGCGGAGGTGCGCATTCGCGCCGTCGCGGAAACGCTAAACCGGCGCGAAGACGCCGTATTCAAGCGCTTTAAACCACTCTTTTTTCCCCTGTAGCGCATCGGCGCCGCACTTCGTCGCGAACAGCCGCTTAAAGGGAGCCGTCTTCAAAATGGCGACTGCCAGGCGGCCAAGCTCGGTCACCCTTCCCCCCCCCCCACACACACGTTCGCCCCTGCTGCCTCCCCTGCATGGCCAAGCCCCTTTCCCAGACCCATGCCCTGGGCCTGACAGTAGCTACGAGGGCAGTCACTGACAGATCGGGGGACGGGCAGCACCTCCAGGGCAGTCACGTTGTCCATCGCACTGCTGCGTGGGCATGACGTCGGGCCTGCACGGCTTCGCAAGTGCGCAGGCGCAACAACGCGAGACGCCGCTTCCGCAGCGCTTCAGTGCGAACCGTCACATTTCTGCGGGGCTGCGGACGCCCGCAGCTCCGCCTGTCTGTGTGAACGCTTTTTTTCGTATGCGTCGCAATTTGCGACGTCATCGCGTCGCTGCTTTTGGCCGTGCGGAAACGGCCTCAGTTGAGAAATTAATGGAATAGTTTGATATTTGCTGCAATCTTTGACATCTCCTTTATTGGGGAATTGAAATGTCAGTTGACTGTTTTCAGTGTGTGTGTGGGGGGTGTTGTGTTGTTTTCCATACGATGGCATATTCTTATCAGGATTTTCATGGATTCTGTTTCTGTGGCTTGGGATAGCTTTACTGATATCCCATCTGCTTCTGATGATTTCTTTCTCCCAATTGCTCTCAGAACAGCTTTCACTCCACTTTCTAAAGCTGCAGATACTTCTTCAAAAGATTCTTCTTAGAAAGAATCTGACATCCTTTCATCTCTTTTGAATAGTTCTTCAGTGTATTCTTCTTGCCTTTTCTTTATTTGGTCCTGTTAATGTATATCTATGTTGATCTTTTACTATGTCTAACAGTGCCTATTCTGATGTCTCAGCATTCCTAACAATGCTTTAAATTTCTATTTGCTTTCTTGGATCTTGTGGTGCAAAAAGTTACTCAAAATTACATATGTTAAAAGTTGCTTGCTGGGGTATGTTAAGTTTAGTATTATTCAGAATAAAATTATTTTTGAGGGGCTATGTTTTTCAGGCTGACGGCTGCTGCCTGGAATCTTGTAATGTCCCCTATGTTCCTTTATGCCTGTGTAACCTCAGCTTGTGGGTTCTGTGGGGCAGTACTTGGAAGGAGTTGCAAAGAACCAAATTTAAACAAAACAGTTTACTTCTCTTTACAAATAACATTAAACATCAACATTTAACATTACAATTCAAGGTCCTGTTCAGGTTGCATTTCAAGTCCTTCTAGTTACAGTCTACCGATACTGCCAAGTCCAATTCTTCTTTGCAAGTGGGTTGGCTCCTGAAGACTCCAAGGGCTTGATGAACAGGCTTCAACATGATGAAGGTTTCCAGGAGAACTCTCACCCATTACAAACATAAAAAGAAACCCTGAAACAATAAACTCCAACATTTACAACATAGCAAAAATAAACTACCTTCCCAGTAGTTCCCAACAATATTGCAGTTTACCTTAACAAGGTGTCAAGGGCTTATACAACCAAGGTCCGAGTCTGGTAGCCTTATCTTCTCCAAAGAGCTCTGCAGCCTTTCTGCTGCTTTGAGTCTCCACCCCCTTACTGGTTCAACCCATTCTGGGCATGGGGGTTATACCTGCAGTGGACTGGAGAAGTTGGGCATAGCTAACACAGTTAAACTATTTTGCAACTTCTGTTCCTGAACTAACTCCATAGAACTAAGCCAGAAGTTATACATGAATCCTGAGTCTCATGTAAACTGGGCTGTTACCCACATCAAGCAACTAAACATGACAGTGCAATACCTGCCCTGGCTATGGACCTCTGACATGCTTCTTGGCACGTGTATCTGCTTTACACAGGTGGTAGATCATTTTAACCAAGCTGTGAAAGCTTAACATCTCACGTGGAAGCGTTTGCAAGCCTCACATTAAAATCACACATAAGCGGCACTTCGCAATGCCTCTTCCCACAGTTTAATGACTTCCTCAGTGAAGACCTGCGGTAGGGTTGCCGAGTCCTTCTGGCCACCAGCAGGGGATGGAAGGTTAGAATTGACAGAGGCCCCTTCCGCACACGCAAAATAATGCGTTTTCAAACCACTTTCACAACTGTTTGCAAGTGGATTTTGCCATTCCGCACAGCTTTAAAGAGCACTGAAAGCAGTTTGAAAGTGCATTATTTTGCATGTGCGGAATGAGCCAGATACAGGTTGGGAAACTCCTGGAGAGTTGGGGATGGGGCCTGGGGAGGACAGAGACTACAATGGGGTACAATTCTTCAGTGCTCAATCTACAAAGCATCCATTTTTCTCCAGGAAAACTGATCTCTGTAGTCCGGAGATAAGTTGTAATTCCATCCCTAGATCCCTTCCCTTCTGGAGCTACCTCCAAAGGCCCACATGTCACTCTCAGCCACCGTGGCCTACAGCCAAGCTCAGTAGTTCCATCACTGAATATACAGAGGAAAACTGGACAGAAAGCAGCAACAGGCCACTTTTAGCTTTTCCTCCCTGGAGCCATTTTTCATAGCCTAGTTGTTTCAATTATTTTATTTCCTCCTTAGATGCAGAGCCCAGCTGCCCTCAGCCTCCTGCTTGTTTGCTTCAAAATAAGCACCCTGTGTGTGATTCTGACCCTCAGTCTAATTGCTAGGCCTCCCCTTTTTCCTACTTGTAAGGACTCCTTATTTAGGCCCTCTTCTTGTTTATGATTTATGAAGCTTTCATTTTATTACATTCAATGGGCTTGGTATAAGGAGAAAACTCTTTGCTTGGAGGCAAAACAGGGAGAGCAATGGCTTGTGCTGTTTTTTATGTAATTTAAGGGGAGCGTCACGTTAAGAAAGCCAGAAAATGAAACAAGGCAAGGGTGACAGCCTGTAAGAGACTGTGGGTCCCCCAAATTCCTCCCGGAGGATGACATTAGCAGTGACAACATAGATGGATTTCTCCTCCAGTCTGCACAGAAGACTGTCTGCCTCTCAAACACTGGGATCACATTTGGATCTCCACAGAGACTCATAATAGGGTCTCAAGGGGTGGAACTACCTTATGTAATTCTTTCCTTCTGTTATTGTAGCCGCTGAACACATTTAGACAGTTACTTAATCAAACAGAGCTGGTAAGGACTGGCTGAGCTCTCCAAGGAGAGCTGAGGATTCACAAATCTTATCAGGAGCTTGACTATAGACCTGTTCAGAGGATTGATTATATATCCTGGGTTAATAACCCCAGACTCTTTTCAGTGGCTAGAAGTGGGACTCTAGCACTCTTCTAAACAAGCCTAGTTATGCTTCACATGCTGTAATATGGCAGTATAGCAATCCATTCCCTTACATTCTTTTTTCACTAAACTCCTTTTCTGCTTCCAAACAATGACTTCAAATTCGGTATGGTTTAGCTCTGCAGTAGGGATGGGGGTGGGGGTGGAGGGAAAAGCGATGCATGGAATTTTAATTAATAATCCCAGAACGTTCTCTTGATTGAATGGTGACATCTGTGCTTGAAGTGCTTTCAGGTTGCTTTCATATAGCTTCATGGAAAGCCTGAATATTTTTGCCATACTGCAATGCAATAGTCTATTCCTATGACTGGAGATGTCACCCACATTTATATTATTTGGGGGAGGGGTTTCTTCCGGAATTATGACTGATCTACAACTAGAAGTGTCCCTGAAGGCAGTGGCAGCTTCAGAAGATGGACTCTCTGGTGTCACATTCACACTGAGCCACCTCCTGTTCCCAAACTGCTCCCTCCACAGACACTGTCTCCAAATGTCCAAGAATTTCCCAAGCTGGAGTTGGCAACATTTTGTGCACTCTAAAACTTTTAATATGTTCCTAGCAGTTTTTGTTTTGGTCATGTACATGTGCACGAAAAACAGTTTTCCACCATGGCTGGTGCTCTGAACTACAGTTTCACCGGAACTGTACAATAAAGCACATGGCCACAATTCTTTGAAATTGACCTGTTTTCTGAACATTGTGTAAGGAACCTCAAAGGACTCGAAACAAAATAACTGAGTTCAGTTCGTTTATTTCATAAACTTCAACAATCGCAATACACGGAATGCGGATTCTGACTTTCCCGGGCTTAAGGTGTCGCTTTTACGGACAATTCGGGCCCCTCCCCAAACTCCCAAGCAGAATTCCCACGACAGGGTGAAAACAAGCTTCAAACACACAAGATAAACGTAGCAAGGTTAAGGCAGAAACCATTCCGGGCACGAAGCCCAGACTGTGGAATGCGCCAAGGACAAGACGAAGGAGCCGAAACTAACCCCCAACCTTACACTCCGCCTCTCCTACGAACGCCCCCTCCCCACCCGGCTTATGAGGGAAAGCCTTATGAAAAGCAGAAATCGGGGGGGGGGGCATCAATATTTTCCACATACACCCATTGATTATGGCCCGAGGGGTAGCCCACCCAAGAAACCAAATATTGCAAAAGTTTGCGAATGTAGCGAGAGTCCAAAATAGCATCGATCTCGTAACGTTTGTGGCCATCAACGATCACCGGCGGGGGAACCTCCGTTGGGTCGTGCCAGGCATCTGAATCTGGAGCCCGCTTGAGTAAGCTAGAATGAAACACAGGGTGAATGTTACTGAGTGAATTGGGCAATTCCAAACGAGCCGTCACATCGTTGATCACCTGAGTGATCCGAAACGGGCCTATGAATTTCTTGCCTAGCTTGGAATATTTATGCACATCTCTAAGGTTTTTGGTGGACAAGTAAACCAAAGCCCCCACTTGCAGGGGAAAATCCATTCTATGTTTGTCCGCTTGGGTTTTTTGAGCTTCCTGCGCTTGTGAAAGCGAAGAAGAAACGTTTTTCCAGCCTTCTGCCAGAGACTGGATCCAGTCACCAAAGTCAGGGGGTTGGAGCGCATGATCGGGGAGTTGGGGTAATGGGGGGAACGAACGACCCGACACCACCTCAAACGGAGTTTTATTGGTACTACTATGAACTGCATTGTTATAGGCGTACTCAGCGAAGGGAAGAAGTACCACCCAGTTATCTTGATGATAGTTGGTGTAGCAACGTAGATACTGCTCTAATGTTCTGTTGGTCCGTTTGGTCTGGCCGTCACTTTGCACGTGGTATGGAGCAGCAACAGCCGAGGCTGTTCCCAACATCTCCAGGAACGCCTTCCAAAACTTAGATATGAACTGTGGCCCCCAGTCGGAGATCACTCTCTCCGGCGACGAGTGCAGACGGTAGACATGTTGGATAAACAATTTGGCTAACTTAGGCGCCGAGGGGATGGTGGGACACGGAACAAAGTGCGCCTGCTTGGAAAAAAGGTCTACCACCACCCATAAAACTGTATTCCCGTGGCTCTCGGGGAGATCTGTGATGAAATCCATAGAAATCACTTGCCAAGGTTTGGCAGCCGGGGGGATGGGGTGTAACAGTCCGTGGGGCTTACCAGGGATGGCTTTAGCCTCTGCGCATGTCGGGCACCCTTTTATGTATGTCTCAATGTCCTTGCGCATGGTGCGCCACCAAAACTGCCTCCTGAGCAAGTGGAGTGTTTTCAAGAATCCAAAATGTCCCGCTTGTCGAGCGTCATGGCCGGCTAAGAGAACCTGCTTACGGAGGGCCGGGGGAACGTACCAGCAGTCACCCCGCCTCCAAACTCCCCCCTGCAATTGTAGAAGGGGGTCGGATTCCTCCTTCGGAACCTCCTGTCATCCCGCCTCCTCCAAATGGTGCAGAAACGGCGATACAACGTCCGGTACGTTCATAAGGGGGGGTGTCGGGGATGCAGCTGTCTGGGATCGGGTTACCGCCAAGACCAATTGAGAGGGTGTTAGGATGGTGCGGGGCATGGTGCGTAAGGAGGTATCCGCCCCCTTAGGCAGGCGGGACAAGGCGTCGGCCAGCTTGTTGCTATTACCAGGGAAAAAATGGACCGTAAAGTTGAATCTGGAGAAGAAATCAGCCCACCTTAATTGCTTGGCCGACATTTTGAGCGGAGTAGACAAAGCCGCCAGGTTTTTATGATCCGACCAAACTTGGAAGGGGTGTGCGGCACCCTCCAGCCAATGTCGCCACGTACTAAGGGCTTCCTTGATGGCTGCTGTTTCTTTATCCCCAACTGTCCAGTTGAGTTCAGGGCCTGACAGTTTTTTCGACAAATAAGCACACGGCACAAGTTTGTTATCTTTATTTTTCTGCAAGAGAGCTGCCCCCAAGGCTTTATCCGAAGCGTCGACATGAACGATGAAAGGCAGAGTGGGGTCTGGGTGTTTCAAAATGGGCTCTGTGGTGAAAGCAGTTTTAAGAGCTTGAAACGAATTTTGGCATTCTGGGGACCAGGAGAGGGAAGCCCCGGGTTTTGATGCCTGGGGTCCCTTCCTCTTGGTGCGGAGTAAGTCTGTGAGTGGTAGGGTGAGTTTGGCAACTGGGGAATAAAGTCTCGATAGAAGTTAGCAAAGTTAGCAAAGCCTAAAAAGGATTGAAGTTCTTTGCGGGTGGTGGGAACCGGCCAATTCACCACTGCTGCCACTTTTGCCGGATCCATTTCCAGGCCCTCTGGAGAGATCCGATATCCCAAATAATCCATGGAGGTCTGATGGAAGGCACATTTGGACAGTTTTGCAAACAAGGAATTGTCGAGCAGACGTTGCAACACTGCCCTGACCAGTCGCTCGTGCTCTTCCACCGTTTGGGAATAGATAAGGACATCATCCAAATACACCACCACCCCTTTGAACAGGAAGTCCTGTAGAACATCATTAATGAGTGACATGAAAGCCCCTGGGGCTCCAGATAATCCGAAGGGCATTACACAGTATTCATATTGGCCAAATTTAGTGTTGAATGCTGTTAAATGTTCAAAACCCTCGGCAATTCGTACTCGGTAATAGGCTTCCCTCAAATCCAACTTGGTGAAGATACGCCCCTTCCCCAATGCATCGAGAAGGTCCTTAATTAGGGGTAAGGGGTATTTATTCGAAAGAGAGACAGCGTTGAGACCACGATAATCAGTGCACAGACGAAGGGTCCCATCTTTCTTTTTCACAAACAAAACGGGGGCTGCGTGAGTGCTCTTGGTGGCCCGGCGAATAAAACCGCGAGCCAGATTCTTATCGAGGAAGGCACGAAGCTCCTTCTCCTCGGTCGGGCTCATCCTGTATATTCTACCCTTGGGAAGTTGCGCCCCCGGGACCAAGAGGATTTTACAGTCTGTGTCCCTATGGGGGGGAAGTTGGTCGCACTCCTGTTCTTCAAAGACTTTGGCTAAATCCCAGTACTGTTTGGGAACCCCGGCCAGTTCCGGGCTTGGGGCGGTGTCGAGAGCCATTGGCTGGAGCTCATCGGCGTTCTCCTTGGGTTCCGCCGGTGGCTCACCCTCGTGCATGTGATCCCCACAAGGGGGGTCCGTGAATTGGACTATGCGTTGCCCCCAGAAGATGGTGGGTTCATGGGAGAGAAGCCAGGGCATCCCCAACACTATGGGGTGTTTGGCGACTGGAGCCAAAATGAAACTACGTCTCTCCCAGTGTTCGGCGCACCGCAGGAGCACTGGTTGGGTTTTGAAACGAGCCGGACCATCGGTACCTAATGGGCTGCCGTCCATTTGAGTGAAGGGGATGGGTTTGGCCAGTGCTATACGTTCAAGCCCTAATTGCTCTGCCACTTGGGGTCTCATAAGGCAGTGGGAGCAACCTGAATCCACGAGTGCTCGTGCTATAATATGAGTATGCTTGGACGTATTGGTCAGAGTGGTCATGATAGTTATGGGGGCACCCCCTTCACTCACCGCATCTGGTGC
The DNA here is from genome assembly GCF_021028975.2 of Sphaerodactylus townsendi. Classification (NCBI taxonomy): domain Eukaryota; kingdom Metazoa; phylum Chordata; class Lepidosauria; order Squamata; family Sphaerodactylidae; genus Sphaerodactylus; species Sphaerodactylus townsendi. The sequence goes on from NC_059430.1 coordinate 35,575,617, forward strand.
AGGGATCTCCTCCGCCGGGCCAGACGAAAAGGTCACCCCTTCTGGTTCGGTGTCATCGACATTTTCGGGCTCGTCTTCGCAGGTGGCTTGCGCAGCTCCTTGGGGTCCCCGAGGGCCAGGTTTGCGAGGGGTTCGCGCCGTCGACTTGCGGGGAGTGGGGACCGGCGCCTTTTGTTTTTTCGGGCAATTGGCCGCCATGTGGCCCGGGCCCCCGCAATACAGACATAAGCCGAGACGGCGTCGGCGATCGGAGGTGGATTCGGTTGTAGTCGGTCCTGCACCCGCCTTCTTTGGCGGGGCGGCGGCCGCCGCTGCAGGTTTGGCAGGAGGTTTGGCGGCTGCGGGTTTTCCCGTCTTGGAACGGGTGAGTCGGGCCGCGATGAGGTTGCCGGTCGTGATCCATTCAGCAATGGTTTGTGGTTCCCGCACCATATCTGCCCAGGTGCAGATTTCCGAATCGATAGCGTCGTGGAAGTATTCGCATTTCATGCGTTCGGGCCAGTCTGGGAGTTTGCTCGCGGCCAACCGGAACTCTCGGGCAAATTCTGCAAAGGTTTTATTGCCCTGCTTGAGTGTTTTGATAGTTTTAATGGCTTTGTTCACCTCCTCGGGGTCCTGAAAGCGTAGTCTCAGACCTTGGAGTAAGGCCGCTACGTTCTGAAGTTCAGGGGCCCCTTCCAGTTCGTGTAATTCCACAAACCATTCCGCCGCATCCCCGTCCAGCCGATGTCTCGCACTTTCTCAGCCTCGGATCTATAGAGATCGTCAAATTCGAGCATGTGGGCGTCCAGTTGTAGGATGAAATATGGCAGTCTGGAAGCCGTCCCATCGAAACGTGCGGGAATGTGAGGGCGAGGATAGCCCCTTCCGGCTATCGGCACCCCTCGTGGAGCCGGGGCAGGAACCTGTCCAGGCGGTGGTTGTGCCGCTGGAATCGGCGGCGGAGGTTGCACTGCGACCGGCGGCGGAGGTTGCACTGGGAGTAGGACTCTACGTTGCAACAATGGAGCCTCCGTTCGTGGAGCGGGGCGATTAGGGACAATGGGCGGGCGAGCCGCGCCGCCGGTGCTGGGTAGGGTCGCTTGCGGCGCTCCGAGATCCCTCTGGAGCAACGCTTCCCTTGCCGCCAACTCCCTCTCCCGACGCGTGAGAGCTTCCCGGTCGCGTTGCAGTCTATCGCGTTCCCTGCGTTGCAATGCCGCTTCGATTTCACCTTGACTCTCCAGTGCTTTAAGGCACTCGCGTTGGCGCTGGAGCTCGAGCCGGGAGTGTTCCAGGACATGGTCCCGGGAAGTGAGGTCTTTGAGGAATTGGTCTCTAAGAACACCCTTCTCCCGTGATAATTCCGCTTCCACAGCTCGACGCTGCTGTTCAAGTTCCAGTTCGAAAGCAAGCCGCTCATTTTCGAAGGCTTCCCGCTCCTGCTCACGTTCCAGTTCTAGGGCCTCGCGCTCTCTCTCAAGGGCCTCCCGTTCCTGTTCCCAGTCACGTTTGGTCCTCTCAAGGGCTTCGAGCTGTTCCCAAAGATCCGAAATGGGGGGACGCCGCTCATCCACGGTTGACAGGGTAGTCGCCCCCCAGGTTCATGCTGGTCCGAAGGATCCCGGCCCCAAGCACCCCCAAGAGGCATGGCAGTCGCCCCCTCAACTTCTGCTAAGTCCGGGGGTTCGTGGGCGTGGGCAACCTCCGCGAATGTAAGCCTGACTCAGGAAAGTGTAGGTAGTTCCAACACTTCACCCTCAGAGTCCCGGGATGTGAGAGGACGCGAACCCTTAGGGCGCGCTCCGGTGCTTTGCCAGTGATCTTCGGGAGGGGAATCTTCGAGGTATTGATCCAGAAATCTTGCCAGGGATTCCTGGGTGTCCCCATGGATGGTTGACACCCCAATTTCCTCCTCCACCCTTCGCATCACTGGTTTGTAATCCATATGTTGCCGGGTGGTGAAGTGCCGCTCCAGGGGAGCACGATCCATTGACACCCCGCCACCAGGATCGTAGAAATCCTGACGCACTTCCAGGCGTCCGGTTGAGACCGTGCGCCGAGCCATCAGGGGGGCTTCTTCCACCTGCTCCTGCAGTTGGAGGAAGGCTAAGCTCCGGCTTAGCCGGGGCTTGGAGAGGGTCACCAGGGAGATTGGTTCCGCTGGCTCCTCCAGAGAGACCATCGTATGGAAGGAAGACAGGGAACCCTCTTTGGGGGCTACCACAGTCTTTTCGCCTTCCATTTGCGACAAAGTCTCGGGGTTCAATCCCTGCATGTTGGTAGACATCAGGAATCCACAAAACGGATGAAAGATGGTATTTGACCAAAATCAATCCGAAGATAGAATAGTGAGAATCCGCATAATGTAAGGAACCTCAAAGGACTCGAAACAAAGTAACTGAGTTCAGTTCGTTTATTTCATAAACTTCAACGATCGCAATACACGGAATGCGGATTCTGACTTTCCCGGGTTTAAGGTGTCGCTTTTACGGACAATCCGGGCCCCTCCCCAAACTCCCAAGCAGAATTCCCACGACAGGGTGAAAACAAGCTTCAAACACACAAGATAAACGTAGCAAGGTTAAGGCAGAAACCATTCCGGGCACGAAGCCCAGACTGTGGAATGCGCCAAGGACAAGACGAAGGAGCCGAAACTAACCCCCAACCTTACACATTGTCTGGGAAAGCTCAAAATTCCAGAATTGAGCCTAGGAGAATTCATGTATCATAACTCAAGTTCTTTTCAGATGGGATCTTGAACTAATCAAAACATTTTCAAAAATCACTTTTAATATTCCATTCATGACTTGTGTCCGACACAGAATCAGCCTGGTTTATCTGGCTATAGAACCTCACTGGATCTTCAAATTGAAGTTTGGTCACCAACCTTCCATCATCTTCCTCCTGCTCTGCCACTTGATAGTGTGGTAAGGGAAAATGTGAAGGATCCCATGATGTCACAATATATACCCATGATGTCACAATGTCATTTCTGGCTGCTTAACTGAAAGTAATGTCACTGCATTGCAGGACACTGTAAAAGTCACCTGAACATCTGTGCTTTTGACCATAGAGTTTTGGGATGTCTTCTAGGCAAATCCTGCCCCCTCCCCAATCTACTTTGTTGGCAGTCCTATTAGATGCCAAAATAATTGATTGTATACTCTGCCATTTTCCACTAATGAAAATTGGAAACGGTGAGCTCCTAGATGAAACCAAAAGCAAAGTCTGGCAACTCAACAAGTAAGAACCAGTCAAAGTGCATACATCACAGGTGTGAATACTTGCTCTATGACCCTTTCCTAGCCTCTCTGAATTTCATAGCCTGCTTTATTCTTGTTTGGTTGGCAAAGGGGGGAGGCAGGTCACCAAACTACTGAATCATAAAAGGGACTTCACGATCTGCGCAGATGGCACAAGGGGAGAAGGCAGAGGAGTTTGGGACAGGAGCAGAGTTGTATCTAATAAAGACTGATTGAAAGGCATTGAAAGGGAACAATTGTATCACCACGCTGCTTACAGAAGCAGAAAAAGAAAAGCATGCAAATGCACACACCACTTTAAAGCAAGTATGTTAAGGTGTGGGGAGGGGAAACTGCTATTATGCAATTAGTTGAGGAAAGTTTTATTGATAGCAATGGGAGTACTTAGCAAAGAAAAGGTACGGGTGTGATTGTAAATTTTCTAATTCTCAAAAGGGCATCTTTTCCCTGGAAAGGTTATTTGGAAAGTTCTGCAACAAAGGCCAAGGATTAAAATGCCGGCTCAATGGTAATTCATTTTAATTAGTTCATGGAAGGGACCAAAATATTTAAATGAAGTTTAATTATGAAGATAGAAGAGAAGACTTCACACCAGTGAAACTTAATCTCCAAGAATTAAGACAGCTGAAACAAGCCAATCAAGAAGTCACAAAACAGTTAGCTGCTAATTAATAATAATAATAATACATCATCTCCACCCAAACTGCTTGCAAAATGCATGTTCAATGAGCATTCGTCACAACACAGGGAACTAGCATGAGCATTTGTACATCCTATATAATTTTTACTGCCTCCGAAGTGGATGCTGTGATGAAGTTCAAGCAGCAGATCCCGAGATGGAGCTTCTCCTCTCCTTCATTTCATCCTCACAACAGCAGGCTGAGAGACAGTGACTGGGCCAAGGTCACCTGTTTGACTTTCTTGCCAAGGTGAGGCTTCAAATTTGAGTCTCAAAGATCATCACCTAATGCTCTAACTACTATATGATCAATGTATTGTCGAAGGCTTTCACGGCCGGAATCACTTGGGTGCTGTGTGGTTTCCGGGCTGTATGGCCGTGTTCTAGCAGCATTCTCTCCTGACGTTTCGCCTGCATCTGTGGCTGGCATCTTCAGAGGATCATCAAATACTATATGATCCTCACTGTCTGGTTCTAGGTACAATCAATATATAATATTCTGTAATATATTACAGAAAATAAAAGAGACTTTGGTGGCACCTTAAAGACTTAGCAGATTGACTTTAGCATAAACTTCCATACAGTAGAACCAGAACATATGAAAGAGAAGTAATCCAATTCAATGGACTTTAGTAAGGCATTTTGGCCTCTTCCTCATTGCTTAATGTGATTTACATGTAAGCATTTGCTCAAATTTTATGTTGTATGGTGCGTGGATAATATGGCTTCATCGTGCCATCCTGGGCTGCCGCAGTGCTCCCCACCCCTGTAGTCATCCCCGCAGGGTCGTCGCTAAGGAAGAGGCGAGACGCGGAGGTTTCATCTGGTGGAGAGCGCCAGCAGCGGGAGCGCGGGTGTCCGTGTTCCTAGCGACTCTGCCGCGTGCTGGTTCCTGGCACCTTTTATTATGATTCTAGCGGGGGCGTGTAGAAGGGCGGAACGGGGGGGAATTCCGGGAGAGCGGGAGAGCGGGAGACTGAGAGATCATCATGTGATGCATGATCTCACCTGGCTGCTACGTGCGGAGAGGAGCATCAGCGTCTGGGCCTAATCCTCACCTGGGGGCAAGACCATTGTCCCTTTGTCCGGGACACCCGGTGGTTGTGAGCCAGGTAGTTCATGACCTGTGACTCATCGGGGGATGAGGGGTGGGGGAGCGGTGCGACCAGAAGGCCGTAGGAGCGCCGGTGTGCCAGCGCTCTACTTACGGTGCTGCTGGGTCAGCAGTGCATCCCTACACACCCCCATTTGGATTGGGCTGCCCAGGTCAAAGTAAAGAGAATTCTTTATTCTCTAGGTATTATTTCACTGGTCATGTACATTTCAGTTAAATTATACTGAATGTGTGATAGATATGTAGACCAATATACAACAAGTGTAACCTAACTTGGGGGTTCTCAAATGGCACATTGTATTGCAACAACAGTTCTCTGTAACGATCACTTTTTCCAAGTAGAAAACTGCAAATAATAATAATAAATGAGAGGTTATTGAGGAGAGCCACTTAGGGTTTTCACGAGGAAGAAAAACTGTAATTAAACTGAAAGGCATTTTTAAAAATAAAAATGTACACATTAAATCACCTTTAGTAGTTTTGAAAACTGTGGAAGGCCATGGTTCAATGGGCAAGCACATGCTGTACAAGCAGGAGATTCCAGGTCTCCAGAAGCTCCAGGTAAACAATACTAGATAGCATATGTCAGAAAAGCCATCTGCTTGCCTTAGTATCTGGAGGGCTGCTGCCAATTCAAGTAGACTGTCAATCATATTTCTGTCTCGAGTTGCTGACCTCCAGTGGATTGCCACTGATCTCCAGGCGACAGAGATCAGTTCACCTGGAGAAAATGGCTGCCTTGGAAGGTGGAGTCTATGGCATTATACTTCATTGAGGTCCCTACCCATTCCAAACCCTGCCTTCCTCAGGCTCGACTCCAAGAATGTCCAGGTATTTCCCAACCTAGAGCTAGAGAAACCCTAATTTTATCCAACACATCCTTCAAGGAGTTCATGATGGTATGCATGGTTTTCCCCTCATTTTTTTCTTCACAAAAAACCTGTGAGGAATGTTAGACAATGGGAAGGGGGAAGGGGGCTGGCCCAAAGTCATGCAGTGAGCTCCATGACTGAGTGGGGATTTGATCCCTTAAATTCTAACCCAATCTCAGGTTTCTAATTCTGGACTGGAAAATTCCTGGAGATTTTGGAGGTGGAACTGGGGGAGAGGAGAGACCACAGTGAGTCCACACCTGAAAGCAGCCATTTTTTCCAGGGCAACTGGTCTTCATTGTCTGGAGATCAGCTATACTTCTGAGAGATCTCCCAGTCCCATCTGGAGCTTGCCCCCCCCCCCAGTCCAATCACTGCACTGACTGAGGACTGAGTTTTCCAGAGTTGGTGTAAGATAGCTTCACAAGTTCATACATCTGATAATTGTTTTGTCAGGAAATGAAATTGTTTACGTAGGAAGCATTGCCCTTATTCTTCACTGGCTTTGGTTTGCTCTTAGTGGCATTCACAGGTAGTCATATCTAACTGGTTATGTAGCACTACAACATCATCTCCTTCATATCATCATCATTAACTGGGCAGGATCATTCAAGGAAGGAGACTTGCTTAATAAAGGGGGGGAAAGCTGGTACCAAATTAGCTGCATCAGATAACTGAAATTGTGGAGGGGAACTATATTGGGAAGAAAGTCACCATTTTCTCAATAAAGAGTTTTGAAGGATAATATTTCTACCCCTCCCAAAGGAAAATTTTCTGTTCAAAAGCTGAGTGGGAGTAAATTTTATGCAGCCCTAAGGATGCTTTTGACTAATTTTACTTTATGCTTCTGACAGTTATTCCACACTTTGCTTTACTTTTATCTCACTTTGAAAATTTCTTCTATTATGATTTTAAGATTCTCTTGAAGTGCCAGTACAGAATCTTAACCATATTACTGAAAAATAACTGTTTGCCTGCAAAATGTAATGAGGAAACACATCAAAACCAGTGTAAGGGGAAAGGGCTTTTAAAAATAACAAAGGCTCAAAGTTGCATTTTAATAGCAGGTTTCAATAACATTTATGCATAAAGGTGGGGTGTTGCGTGGTTTCTGGACTGTACAGCCGTGTTCTAGTAGCATTCTCTCCTGACAACAATAGATTTATGCATAAATATATATTTTTTCATTATTGGACAGTGGAAAGACAGTGATTGACTTCATCCTACTCGTTTAAAGAAAGGCAGTGTTTCTGCTTTGCCTATTATGTGCTAAATTCTCAAATGGTAAATACATGACCATAATGAAGGAACAATGGAAATAACATGAATCAGCAAGAGGTTATATGCCCAGTACATTGGCAACCCAAGCAATAAAACTGTGAAACAGGTAAAACAGGTAAAAAGTATTAGGGTACAAAACAGAAATGTTCAAATATTCCCTAATTTGTTTTCTTTTAAGTTTGTTTACAATAGTTTCAATTCCTGGCTTTTCATTGTTGGTTTTGTAGATCTGTTTGTGTTGTATATACATGTCATACATTTTAGTATACAATTTATCTCGGCTGATTGCAATGTCTTGCTTCCTGATGAGGGCGAATGTCTCTCATAGTAAGATTTCTTGCATGGATGTGTTTCCTTGAGTCCCACTTTCACTTTCCATTCTCTTCATGGCATGTGATATCACTTCTAGCAGACTTTTAATTTGCTTTGCCGCCTGAGCAGGCAGAATTGCCAATGAGCACAGTTTTGCCCCAGACCTCTTCCCTCTGCCCACGGACAGCCTAACTAGCTCCACCCTTCCCACTCCCTTGCACTGCTGTCTATGCCTTCCCTCTCACCCCTTGTTCAATGTTGCTGGCTCTTTCTCTATATGCTCATATCAGAACAATACAAACATGGTCTCTTTTTGTCTCCACCCCACTTTCCCCACTCCTTCCACCTTCCCTAATCATCAGGACTTGGGAGGGCTTTTTACAGCTTTATTCTAAAGAAGCCTGAATTTTAAAACTATTTTTCTGGCTGCAGCAGTGGCAGGAAGAGAGAGAAAGAGAGATTTACCACATGGTCCCCTTCTTCAGTAGTGTGTGATCCAGGGAATTACTTTTCCACTTTCATTTTGGAGGTGGTTATGTTGGGAAAGGGTATACAATATTGATATAGCAGCTATGATAGGTATATCAATATAAGTGCAATTTAAAGGGCTTTATCTTGTAATTATGGGTGTGATGAGATCTGTGCCTTTAAGAGGAGTTGATAGGCAGAGTTGAGAGAACCAGGAAAAGATGCAAAGGCCCACTGAGACCAGCAATCTAGATGTGGGACAGGCAGAGAAGGGTTCCTTAAGTGTAAACAGAAAAATATGAGGAGACCACACTACAGCCTGCTCAGCTAACTGCCACGAGGTAAGCATTCCATGCATAATGGGTCATGATGCGTGTGCCACTTAAACACATAATATGTATATAATGTCTAATATAATGTATTGACATACAAATCCAAAATGCATACATGCTTGGGGACAAATTTGGAAGGAGGAAAAACTGGAAATAAAGAATCATGGGTTCTGTTTGCACATGGGACAAATACAATTGAAATGGGGATTTTCAGGTTGAGTCAACAGGAATGACAAATTTGGAATTATCCCTAGTGTGAAAATCTGATCATCCCATATTTGATTTTAGCTGTGTTTAGCAAGATTCTACCTTGTCTCTCACCAATCCGCAGACTTCCACCCTGTCTCCCCCACCCTATCCCACCTCCCACACACTCCAGATTCTCAAGGCTCTTTCCTTGTTCATCTAGTTCTCGTCATTTTAAAACCTTTACACTGCCCTACACAAGGGATCTGAATTTTTATCTCCAAACTGGCACCCCTATTAGACCAGAACTAAAAGGCAGATTGATTCAACACATGCAGGGCTTGTGATGGCTAAATTGCAGTCCCAGCTTGAACTGTATGATGCAGAGATGACATCTAGTAATGGTCTATATATGATGGAAAAGTGTAGTAGCTATTTGGCCCTCCAGGACTTTAGCTTTCATTTTTTACTTGTTGTAGTAGCAGGGGTGATGACAAAAAAGAGGAGGGAATGCAATGTAAGTAGCAAAGTAAGATGTATGAGAGCCTACAAAAGAGCCAGATAAATGGCTCTAAGAAATGGTGTACTATTTATCTCTGCAGGAGACACAGCTGACTTTGCCTTTGCTACATCTGGATGTGTAGCTCACTAGAGATGTGTGAAGGCTTCCTGTGAAATGAAGTTAATCTTACCAAAATTCCTTTAACTGACTGTGGCTACAATCCTAAAGGCACTTCCTTGAGAATAAGCCCCATTGACTAAGATGGGACTTACTTCTGAACAGATGTGCTTAGAAATTCCTTAGGAACTGCAATGGTGTCTTTAGTGATTTATGGACCATTAGGTGGGGCACATAAAATGGGCTCCATTCACCTGGAAAAGTTGTCATGTGCAACACAAAAATTCTCTCACACTAACTCTGATTGCTTGTTCGCTTCATGCAAAGTGAACAGGCTCTTTGCCCACCTTGGACCACAACAAATGGCTGACTAGGTGAGAGGCTGTGGCTCAACTTCTGCTTTGCCTTGTAGAAGGTTCTATGTTCTGTGTGTTTGTGTGAAGTGCTGTCAAGTTGCAGCCAATTTATGGTAATCCCATACAGTTTTCAAGGCAAGTGATTAAGCAGAGGTAGCTTGCCCTTGCCTCCTTTTCAGTCTTCCTTGGTGGTCTCTCTCATCCAAGTATTGGCCTTGCTTAGCTTCTAAGGTCTGACCAGACCAGACCATACTATACCATATATCCCAAACAATCTGTGCCAACTCTGTAACTCACATGAAAGAAACTGATGTGGGAAATGCTGATTCAAATCCTCAATAGTGCAACTCTTTGCATGATCCTGGGTCAGTCACAGTTGAACGAACTTTTCATTAGGTTGTTGTGATGGTAAAATGGAAAAGTTAGGAATAATGTATGCTGCCCTGAAGGACGATGAGATTAAAATGTTGATTAATAGAGACTATTTTCTGTGTGGTGTTCTCCCACGAAGACAGTGATTTTTGGAGTCCACCTACTACATACGCTTGTGGTACCCCACCCTCCCTGCTGAGATATAGGGATGGGGCATGTGGGAAGACTTTCTCTGTGATTGCCCCCAGGCTTTGGAATAACCTCCCCTCAGAAGTTCACCGGGCACCTACCCTGTATGGATTCAGGCACCTGGCAAAGATTTTCCTCTTCACCCAAGCATTTGATTAGTCTCCCTGGTGATGATGCTGGTTATGGAGAAGTTTAGGGTTGAGATTTTAACTTTTGTATGTTGTAGCATTTTTAAGAGATGATTTTATGTATGGGAATGTTTTAATGTTGTAGCCTCTTACGGATCTTGCATACAGGCTGGGAATGAATGAATGAATGAATGAATGAATGAATGAATGAATGAATGAATGAATGAATGAATGAATGAATGAATGAATGAATGAATGAATGAATGAATGAATGAATGAATGCTTGCACTTCTGTAAAACAGCACACAAAAATTTTGATGTGTTCATCAAACATGACCACACTAAGATTTTTACAGTAAGTGCAACTGTAATATAGAGAAGGGGAAAGAGGCATGAGGGAATGTGAAGGCTGTGTACGCATAGTGCTATGTGTCAAATTTGGACATATAAAAATGTACATTTCCTAACTTCTTAGTTTGGAGTCACAACCAGGTAACATGGAACTCACAAATCCAGGAAGAAATTCAGAGGATGAGAATTTCAGAAACATTTTTAGCTCCTGCATAACCAAAATTCTATTTGTTCTCTTATTCTTTAAAAAAATCATGTTTTCATGATAGTACTCAAGAACATTATTTGACATCCATATCCTCACACATTTAGAAGGTGAAAAAGTGAGCTACTTTTTCAACTTACAAGTGGGTATGTATAACTTGGGTAGCCAACAGATGTGCCACAACTGAATGTGAGTGTTGTGGAAAATCAGTGTGTCTGAGGTCATGAAAGTTATTTCCTTTGTGTTTGCTCTATAATGGCCCTTTCACACATTGGAGTCACCACTTGACCCTGTGGTCATTGAGAAAGTAGCCTGAATGATCATAGGCTGAAAATCATTATGATTACAAGCAGCTTTTAACATGCATCGAGCTAATAAAAAAAATCAGGTATCCTACTTTTTCAATCAATACTGGCTCTCAAAACAGTTCAAAGCAGTTACAGTAATCATAAGAGCATAATTGTGGCTGACCAGATCCATCTAATTAAGATAGTCCGGTTTGATTTGCACAAAGGAAAAACAATCAAATATCCTTACATCTAGACTTGGAAATCTCTCTCTCTCCCTCCCTCTCTTTCTCACACACATACACACAAGAAAGACTTTGCTATTAGGAGCAGCAGCGAAAGCTTTGACAGATGAATTTCAAGTTACATAAACGAGCCCTGAAGAACTTTTCCCTTTATGTCACTCTCATATTTATGACAACTGTTTTTATATATGTCATGTTAACATTAATCAGAGAATCCAGCCTTGCCTCAGCCATGAGGTGGCACATGCACCGTGAGACTTTTTCTTTCTCTGTGTTGCACCCACGAAGCGCTGAGAGTTGCATGCAGGGCTGAGCAAAAGTAGCTCACCATTTCCCAGCAAGATTAAAAAACACACAAAAAACTCTTCTTTTTTCAATGATTTTTTTTATCCCCAAAAGGTTTCCTTATTTATTTGTCCTTTTGGTGTCTCCCACAACTGATTATTTTTTAGATTGCTTTCAATCATGTCATCACTTACCCATATGCAGCATTGTGAATTTTCTTCATTTGCTGTTTGATCAACATGAGCCATATGGCTTAATCCTAAACTCTTTATCTTCAGCTGGCCTCACTTGCACTCCATTGTGCCATCATGCGGTCAAATCTATTTTGGCCACATAGTTCTATGACATCATCCCAACCTTTATGCAATCCCTCATCGGCAGTGCACCGATAATATCTGCCTACTCCGGAAAGGAGAAAGAAGCTGTGATCTGTGTAAAATACAGTAGCAGGTAAAGAGAACAATGCTATTAAAAAGATGGGGGAGGGGAAGTGAATATTGCTGTCTGTGATTAGCAGGCTTTGTGCTTTTGCTGAATCTGGAATAACATCTAGGAATCTAGCCTTGAGTCTGTGCCTGGGCTGTAGCTTCTCTATCTTAATCCACTATGAATGACTCTGACTCTTGCCTCTCTTTGACTCATATATTCTGTCCTTCTCTTCTAGTAAGCAGAGAGACATAAAGAATAGGGATGCTTGGAATTAGACACAGCAGGGCATCCCAGCTGAGAAATGAACATGCTGGTGTGCCAGTATGGTGCAGAGGTTAGAGTGTTAGATGATGACGGATGAGACCCACATTCAAATCCACTTCTCTTCACCACCTCCCAGCCTGGCACACTTCACAACTTTGTTGTATGAATACAATGGCAAAGAATTGTGTACCCCACCCTGAGATACCTGGCGGAACGACAGGTAAAAATAAAATAAGTGGAAATAAGCATACCCAGAGGATTGGTCAAGTAAAATAACGGGTTTCAAATAGGGAGGATGGAGTCCAAAGCCTTGAGCCTTGAAGCCTAGACCATTTCCTTTAAAAATGGATCTTTTAAGATGCTTGAATCGATCAGATGCCACATTCAATTAATCAAAATTCTCCCCGTACAGAATGTGAATGGCTCTATTTATTCTGCTTCATAAATACGCAAGGTTGTGTCACTCATTTTGCCAACATTCTTTTTGAGAACATTATAAAAACTTGCTCCATGTTTCTCTCCAAGGCATTGCGTTTCTGTGGGATCATTTCACATTCTGTGGGATCATTTCACAGCTCAGGTGGACAAAGACATTAAGCCTACAGATGAGTGCTTCCCCATGTACCCGAAGCATGTGGTAATCCCTCTGACTTCAGAAGCTCCCTGTTGAGCTTCACAGTGTGCAAAGTATACAGTGTTATCACCGGATTGTGTTCTCAAGTCCAATTGATTCCCTAACTATGCCTTACTGACATGGATGAAAAGTCACAGCGTTTGCCCTCCAGAAGCATAGAAATAGGAATGGGAGGCAGTAATTGTGCTGGAAATGAGTAGACCCCCCCAAGAGAATGAAATTGTGCTGTGTGAATTTTAAATTTTAAGCAGTACAATAAATCATCATGCTTATATTCCATAAGCACTAAATCCCTCCCAAAAACAAAGATAAATAAAATATTTTTAAAGGATCAGTAAACAGGCGTATTGCTGGCAATTGAAAGTCAGTCACTGGTGGCAAACATCCACTTCAGGATGCTAATTTTTAAACTAATGAAGTCTTGCTGAACATAAAAAAGGCATTAGGCATCTATTAAAGCACCAAGGGAGGAAAAAAGAGCAGCTAAATGCAAGATGTTCCTAGGTCTTTATTATTTCCTGCACAACTATTGCACACGTCAGGAGATGACGGTAGGGCAATTGCAGGCCAATTTGCCTGACAAGTATGGAGCACAGGACAGTCGCTTGGAACTTCTTTGAGCCATGACTCCCTGCTTGTGAGCGTCCAGTCAAGTATAACGGACAGCATGTACAGCAAAATGCATTTTGCCTGCTACTGTAAGTGCTTGAAATGGGGCACTGTCCCAGCACCATTCCTAAAAACACGTGCTTACTTTAACTGGATGACTGATCTTAGGCAAAGATGTACTAACTGGGGAAACAGTGGTTACTGCCACCTGGACAAACTTGGACAGCAATTTTTTTTGCTCACTTTATCTACACATACACATTAACTGTGTCATGAGGTGCTGAACTTCATCCTCCTCCCCCAAAGTGCCACTCAAGACACCTCAAAGTTGGGTTGATTTTGCTCCCCCAATCCACTGCCTTGTACAAGAAATTATGGGTTGTTGCAGAAATGGACTTTTGTCTTCAGATGAGAGTTGCCAATTTGCCCTATCCTTGGCAACTCATCAATGACACTACCAGTTCAATAAAGAGAAAAAGAAGAGGAGGGGAGTTTGGACTTATACCCCACTTTTCTTTCCTGTAAGAAGTCTCAAAGCAAGTTATAAATTCCTTCCCTTCCTCTCCCCACATCAGGCATTTTGTGCGGCAGGTGGAGCTGAGAGAGTTCTGAAGAACTGTGACTAGGCCAAGGGCTCTCAGCAGGCTTCATGTGTAGGAGTGGGGAAACAAATCCAGTTCATCAGATAAGAGTCTGCAGTTCATGTGGCGGAGTGGGGAATCAAACCCAGTTCTCCCAATTAGAATCAACCACTCTTAAGCAGTACACCATGGTGACTATAATCTGTCTCAGAAAAAGATGTTATTAGGGTTGTTTATTCCTCCACCACAGAACTCAACATGCTAGACCTTCTTTGTTGTGGAGTGCTCCCCCTTGTTCCTAGTGCCTGCCTAGCCCTGCTCCCCTTTGCAAAAGGCAAGTATTGGTGATAGTCATTCAATAAACAATAAATGCTCTTGTATCAAAGTACCATGTTCAATAATGATGCACAAAATAATGGTTTTGACAAAGGCAGCAGATAATTCTCATATTCATTCAGGACTCTATTCTAATGCCTAACATTTTCTTGACCACTGTACCTCAAACTAATCATATTAACAACTTTTTCTGAGACAGAGTATAGCCTCCCCCCCACCTCCGACAGTTTCCATAGGATGACATGTTGAAGGTACAAAAAAGTCTCCTAAAATGCCACTCATAAGAAATCCAAAATCCCTTCTCAGCCCTTAAATGGTCAGCTAGGGTCAGTTCCCCACTAGGAAAATAAACCGTGTTTCCTCCAGTTCCATTAGAAATGGCACCTTTTCATCCTGGGCTCTGCCTCCCCACTGCAGCGTCCATCCGTTTAGGGGGTCAAAGTTAATCCCGGGACCAAACAAATCAACTCTTCTCACTGGCCCACGATCTTCTATGTGGCTCTTTCATTCAGTGTTCTGATTGGCTGTTGTGTTGGGGTGGGGACGCGACCCCCGCGGCCCCTCCCCTCTGCCTCAGGAAGTCTTTTCTATTTTTAAAAAACTTTCTGCCTGTACAACTTCGTAGAAACATGGGAAAGTTATTTTCAAACTTTTAAAATGTGCAGCTTCATTGGTGCACACACGCAGCACCAGCTCTTCTTCTCTTTGTAGGGTCAGGCCTACAAAGCCACAACCAGCACAAAACAAGACAAAAAAACCTCAAGTGCTCTGAGCCCAGCCCACTGTACTCTGATTGGTGTGTTCCTCCTAGGGCAGGAAAAATGACGCGATTCATTTCCTGCAGTCTCCCCACCGATGCAATTTCATCCTGGGATTTTCAAAAAGCTGCACTTCCCTGCCAATTTTTGAAAAACCTGGGTTAAGCAGGGGAATGCGCACCAGGGCTGGAGCAGAGCCGAATTAGGTGCTAAAGCCGTGGGGATTCCTTGACAAAACCAGGTTTTTTCAGGTGAGTATCCCAGGTTATTTTGACTACGAGGATTCGCCCTAGTTCTGAAATGCCAGCACATAGCAAATACCTGCATGGAGAAGAGTGGAAACCCCTTTAACAGTTCTCCTACAGCTTTGCTTAAAGGCTGGTTAATTAACTGCCTTAACCAAGCAGATCCTGTGCCTTGCTTAAAATCTAGAAGAGACCAAGACAAGAACAGGAATTCCATGAGTGATGTTTCCTTTTACTTGCCAGTCAGAAATAGGGTACTCATTCAGATTTATTTAATGTTATCTATACTCCACCTTTCTCACTGGGACTCAAGGCAGATTAAAAGAATAAGTCAGTACAACTAATCAGGGTGGACCATCTAACTGGTAGAGCAATATGATTTGACTTGTAGAAATCTGAATGTAATCAGAGGTGAAACAAAATGTAAGAATTAACAGCACACATTAAATAAATGCAAAAATTGCATAGTAGGAGCCTTCTTAGAGTAGCCGTGTGAATTAAACACATTGGCATAATCCGCAGTTATTAACTGCTTACTCCAACTCCTTTCTGAACTACATTTTTACTATGGAGTCTTATTTCCTGTACAAAAGGTGTGGACTAATTCAGTTTTACTTAGTTTGGGGAAAGCCAGGAGAGTGAGAACCTTCCTAACCTCATTGGGCAGGTCATTCCTTAAGGTTTGGGCACAACAGAAAATGCACATGTACCTGGCAGTTGTTGAGCTTGACCATTTGCAGAATGCCACTTGCAAAAGATCCTGTTCAGATGAGCAAATCTGTTATGACAGAGTATGGGGAGAAGAGGCAGGTCTGAGTGACCAAGGCCACAAAGGGCTTTGTATATGTGACAGTATCTTAAACTGAGCATGGTGACTGATGGACAACCAACGGAGTGACTATAGGACAGAAATAATGTGCATGCTCTATCTGGCTTCTGTTAATAGCTGTTTTGTGCTATCCTGCACCAGCTGGAATCTCCACTGATCAGCAAAAGGATACAGGGAAGGGAGCGACCAGTTTTAGGACATGCATGCAATTCTAACAAACGAACAGAATTGAGCAGAGACTCCACCATGAGACTAAACCAGTGCACACAAATATCAGAGGAGGGAAGAAGACTGATTCATTGTAATGCATACAATAAATGCAGCACACCATGTAAATTGGTTTGTATTGAGGTGTCTCATTAATTTAGCTGCAGATTAAACCGTGAAACCTGGGCATTTTTACCCTAGATAACTGAAATCCAGTCAGCTCCAGACCACCAGCAAATAAAATACAAACGGAATGTTCTGGTTTGAAGAGAATATTGCACCCTGTTAAGGCAACTGATATATTGAGCCCAGCCCCCCACCCCTTGCCCCCCAATACTTTTGGATTATGGCTGCAATCAGGATGAGGGCATTAAGCTCAAAAGTGACCAACCCTGTAGCGGTGGGACCATTTTATGTGCAATAGAGCTGTCTGCAGCAAACTTACATTCATCTCTTTTACATGGGAGACCAATGGGTTCCAGTGGGTTTTTACTAAGCATCTGATTCAAAAGATGTTTAATGAAATATAGGAAATTAAGGAATCCTCAACTAAAAATGCTAGGGGTACTTATACACTAAAAAAAATCTTACTGGTACTTAAACATCTGGTACTTACACAAAAAATAATTAATACTGATTTATGGCTAGCAATCTGGTTCTCCATGTTTGATGACCCTAATAATTGTTCCTTGGATACCACAGTTGGCAATCTAACATTCTCATTAAATGCAGTGAATTTTGGTACAGACAGAGCTATCTTTTAAAAGCTCTAGCCAGTAATACATAAACTTTCACTACTCGTGTCTATATAGAATTAAACTTTAAGGCTTTAGTAATTACAATGAAACACTAGCATAGGATAGTGGCTAGTATGACTACTCTCAGAGAATTAAATCTAGCTGTTTTCATGCTCTCTGTCTCTGATTCTCACTCTCTCTGGCCCTTTCCGCATGGGCCGTTTACAGCGCCCTAGGGACGGCAAAAATGGCATCCCTAGGGAGCTGTTCGCATGGGGGGCTCAACTGCTTCACAGCTGCGCCGCCCTCGCTCCCCCCCCCAGCAGCGCGAAGCCACCATTTTCCCCCCTCGCTCCCTGAGTGTGGTTTTTGGAAAACAGTGGTTTCCAGCCGCTGCTGTGTGAATGGCAGCGGCTGGAAGGCGCCATCCCCCCCTTTCCCGATCGACTTACCTTCCCTGCGACCTTCCGGCACGTCGCCGAGGCCTGGGGACACCACTCCCCTGCCCTGCGACTCCGGAGCGGTCGCGCAGGGCAGGGGGGCATGTCCCCTGGCCTCGGTGACGTGCCGGATGGTCGCAGGGAAGATACTTCTATCGGGCGGTGGCGCAGCACAGCGCCATCTTCCCTGTTGTTACCGGGACCGTGCAAAAGCAGCCTCTGTCTCTCTTGTTCACTATTAAGTGCATTTGCATCCCAACTTTCCTGTAAAGAAATGCCATGCATGGATCTTCAGGATATTAACTTTAAAACTGGTTCTTTTAATATCAGTTTAATCTGCAGCCCTGTGGTACAGAATGGTGAGCTGCAATACTGCAGACAAAGTTCTGCTCATGACCTGAGACAGATTCCAATGGAAGTCAGTCTCAAGGTTGACTTAATTGTCCATCCTTCTGAGGTTGATAAAATGAGTACCCAGCTTGGTGAGGGTAAAGTTTATATATCTGGGAAAAGTAATGGCAAACCTACATGTAAATATAGTTTGCCTAATAAACATCATGATGTGTTGTCACCCTATGGGTCAGTAATGACTTGGTGCTTGCAGAGGGGAGTACCTTTACCAAGCAGTTATCAGGCAATGTTATATATTTTCATGCTATGAAAAGCTTTAACTACCTATTTCTCCATATTAAATCTCTACTAAAGGTTAAAAAACATTTTTTTCACCTAGCCAGTTGGCAACCTTATTCTTTCTTCTATCCTCACATACAATTCTGTGATATAGGACAGGCTGGAAGAGTGTTGCTGGCCTGAAGTTATCCAATGAGTATTATTTAGGGCAGTCAACTACAGGTAGGTTCTGGAGTTCTGCCAGAATTACAACTGGTCTTCAGACTGCAGACAGAGGTTCACTTAGGGAACATGGTCATTTTAGAAAAATGATTCCATTGGTATCACATCCACATTGAGCTCCCTCTCTTCCCCAGGAACCACACCCAAATCTTCAGAAATTTCCAAGCCAGAGTTGGCAACCCTAGCTAAAATGGGGATTTGAAGGTCTCCCTAACCCTAGTTAGAAATTCTAATCTTGGCCTCCCCAAATTTTTTGAGCCTGCAGGCACCTTTGGAATTTTGAGAGAAGTGGAAAACACCACCCCAAAATGGCTGCCATGGGAAGTACACCAAACCCAACATGGTAGCCACAAGAGTTGGAGCTAAATAGAATACCTTCCTGAAAGATGGAAAGCCTGAAGGGGGAATTGAACCACATACTGATAAGGAAAGCCGAGGTACTTACCAGTCCTCTTGATTTTTCAGTGGAAACCCCTTTCATTTGAATAGACACGTCCACTTTTTGAAAAGCTCAGGAAGTGCCCAGAGAAGTATTTGTGGGTGCCATGACATGTACAGGTGCCACATTGGAAAACCCTACCCTAACTACTACATTACATTGATAAGGAAGCATAAATGAATCATTCTATATTAATGAGCAGATGGATCCAACCATTAACTAAGGCCCTTTCCACACAGGCCATTTACAGTGCCCTAGGGACAGCAAAAACGCCGTCCCTAGGGAGCTGCTCGCATGGGGGGCACAGCTGCATCACAGCCGCGCTGCCCTCGCTGCCCTCCAGTGGCGTGAAGCCGCCATTTTCCCACCTTGCTTCCCGAGCGAGGTTTTTGGAAAACAGCGGCTTCTAGCTGCTGCTGTGCGAACGGCAGTGGCTGGAAGGCACCATCCCCCCCTTTCCCGATCAATGTACCTTCTCTGTGACCTTCCGGCGCGTTGCCCGTGCCTAGGGACATGCCCCCCCTGCCCTGTGACACCAGAGCGGTCATGCAGGGCAGGGGGCGTGTCCCCTGGCCTGGGTGACGTGCCGGAAGGTCGCAGGGAATATATGTCGATTGGGCGACGGCGCAGCGCTGCGTCGTCTTCCCTGCCTTTACCGGGACCATTCGTGTGAATGGTCCCGGGGGTGTGTGCCAGCATCGTATACGTCGATGCACCCCCCCAGCGTGGCTGTACGGAAGCGGCCTAAGATAGTCCAAACCTTATTTATCTCCTTGAGTTGGTTTCTGTTCCATAGTTAATCCCCATAGGAACTGTGGATGCCACTTCAAAGAAAAACACAGAAATAAGTGATTTCGTTATTATGGACTTTTTTTAGTCCACAGCCAGGACCTTCCTCAAATAAAGGTGGTCAGGTTGGTGGTGCACTTGTGATTGAAATCATCCTTGCAACAGAGCCTCAGGTGATGGGTGATAATTTGTTTTCAGTTGTGGTTTCCTTTGCACATATGATGTACATTGAAACATTCCACCCCCTCATGCAACTGTCAGGATTCTCTACTGATCTTGTTTTTGGAATTATTTATTTACTTTGGGGGACATGGGTAATTCTGCACGGGAATAGCATAATTCTACAGCCTTTTTAGGGGGAAAAATCACTGCATAATTCTAAAGGAATCACAGGATGATTCTCCCCACTCCTCCCTGTTTAAAAGATAGGCTGCAGAGCGGGTGATTCTCTTCTGCCAGTGACTGACAACTGATAACACTTCACTGAAGTCCTGTAATGCTTGTGCTGCTCCTGAGCACTTTAAAAAAACGCTTTGAAAGTTTTGGCAGTAGCAAAAGGCAGTTTTCCCCTCTCTGTAGTGATGAAATATTAATGCCATTTTGTTGTGTATTTGCCTTCTCCATATTATCTCCCACCCCCACCACCAAAAAAACCCCAAGAAAATCATGAAGGATTGGGGGGAAACATACCCATACACAGTTCATGCAGGGTTGAAATAGTGGCATTTGATCTGACCCCTCGCCAAATAAAAATAAAATAAGTTTTATTGATACCAAATGCTGGGGGGGCGGGTGGGAGGGGGATTTCCCAGCAACTACAGGCCAGTTTACTAACAAAATACAAGAGAAAAAAGAGAGTGAAAGTGCAGCTTCCCTTTCAGATACAAAAAAACCTGTTCATGCTGATCGCATCCTATAAGGGAATCAACTTTTTTTTACAGGTTTAAAATAAAGCATTGGTTTCTGAGGAAGGAACAGGCTGTTCACAGTTTGTGCATGAATACAAGATATCATCATGTAGAAACAGAAGGGGAATATATTGTCGAAGGCTTTCACGGCCGGAATCACTTGGGTGCTGTGTGGTTTCCGGGCTGTATGGCCGTGTTCTAGCAGCATTCTCTCCTGACGTTTCGCCTGCATCTGTGGCTGGCATCTTCAGAGGATCTGATGTTGGAGAAGCAAGTGGAGTATATATCTGTCCAGGGTGTGTGGGGAGTGTCCAGGGTGGGTGGGGAAACCTTGTCTGTGAGTAACAAAGGCGGCAACCAGGTCAATAGTTGAGGGCATCTGAATAGAAGTATGAGTAACAATGAAGACTATAGCCTGGGAGTAATCCTGTAGATAGCAAGGTCACTGGTGGGAGCATCTGAATAGAAGTATCCTGGCCTTTGTTTCTTTTGTCTATGGTCATCCTGTGTTTGTGTGGAGCTGGTTTGACACAGTCTTGACCCTAGTATTTTTCAACACTGGCAGCCAAGTTCTGTTCATTTTCAGAGTTTCTTCCTTCCTGTTAAAATTGTCCATGTGCTTATGGATTTCAATTGCTTCTCTGTGTAGTCTGACGTAGTGGCTTTCAGAGTGGTCCAGAATTTCTGTTTTTTTCAAATAATATTCTATGTCCAGGTTGGTTTATCATGTGTTCTGCTATTGCTGATTTTTCTGGCTGAAATAGTCTGCAGTGCCTTTCGTGTTCTTTGATGCGTGTCTGTGCGCTGCGTTTGGTGGTTCCTATGTAGACTTGTCCACAGCTGCATGGTATGCGATAGACTCCTGCAGTAGCTAGAGGATCCCTCTTATCCTTTGCTGAACGTAGCATCTGTTGAATTTTCTTAGTGGGTCTGTAGATTGTTTGTAGGTTGTGCTTCTTCATCAGTTTTCCTATGCGATCAGTGGTTCCCTTGATGTATGGTAAGAACACCTTCCCTCTAGATGGCTCTTTATCTTTGTTCATGTGGCTTGTTCTTGGTCTTGCAGCCCTTCTGATTTCTGTATTAGAGTAACCATTAGCCTAAACAGGGCTCTACAGGCTAATGGTTACTCTAATACAGAAATCAGAAGGGCTGCAAGACCAAGAACAAGCCACATGAACAAAGATAAAGAGCCATCTAGAGGGAAGGTGTTCTTACCATACATCAAGGGAACCACTGATCGCATAGGAAAACTGATGAAGAAGCACAACCTACAAACAATCTACAGACCCACTAAGAAAATTCAACAGATGCTACGTTCAGCAAAGGATAAGAGGGATCCTCTAGCTACTGCAGGAGTCTATCGCATACCATGCAGCTGGGGGCGAGTCTGCATAGGAACCACCAAAGGCAGCGCACAGACACGTATCAAAGAACACGAAAGGCACTGCAGACTATTTCAGCCAGAAAAATCAGCAATAGCAGAACACATGATAAACCAACCTGGACATAGAATATTATTTGAAAAAACAGAAATTCTGGACCACTCTGAAAGCCACTACGTCAGACTACACAGAGAAGCAATTGAAATCCATAAGCACATGGACAATTTTAACAGGAAGGAAGAAACTCTGAAAATGAACAGAACTTGGCTGCCAGTGTTGAAAAATACTAGGGTCAAGACTGTGTCAAACCAGCTCCACACAAACACAGGATGACCATAGACAAAAGAAACAAAGGCCAGGATACTTCTATTCAGATGCTCCCACCAGTGACCTTGCTATCTACAGGATTACTCCCAGGCTATAGTCTTCATTGTTACTCATACTTCTATTCAGATGCCCTCAACTATTGACCTGGTTGCCGCCTTTGTTACTCACAGACAAGGTTTCCCCACCCACCCTGGACACTCCCCACACACCCTGGACAGATATATACTCCACTTGCTTCTCCAACATCAGATCCTCTGAAGATGCCAGCCACAGATGCAGGCGAAACGTCAGGAGAGAATGCTGCTAGAACACGGCCATACAGCCCGGAAACCACACAGCACCCAGAAGGGGAATAACCTGCATGAGCCAAGTAGCTTAAACACAGAAAATCCATGATCGGAATGCAGCCCTATCTCCTTTGCTTAAAAATCTTGGTTTTAAGACTATTTTAATAAAGAACATAAGGAAACTGTAGTTAGAGCAAAATGAGGCGCATGCAGTGGTTGGCAGGCAGTCCTTTATGTAGAACAGTGGAAAGCAACAGTTCTCTTCCCTCCATTGCTGTTGTCATTTGGCTTTCCATGAGATTCTTTGCTTGGCTGACTTATAAAACCAGCTTACAGCTTAGCTTATTAGACTGGTCAGCTATGCATTATCTCATTTAATCTCTTTATGCTGACTTCTAAAGGTATACTATTTGGATTCTGATGACAGTTCATTTCCAGTTTTGAAAACCAAATGCCCAGAAATTGGACCTTTCTGTGAATGGTTGCTGCAGGTTTCTGAGGGTGAGAGTTGGGGTGGGGATCTTTCACAAAAAGAACGTTAATACTCTTTAGTAGCTGTGAATGTTTCCTGAATGGAAACTAATTGTTAGGAGATGATCTCCTCGGAGTGTCTTCAAGGAGCTTAAAGCTGAGAGGATTGGAAAAGTGTGCTGAGTTTATGTAAAGAAAAAGCAGTCTGGTAGATTGGAAGAGGCACAGAACAGGCAGATACTGAGAACTGGCTGAAAGTGAAGGACCTTGGGGTGAAGGCTCTCTCTCTTTAGCTCAGAAGAGGATTAGCAGATCTGCCTTTGAGGAGTACTTCTCTCCCTCCCCTTATGCCTTGTTTGCCTGCTTGTAAGCAAAGAAACAAAACTATAAAGACACAGTGGGTCTCTGGTGTACCTGATGCAAAGGAAATCAAATCCAGAAAGAACTACCCATGCAACTTATTGTTGATCAGAGCTAGGAAATGTTGTGAACTCCACAGTGAACAGAGTCAGCAAGTTAACATATTATTTTTGACAGCCATAATCACTTACAAGTCAAGGCCTAGAATGATCTTCTCACCTTACCACCAACTGACTCAATTGCTGAGTAGCTTGACAACTAAAGTATTTCAGGGTCAAATGACACATGATAGTTTCCCTGGGCACACATACCACTGACCTGTTCTAGCACCTGAGGGAATAGGAGGGGAAAAGCACCTGATCTCACCAAGCTGCAGGCCTCATCAGGACTGGGCCCTTACAGCATTTTTATATTGCCTACATTAGTTTTTAAATGCAAGTGGCATCCTTGAGTTCAACGCTGGGAGGCCTTCACATATACCTTGGCCCTCACTTTCACTTCCTTCTGCCTTGATGGGGCATTTGCACCTGCACTGTAGGTGAAAATGATTTCCCCTTAGGATCATGGATGACCAGCTTACATAATGAAATGATGCAGGAGAAACTAGAACTCCCATAAGTCCCCCCCCAAAAAAAAGTATATGCAAAACAACCTTGATAACATAAGTGGATTCTACACAACAGAAATACAATGTCCTTTAGACAGTTTTAAAAGATCAATTTTGGCATTTTGTGTTCCCACAGCGCAGGAGAACGTAAGCATTGCCAGCCAAAGTGGATTGTTTTTCCCACCTGCTGCATGGAGCTCTTTTAAGTTTCACAGTTGCACCCACAATTTTGTGTGCTGCTGCAGAGATTCTTCAAGCCTACGTCAATTTCCAGAGCATACCTTGGTGTAGCAACATACAGGAAGTGAATTGTCAAAAGTGTCTGACTTTGGCTTGTGTGATTTCAGGATGTAATCAGTTGTAGAAACGTGATCTTCCCTTCAGAAGCAAAAACAAACAGAAGTCTTATGACACTTGAACAGTGAACAAGGTGTTTGTTTTGTTTTTTAAGCATCAGCAATTCATGGCATAACCCACTTTGTCAGATGCTGCTGATGGCTGGGGGGCTGTGGCCCATGAAACCTGATGCTAAAATAAAACTTTGTTAGTCTTTCAATATGGGACACAACATGGCACCCCATGTTTTTGCTGCAACAGACTAACAATGGAATCCCACTGGAATGATTGTCTTGCAAAGAAAAATTTCTGCTGCTTTTTCAGTAAGGACAGGATTTGCTTCTGAATAGTTGTCAGCCCACTATAGCTTGCAGCAGATTCTTGACCGTGTCATGGAATATTGCAGGTGGATGTTAACATCGTTCTGAGGATGAAGGTTTATGATCTCTTTAAGAGGTTTGCAATTAGTTATATGTCTACAAGTGACCTGCACAGTGGAATGAGAAATTGATAGGGATGTTATTGGATTTCTTGTCCTTGCTAGTTGGAGTCACAAATCACCGATCTTTTTATTTTGGTTTTGCTTCTCCTTTGGGTGACTTGAACTCATAAGTTTTTAATTACCATATTTACACCAAAGGAAGGCAACTTTTTAAAACCTTTTTTTGGTACTTTCTTAAAATGCGAGGTTGTCTTCCACTGAGGTATACAGGTTTGCTGAGAGAAGCTGTGACGAGATGATGGGAGATTTGATGTGAAAGGTGACTCACTGCACACAAAGGTAGCATTGGAAAAAAATGCACAAACTCATTGACCAGCAGCAAGGAGTAGTATTGAAAATGACAAAATGCACCTCACAATGCCTTTCCAGCTACTTTGTGTTTCAAGGAAAGAGGGGAAGATTCTTTGGAAGTGGCACTCCCTTGCCTAGCAAATGGCAAGAACTGTTAAGTGTTAAGAATGTTAAGTGTTAGGTCTCGCACCCTTAAGACAATAAAAGGACTCTGAAGTAAGAACATAAGAAGAACATAAGAACTAGCCTGCTGGATCAGACCAGAGTCCATCTAGTCCAGCTCTCTGCTACTCGCAGTGGCCCACCAGGTGCCTTTGGGAGCTCACATGCAGGATGTGAAAGCAATGGCCTTCTGCTGCTGCTGCTCCTGAGCACCTGGTCTGCTAAGGCATTTGCAATCTGAGATCAAGGAGGATCAAGATTGGTAGCCATAGATTGACTTCTCCTCCATAAATCTGTCCAAGCCCTTTTTAAAGCTATCCAGGTTAGTGGCCATCACCACCTCCTGTGGCAGCATATTCCAAACACCAATCACACGTTGCGTGAAGAAGTGTTTCCTTTTATTAGTCCTAATTCTTCCCCCCAGCATTTTCAATGAATGCCCCCTGGTTCTAGTATTGTGAGAAAGAGAGAAAAATTTCTCCCTGTCAACATTTTCTACCCCATGCATAATTTTATAGACTTCAATCATATCCCCCCTCAGACGTCTCCTCTCCAAACTAAAGAGTCCCAAACGCTGCAGCCTCTCCTCATAAGGAAGGTGCTCCAATCCTTATTAGTATTAGTCAGCAGCATTTATTGAAAAGGCATTGAAGCATCATACTTGGCCAAACCAGTTCTGATGAAGCTGGTATTCACAGTCCCCTTTATCCCCCATTGAAAGCCCCCCTCCCATTTTCCCAAGAGATTGTGGAAAAACAGTCTCTGGAACTGAGGCACCCCTAGGTTGGTGACAGACAGCAAAAGAAAGTCACCTGGCTTCCTACCCTATGAGATAACAGATGCAATACAGTTCTCATGGAACAGAGGTACTAGGGGAGGCCTAGTTGTCTACAAAGCACGTGAAGCCATAAAGCAGAGATCAAGGAAAGAATGCACAATGGCAGTGGATACATATAGCAGGCTGGTTACATATATCTTTCTAATAGCATCTATTTGTTACTTTAAGCAGTTACATTGGCTTGGGAATGTACCTCAATCACCTATATAGCATCCCCCTTACATTCGGAACTGTAGGGGTGACTTTGCCCCTCTGCTAGAACTGACTCAGTATTTTACTCCACACTGGCTTGGTTTCTTCTTTTGTGTTTCTGGCAGGAGTTTTCTGGTAGTTCGCCTCTCTTTTCTTACAAGAGAGAAATTCCCCCAAAGTCCACAGGTTTTCATGTTATATTTTTCTAGATTCCATAGAGTTGATTCAGTTTCATTTTGGAACAACTCAAAAGTTTTTTGGGCCCTCAAGTCATTAAAAGTTGCTATATATAAGGGAGCTTGTTGTGCTAGGGAAGGATTGCACAATAGACTTTGTATTTATTGTGTTGTTTCCCTTCATTGTGTTTTTCTTCTTTTTGTACCACTAGCCTTGAAGTACATATGAGACTGGTTTAAATCTGGGTTCTGGTTAGCTTAGTTGGCATTTAGTTGATGAGTGTACATGGAAACACCCTTTTTTTTGTATACAGTGATTTGTGACTGTGAACCACTGTACATTGTTTGAGTTATCAACAAAATACACAAGAGAAACTTTTCATTGCGTGCAGATAGGTAGAATTCGCGTTGGCAATTAACACATAACTTCAACTTGAAATAAATTGGGCCGCAGCCCGTTTATTATAACATAACATAACATAATTCAACAGAAGCTGGGGAGCAAGAGGACCTCATCCTGCATCGGGCCAGCATCCCCCTGCCAAACCCAGCACTGTCCCCAATCCATGGTTGGATTGGATGCCACCTGGGTGCAAACCCATTCGTGGCACCCTTTCCTGCTGGGGTGTCAGGCTCATTTGCAGGCACCGCGGCCTGCCCCTTGAGACTGCCCCACCCCACACCTCTTAGGGAGGCCCCCGACCACAGAAAATCCGGCTTGCAGGCTTGGTTTTCCATTAAAGGATGAGGTTCTCTGCCCAATACCACTAGGCGGCGACAAATATATAGCAAACAATAAAAGCTTAACCACCTAGGGAGAGAGGGTGGGGGATCTTTGATCCTTGGCCGAAGGAAGAGGCTGAGGCTTGCCGCTTGCCGGCTTTTAAAGCAGGCATGCCCATCCCCCCTGCACGTGACTCGGGCTCCCGCGAGTCATGCAGGGCTCGTGCGCCGCCACACACCAACCGAGTCGGGAAAGGTTGAGCCAACCATCTCCCTCCTGCCGCAACGGTGGCCCCTGTTAAGTCTGGGGCTGCTATTTCTTTAATAATTGTTGTTTGTTGTTTGTCTGAGGACAGCTTTTTGCTGTGAGCCATTTCTACTGTAATTGTTTGTGTATTGTGTACTGTTTTACATTAACCCCCACTAATTCAATATGCTGAGAATTTATACATAGAGGTGAAATAAAACAACCATGGACATTTATAATAATGTGGAGATGCACATGTTCTATTGTTTCTATGTGCCCAGACCCACAGAGATATTTTCTTTCCTGAAAAGGAATCTTCCTTTGTCAGCCTTCCAGTACAGCTGAAGGGAGGGCCTGGCACTGAGACAAAGTTAATGTTCTCTGCTGTTTAGGTACTTCAAGATTAGTTAGATACACCATAGGAGAGATAGAGTACCTATTAGATTCACTGGCAATAAAGGATGAAGACCTGGCTGAGTCCAACTGGTACTCTATATCTGCCACACACTTTTAAACTGCTTCTTTAGCCTGTTCATAGTCCATACTAAACAGGAGTTGTGGAGAAAGACTCAGCTAGGAATTTGGTTGGGGCAACTTTAAAATCAGGTGTTGCAAGTGAAGGTGCCCCAAACAGAATTAAACACTGGGTATTTTCAATAATTAGACTGTTTGAATGCCCAAATACATTCTGTGCCACCCTTCACATTAAAAGGTGATTAATTCTGAGATGAGATTTGAAAAGCTATTGAGTTCAATTTCCACCTTTTGACTCTCTTTTGTAAAAAACTAAACCTCATTATCTGTTATTTTTGCACCGCTTTCTTTTCTCAAGAAGATTTTTTTCATGGAAAAAATGAACACATTTTCAATATTATTTTATACCAGTTGCACATAAATGGAGAACAGAGCCCTTCAGGGTGGGCGGTCTATTAAATTTGATAAATAATAATAATAACATGTCTGGTGTAGTGGTGCGAGTGATAGATTAGGATTTGAGAAATCCAGGATTGAATCCCTACTCTGCCATGGAAGCTTGCTAGGTGATGTTGGACCAATCACTCTCTGCCAGGTTAACTTATCCCACAATTTATTGCTGTGGGGATAAAACAGTGGAGGAGAGAACCATGTTGTAAGCCATCAGGACAGAAGAGAAGAGTATAAAAATCTAGTTAAATAAATGGTGCAAAATGGGAAGGGTGACTAAGGCTCAAAAGAGCTGCCCAATTCAGAGATGCTCTAAATTGATTTGAAAGAAATGAGTAGATTGCCTCATCAAATCTGTTTTAACACTATATATGTTGCCAATCTAGAGAACCTTATTTGGCAAACTAGCACATGATGAGGGTGAACATAATTAATCCAATAAACTGATTCTAAAACCCCATGGGATGGTAGCAGAAGCATGAAGATAGCATTAGACAAAAGAATCTTCAACAATGGCACAAAAATCAGGCCAAGAAAAAATGATGGCAATAAGAACATAAGAAACAGAAAAGAAACAAAAATGGTTGTCTTAGCTCATTTCTAATGCTGATGAAATTTATATTACTCTTAACACCTTTTTTAAACTGCTTTTGGAAATATGGAATTTAGGACAGAGAAACCGTTTGAAGAACACATAACTTTTCCCTCTCATTTCCCAACTCCAAATGGTCTGAGTAGCTTCCCCGCTGCACACATAACTTAAAACATGTGTTGCCCTGCCCCACCTTATCTCCTCAGACTCATGGTGGCTAATTTGAATAAGGTTCAAAAACATTATTTGATAACAGTCCTCAGAACTGCTGAGAGGGCAGATGTGGAGAGAAATCTTGATACACACAGGTAATCCTTGTGTACTCCTATAATAAAATATCTCCTTGAATTGTAGCACAGTACAATTTATTAGTCTTTATAATCTTTTCTCAAGAGTGGTGGTAAAACTATAGGAAAGAAGGACTGGGGACATGTTTTAGAATACAATTTAACATTGACAATGGAATATATGTATAACCGATTTACTTTGCTCATTTAATTCTCCTTAGAGATATACATATATTGAAAGTTCCTGGCATATCTAACTAAACATTTGCACAGGAGGGAAATTACCATAAAACTTGCAAAGCCCCCATGCAGTTATGAAAATAAATCTTTATTTTCTTCCTCATAATGGCAATTTTAGCACCATGCCAGCATCCATCAGTGAAAGCATGACTGGGCAGAAAGGTATAAAATCAGATTGTATAAAATATATGTAGATGTATGTGCTGATAAAACTTCAGCTAAATCAATCATACATATTGTTCAGACACCCAATAGTCATAATTTGTGAGATGTCTCCCAAAATTCTCATCATGTGCAGTCTGGTATTGTTTCCAAAGTAAAGCTGATGCATGCTCAGTACCTCTCCTACTAACTGAGGGGCTATTGGGTAGAGGGGGGAAAAATTCGGCCCCAGTTCGGGTTCGGGCTTAGTTCGGGTGTATGGGGTCGGATCCGCCAAATTTGGAGCCTGTCAGGCTCGGATACACCCGAACTTGCATTGTCATCCGAGATTCTTGGATGCGTTTTAATTTTTTGGGGTGTTTTTTGCGTTTTGGCCTGCAGGGGGTACATTTTAGAGGTATTGGCACCAAATTTTCAGGGTGTCTTTAGGAGACTCTCATGATGATATCTCCCAAGTTTGGTGCAGTTTGGTTTAGGGGGTCCAGAGTTATAGACCCACAAAGGGGGTGCCCCTATCCCCCATTGTTTCCAATGGGAGCTAATAGTGGATGGGGCAACCCATTTGAGGCTCCACAACTTTGTCCCCCCTAAACCAAACTGCACCAAACATGGGGGGTATCATAATGAGAGTCTTCTAAGGATACCCTGAAATTTTGGGGCAGATAGGTCCAGAAATGCGCCCCCAGAGGCACCCCTAGAAATTTGGAGGGGATTCATTGTTCTGGTTGTATTTTCCAGCAGTTCTTCAGCAGTAGTGCCGTAGGGCAGCCCAGCCTTGTGCTGGGCTGGCCTGCTACTGCTCTCATTGACTTCATTCAGTTATGCTAGCTCTCGGAAGCAGCAGCAAGTGGGTGAGTGCAGTCTATTTTGGGGGTGGAGGGGCCTTATTTGGTGGGGGGATGGAGTGGGGCGCCGGAGGGGTGTGTGTGTGCGTGTGTGCGTGCGTGCGTGCGTGCGTGCGTGCGTGCGTGCGTGCGTGCGTGTGTGTGTGTGTGTGTGTCCCATTCTTGCCGGCTAGGCGGCTAGGTGTGGAGTTTCCCGTTTTTCCTTCCCCTGCTTGTGTTTTTGTTGTGAATGAATGGAGTGTGCCTGAAGGATTTTTGGGGTGGAGGAGGGTTATTTGGTTGGGGGGATGGAGTGGGACGCCAG
The DNA here is from genome assembly GCF_021028975.2 of Sphaerodactylus townsendi. Taxonomy (NCBI): domain Eukaryota; kingdom Metazoa; phylum Chordata; class Lepidosauria; order Squamata; family Sphaerodactylidae; genus Sphaerodactylus; species Sphaerodactylus townsendi. The sequence goes on from NC_059430.1 coordinate 35,606,458, forward strand.
AGGGGTGTGTGTGTGTGTGTGTGTGTCTCCCCCCCCACCCCATTCTTGCCGGCTAGGTGTGGAGTTTCCCGTTTTCCCTTCCCCTGCTTGTGTTTTTGTTATGAATGGAGTGTGTGTATGTCCGCGATCTTGCGCACGTTTTTCTTTTGGGGGGTGGATCCGCCTGCGCTGCCCTTGCAGGGCTTGTGTTGTGTGCGGTTTTTTTCTTTGGGGGGGATCCCGCTCGCACTGCCCTTGCAAGGCTCGTCTTGCGCACGGTTTTTTCTTTTGCGGGGGATCTCGCCCGCACTGCCCTTGCAGGGCTAGTCTCGTGTGCGGTTTTTTCTTTGGGGGGATCCCACTCGCACTGCCCTTGCAGGGCTAGTCTCGTGCGCGGTTTTTTCTTTTGCGGGGGGGGGATTTCGCCCGCACTGCCCTTGCAGGGCTTGACTTGTGTGTGCGGAAGGGGTATTTTCCCCGGCTCGGCCAACACGGTTCAAGTGAACTGCCGCTTCGAACTCCATGTGCTCGGATCGGCTGAAGTTCGGAGGGTGCAGGCTAGGGTAAGCAGTGCCCGACCCTCCCCTGAACACCACATGACTTGGCCGACCCGCAGGGTCAGCCGAACCGAACCGCCAACCCTAGCTATTGTCTCTGCCCCTGCAGGAAATGGAGTAAGAGGGCTGGACCAGAGGTCTTGTGCAGTCCAGCCAATCAGGGAAGCCACTGGGCCAACTAGTTGATCTGTCAATACTTCTAGTGATCAGGTTTTCTGCAACTGCTGCCCTGTCCTCTCTAACTTAAATACTGCAGGGTTAATGAGTTATGTTTTGATGTTGAACAGGAATTTAGGGAGAATTCTTCAATGTGACAGATGGAGAATATCCTTTTCATCTACCCTACCTTATTGATAGAAGTGATCTACAGCAAAGAGGATTGGCCACAGAGTGGTTGGAACAGCAGATTGGCCAGAATAATGGGGGTGCTAGCATATTATTAATATATCTTTCAGGAGGTTAGTCATATTGGTCTGCAGAAGAAGAACTAGATTTGAGTCTAGTATCACTTTAGAGTCCAACAAGATTTTCAGGGTAAAAGTTCTGTAAATCAAAGCTCCCGTTATCAGATACCATGAATGGAGTTTTGACTCTTGAAAGCTTATACCCTGAAAATCTTGTTAGCCTTTAAGGTGTAAAACTCTTAAATCAATAGATCTAGTTTTCATTATGACCCCATCTGTGGATACTTATAACCATAGATTGGAACTATGAACAGACAAGACAAATCTTTTCACAAACGTGCAGAATTAATGGAGAAGAAGAGAAGGAGGAGGAGTTTGGATTTATACCATCTTTTTCTCCTGTTGTGAGACTCAAGGCCACACTGATCCATGCTAAACTCAAATTTCAACTATTGTGACATGCCAAAGTGCAACAGCCCATTTACCATCTAAAGCTACTGTCCTCGTTATTAACAGGGTTTCTGGAATTTCAACTGGTTCAGCTCAAGACCTTCTCAAGGGTGACAAGCATGTAACCAAGTTCTCAATGGGCAGTTCTGTTCTTCATGAGAGCCCTCACCTTGCACATTAACCTCCTCCTACTTACACAAACCTGCTGCCAAAGTCACTAGCAGCACTCTTTGTGCCCCTGTGGTCCTGCACTAACCTGCCATCACTGCCAGCACCCACCTGGATCTCTCTCGCAGAGACCCCTCACCATGGCTACCACTTAAGAGCCACCCTGCCCACTCATACCTCTGAGGCCTTCACTCCTTGGGATCCCCAGTTTTGCCATGGTTTTTTCTGTACATGTTTACACCTCAGTGTGGGCCTAGAATTGATAGAAGGAGCCTGAATTAAACAGATATCAAAAGGTAGTGATTCATGTTAAGGCGGAAAGCAATTCAGGGCAGTTCCTCTATCTTATGCAAATACCCATACTAAGAGGGATTCAACTGAGGGCCATTTTGCCCAAGGACCTCAGAGCCTCTTCCCAGAGAATTTGATTCTACCTAACAAACCAGATCTGTATGACAATAAGCAATGGGCCAATTTCAGTGATTTCCTCCGTATCTCAATGACTAGACAGAAAGATTTCTGCCCTTTCCGAATCATGACAAACACTCAAATTTCCAAATGTCCTGAAAGGAAAAGTTTAGACATTCTCCATGCAAATGGAGACAACTCCCCCCCTCCATCACTGCCCCCCACAGATAGGATAAAGGGTGGCTCATCTTTGAAACATTGTGATTTTATTATTCCCACACTCTGATGCCCACATCTGGTCACCTGCTTAGTTGCAGCAAAAGGATATAACAAGTTACCCCCTCAGTCCCACTTTTGTAGCCCCTCCCCTCACAGTTGGCTTCCCATTTGTCTGCTGCACAGACTTGACTCTGTCTCTTTCTTCTATTTGGTCCGTTTCATCCGAGGCTGCTTCATCACCCCTCTCTTCTTTTTGAGATTGGATTATTTGTCTCTTTGTTATAGGTTTATTCTTCTTTTAGCTAGGCAGGTTTTCTAGCGAAAGGTTTTGTGTCATTTACCACATTCCTTTTTCCTTTCTGTAATTTTCATAGCCATTTTTTCTACATTGCATGATTGTAATTTGGTCTCTCATCTGTTTGTAAAACAAAGTCCCATTTGTTTAGCAGCCCAATCTGGGGCGAGGGGCAGGGAGAGGAGGGAGGAATCCCTCTCTGGAGCCAGCTCAGCACAGAGCTAGTATGGGTACTAACTCTAGCAGCTGTGTGTTACATGGCTCTGAGGTGCCCAACCTGAAATCCACTGCCAGTACAAAACACTGTCCCACAATGGCAGGGATGAGTGGGCCACGGGAACTGACCTTAGTCAGCCAAATCCAAATTCAAATCCAAAACCTTTATTAGGCATAAAACCGGTGCCAAGAATTTCAAATACAATAAGAAGATCATTATTGCTCAACTTGCAGTACACAGAGTAAAAATATAGATATAACGCCGTTATAACGCCGCTATAACGCCGTTATAACGCCGCTATAACGTCGTTAAAATGCCGCTATAACGCCGCTATAATGCCATAATGTTATAACATCACATGATGGTGTTTTAACATCGGGTCATGTTGTTATAACATCATGATTTTATAACAACACATAATGTTGTTATAACATCACATCATGTTCTTATAACATCACTTCATGATGTTAAAGTTCAAGTTCAAAGGCCTTTTTTAATCCAAATACAGTTTGAGGAACTAAAGCCATTATTCCTATTTCATAAAGTACATACTTCAGAGAGAAAGAGGAATCCAGGAGGTTATTTCATAATAGTGAGCATGAATTTAACCACTATGTCCAGTATAACTTCGCTATAACACCTCTATAACACCACTAAAACGCCGTTAAAATGTTGCTATAATGCTGTTATAACGCCATTATAACGCCGCTATAACGCTGCTATAACCACTCTGTAATGCCACTATAACGCCGTTATCTCTTTAACATCGCTATAAGGCCTTTATAATGCTGCTATAAGGCCGTTATAACGGCTCTATAAGGCCGTTATAATGCCATTAAATTTTTACTATAACGCCGCTATAACGCTGTTATAACGCCTCTATAATGCCGTTAAAACGCTTGCTATAACGCCATTATAACGCCGCAATGACGCCGCTATAACGCCATTATGACGCCGTAGTGATGCCGCTATAATGCCGTTATAATGCTGCTATAATGCCATTTTAACGCCGCTATAACGCCTTTATAACGCCGCTATAATGCCATGATGTTATAACATAACATGATGGTGTTTTAACATCGAGTCATGTTTTTTTAATTGGTTTTCAAAAATTAAAATGCGTAATGATAGATTAACAAAAAGAAAAGTACAAATAATATTACATAATCAGAAGCTGTCCATAAGTTCTCCCTTTCTTCAATAAGGGAATTATACAATAAAGAAAAAGAAAGAAAGGCACGAAGGCCTTTACTGTTACATGCTGTTATTTCACAACGTTACCATATTGATGTTAGTAATAGGCACAAAAGGAATTTTTTAAGAGAAAAAAAATGTACAGTTAAACAAGTCATTATTGCATATCTTCCCCACTAATACAATAGGGTGGAGATTCTTATGTAGCTACTAACCAGATTAAAAACTTATCTTGCTACAGAGTGTACTGATATTCCCCTCCCCTGCTTCTAATTACGCTCTGTAGTTAACCCCTCCCCAGGCCTCCCCAACAGCATTCCCGTATAAAATTAATATATCAACTCCCAAACTACTCATAGTTGTCTTTAAAACATTTTTAATTCTAATCTACTATGTTATTACTAATTATCTAATATTTAAAACCAGTTGTTCATTTATTTATTTCAGACATTCTATTCTTGTTCTGAAATATCTGTTGCTTCACATCTGTAAAAAGAGAGAAGAATTTGTTAGTATTTCAGTTTCATGTGTTTGTATTATATGAAAGTTTTATTAGTTCATTTATAATAGTATATTTGTATTATTCTATCAGCTTAAGGTTAATCGGTTAGTAATTCCATGTTTTGAAGTTAGTATTCTATCGGTTTAATTATTTGGTTATGTCTCTCTGACAGATATCTAAACCAAAGTGTCCATTTTTTGACGTATTCTTCAGAGTCTTTATTCTTTAATTGGTTTGATAGCCTGTCCATCGTTGCATAATATGACATTTTATCTTCCCATTCTTCTAACGTTGGTATATAATCCGTTTTCCAGTGTTTTGCCAAAGTAAGACGAGCTGCTACAGTCATGTATGTGAACACCTGTTTATGTTCTTTCAGTTTCTTTGTTTCCTCTAGTTCAGGGTCTAACAGGTAAGTTAAAGATGTCTTCTTAAATTGAATTTTTAGAATTTTTTTGATGCAATTATGCACTTTTACCCAGTACTTCTGTACCTCCTTGCAAGACCACCACACATGAAAAAAGGTTCCAGTCTCAGTTTTGCACTTCCAACACAACGGTAGATATGCCTTTTGCATTTTTGTCAATTTTACGGGTGTTATGTACGTTCTATAAAACATTTTTAAACTGTTTTCCCATATATCCGTGTTAGGTGTTAGCTTATAAATGCCTATCCAGAACTTATTCCATTGGTTTAGTGTTATTACTTTCCCTGTGTATTCTGCCCATTTCACCATTGCATTTTTAACAACTTCAGTCTCTGTAGCTTGAGTTAGTAATATGTGGTAAAGTTTACTAAGTTCCTTCTTCCCTGTATATTTAATTCCTTCTTCTAGTTCATTGGCTTCTTTGGTGAACCCCCAATCTTCCTTGTCCTCTATAAACTTGTCTCTTAGTTGTAAATATGAAAACCATTGGATCTGACATTCTACCTTCGTGATTCTTATTCTCGGTTTAAATTCTATTTCTCTACCCACCCAATATGTGGTGTCTTTATACGTTATCCAGCTATTATTATTAATTGTTTCCTTTATTTGCAGTGCTTCTGCCCTTGATAACCACTGAGGTATACCTGTAAAAAATGTGTCTCTATATTTGCTCCAGATCTTATATAATGGCCCTCTAACACAGTGGCTTTTAAATGCTGTGTTCCTTACCTCCTTTCTTGTCATTATGTTATATCATCACATCATGATTTTATAACAACACATGATGTTGTTGTAACATCACATCATGTTCTTATAACATCACTTCATGATGTTGAAGTTCAAGTTCAAAAGCCTTTTTAAATCCAAATAGAGTTTGAGGAACTAAAGCTGTTATTCCTATTTCATAAAGTACATGCATCAGAGAGAAAGAGGAATCCAGGAGGTTATTTCATAACTGTGAGAATGAACTTAACCACTATGTTCAGTATAATGTCGCTATAACACCTCTATTATACCGCTAAAGCACCGTTAAAATGTTGCTATAATGCCATTATAACGCCTCTATAACGTCGCTATAATGCCGTTATAACGCCGCTATTACGCAGTTATAACGCCTCTATAAAGCCGTTATAACGCCGATAAAATTTTACAATAACGCCATTATAAAACCGTGATAACGCCGCTATAACCCCTCTATAACGCCGCTATAACGCCGTTATAACGCCGTTATAACGCCTCTTTAACGTTGCCATAATGCCGTTATAACACCGCTATAAAGCCGTTATAACGCCTCTATGAGGCGGACATAACGCCATTAAAATTTTACTAAACTGCCGTTATAACACCGTGATAATGCCGTTATAACGCCGCTATAATGCCGCTATAACACCATTATAACGCCGATAAAACGCTGCTATAATGCCGTTAAAACGCTGTTAAAATGTTTCTATAACGCCGTTATATCACCGTTATAACGCCATTATAATGCAGCTATAACGCTATTATAACGCCGCTATAATACCTTTATAACACCACTATAATGCCATGATGTTATACCACTTTGTCCAGTATAACGTCGCTATAACGCTTCAATTATACCGCTAAAGCGCTGTTAAAATGTTGCTATAACGCCGTTATAACGCCGCTATAACGCCGCTATAACGTCGTTAAAATGCCGCTATAACGCCGCTATAATGCCATGATGTTATAACATAACATGATGGTGTTTTAACATCGAGTCAAGTTGTTATAACATCATGTCATTATGTTATATCATCACATCATGGTTTTATAACAACACATGATGTTGTTGTAACATCACATCAGGTTCTTATAACATCACTTCATGATGTTGAAGTTCAAGTTCAAAAGCCTTTTTTAATCCAAATACAGTTTGAGAAAGTAAAGCCGTTATTCCTATTTCATAAAGTACATACTTCAGAGAGAAAGAGGAATCCAGGAGGTTATTTCATAATAGTGAGCATGAATATAACCACTATGTCCAGTATAACTTCGCTATAACGCCTCTACAACACCGCTAAAATGCCGTTAAAATGTTGCTATAATGCTGTTATAACGCCGCTATAAAGCTGCTATAACCCCTCTATAATGCCACTATAACGCAATTATACCGCCTCTTTAATGTCGCTATAATGCCGTTATAACGCCGCTATAAAGACTCTATAATGCCGTTAAAACGCTGTTAAAATGTTTCTATAACTGTGCTATAACGGCACTATAACGCCGTTATAACGCCTCTATAAAGCCGTTATAACGCCTCTATAAAGCCGTTATAACGCCTCTATAAAGTCGTTATAACGCCGATAAAATTTTACAATAATGCTGTTATAACGCCGTGATAATGCCACTATAACCCCTCTATAACGCCGCTATAACACCGTTATAACGCCGTTATAATGCCTCTTTAACGTCGCTATTATGCCGTTATAACGCCTCTATAAAGCCGTTATAACGCCGATAAAATTTTACAATAACATCGTTATAACGCCGTGATAACGCTGCTATAACTATCTATAATGCCGCTAAAACGCCGTTATAGTGCCGTTATAACGCCTCTTTAACGTCGCTATAATGCCATGATGTTATAAAATAACATGATGGTGTTTTAACATCGAGTCAAGTTGTTATAACATCATGTCATTATGTTATATCATCACATCATGGTTTTATAACAACACATGATGTTGTTGTAACATCACATCAGGTTCTTATAACATCACTTCATGATGTTGAAGTTCAAGTTCAAAAGCCTTTATTAAACCAAATACAGTTTGAGAAAGTAAAGCCGTTATTCCTATTTCATAAAGTACATGCATCAGAGAGAAAGAGGAATCCAGGAGGTTATTTCATAACAGTGAGCATGAACTTAACCACTATATCCAGTATAACGTCGCTATAACGCCTCTATTAAAATTTTACAATAACGCCGTTTTAACGCCGCGATAACGCCGCTATAACCCCTCTATAATGCCGCTATAACACTGTTATACCGCCTCTTTAATGTCGCTATAATGCCGTTATAACGCTGCTATAACGCCGTTATAACGCCTCTATAAGGCCGTTATAAGGCCATTAAAATTTTGCTTTGCCATTATAACACCGCGATAACACCGTTATAACGCTGCTATAACGCTGCTATAACGCCGCTATAACCCCTCTATAACGCCGCTATAATGCCGTTATAACGCCTCTATAAGGCAGTTATAATGGCATTAAAATTTTGCTATGCCGTTATAACACCGCGATAACGCCGTTATAACGCCGCTATAACGCCACTATAATGCCCTTAAAACGCTGTTAAAATGTTTCTATAACGCTGTTAAAATGTTGCTATAACACTGTTATAACGCCGCTATAACGCCGCTGTAATGCCATGATGTTATAACATAACATGATGGTGTTTTAATATCAGGTCATGTTGTTATAACATCATGTCATTATGTTATATCATCACATCATGATTTTATGACAACACATGATGTTGTTATAACATCACATCAGGTTCTTATAACAGCACTTCATGATGTTGAAGTTCAAGTTCAAAAGCCTTTTTAAATCCAAATACAGTTTGAGGAACTAAAGCCGTTATTCCTATTTCATAAAGTACATGCATCAGAGAGAAAGAGGAATCCAGGAGGTTATTTCATAACAGTGAGCATGAACTTAACCACTATGTCCAGTATAAGGTCGCTATAAAGCCTCTATAACGCCTCTATAACGGCGCTATAACGCCACTATAACGCCGCTATAACACCGCTATAACGCAGCTATAACGCCGTTATAACACCTCTATAACGTCACTATAATGCCGTTATAACGCCGCTATTACGCCCTTATAACGCCTCTATAAGGCCGTTATAACGCTGTTAAAATTTTACAATAACGCTGTTATAATGCCGCGATAACCCCTCTATAACGCCGCTATAGCGCCATTATAATGCCTCTTTAACTTCGCTATAATTCCGTTATAACGCCGCTATTACGCCGTTATAACGCCTCTATAAGGCCGTTATAACTCCATTAAAATTTTACAATAACGCCGTTATAACGCTGCAATAACCCCTCTATAATGCATTAAAACGCTGTTAAAATGTTGATATAACGCCATTATAATGCCGTTATAACCCCGCTATAACGCCGTTATAACGTCGCTATAATGCCGCTTTAATGCCGCTATAATGCCATGGTGTTATAACATCACATGATGGTGTTTTAACATCAGGTCATGTTGTTATAACATCATGTCATTATGTTATATCATCACATCATGATTTTATGACAACACATGATTTTGTTATAACATCACATCATGATCACTGCTCGGCTGTGCCTGGTGTGCTGGCAGAGCCAACTGAGGAGATATGTGGTGTTATCTTTATTCTTCCTTATGGGGGATATCCAATTTTTTTCTTTTGACTTTTCTTTTGAGGGGGCAGTGTGGTGCTGGAGCCCTCTGTTCGGGGTTGGTTGGGGCTGAGGAGATTTGTGGTGTTATCTTTATTCTTCCTTATGGGGGATATCCAATTTTTTTCTTTTGACTTTTCTTTTGAGGGGGCAGTGTGGTGCTGGAGCCCTCTGGTTGGGGCTGTAAGAATCTTAAGATGTTGATTTGAATTGGTACACACAGGTTTAAGGTCTCAGGTATATTCAAGCATCCAAGATACACGAGTTCACTTCACGCTAGCAAGGGAATGTCTTTGCACATTATGGTCCTGACATGTGTAAACCTGTCTGGGTAACACCATGCCTGCCATACAGACTCTTATTTGCAGCATCCCTGCAGCTCTCACTTTCTGCTCAGGCTGCATTCTCCACCATCATTTTGGTGCTGGCAACGTCTTGCTTCCCCCTGCACCCACAAACTTGTCACAAATAATTTGGCAGCTGCCCAAGGCTTATGGTTGCATGTCTCCAGGTGGAGACTAGAGATATTCTGGGATTACTACTGATCTTCAGGTGACAGATATCAGTTTATCTGGAAAAATGGTAGCTTTGGAAGGTGGACTGTATGACGTCCCTCACTGAAGTCCCTCCCCTCCACAAACCCTGCCCTCCCCAGACTCTACCCCCAAAATCTCCAGGTGGTTCCCATCCTGGAACTGGCAAACCTATCAAGGCTGAGCATGGAGGTTTCGGGGGGGGGGGGGCTCAGCCTGCATCTTTTTCCAGTCTGTTCTCCTCCGTTACTAGCCTTTCATTGTGACAGCATCCATTTAGCCACAGGGTCTTCAGTTGTCTGGAAGCTATGAAACACCTGAAAATCTCTTTGACAGATGAGCTATGGGCTTTGCTGAACCAGAACTTAACCTGTTAACAGTAGACAAAGGATCCTTGAGTAAGCCTTTTTGTAATGCAGCTCCAAAAATATCACTCCCTGCAAGATAAGCAGTAAATATTCCAGTGAGTGTCAGTTTCTTTCTTTGTACTGTCTTCTCCAGGTGAACACACAAGAGCCCCATGGCTAAGTCAGTCAGGTTCAGGAAGGCCTTGAGGCTAAAATGGGGCTTTGCAAAGTTGATTTGGAGGCTTCAGAGGATGCATCGGCTCAGGGGTTCAGAGACTTCACCATGACACTTAGCTAGGACATTCCTCTGGGAAAGAATCCTCTGGGGGTTCTAAAAACTATGGAAAAGAACAAATCACATCTCTTGTCCTTTCATCTGTTTGTCAGGCAGGCAGCTGCCTGGAGGAAATGCTTGAGACAACAAACAATCTGGAGACAAATGCAAAGGGGAAGTGTTGCTTTGTGTGTGCGTGTTTGTGTACAAGCTGCAATTTTTGCTGTTTGCAACATCCTCCTGTGTTTAAAAGATGGGGCACCAACATTTGAAAAATCCTTGCCATCATATTACTAAACAGAAAGATACTGAAATGCGGGTAATATGACACTTGGCAAAATAAAAAAGGCATTATGGGAGACTGCATTCTAAGTCATTCCTTTTATATCAGGTCCTTGTACAGAAGAGCATCTGATTGATAGACTGAACTGGGGATGGGCTCCCAGTCAATCACTGGGTTCATCCTAAACTGAGTTATACCCTTCTAAACACTTTGACATCAATTGAATGATAAGCTCAAAAGCTTCGGCAATGTTTAGTATCATTTTTGCTGACCCCAAAAAATGCATTCGAGAGATTTTGTTTCTTGTTTTAGATTTTGAATTGACCCATATGTTTGTTTACAACATTTTTTTTGCAATTGACTTGTATGTATGTAAAGTTCTGTGAAGTCACAGTTGACTTACAGCAACCCAGTAGGCTTTTCAAAGCACAAGATTAACAAAGGTAGTTTGCCATTTGCCTTCCCCTGCATCATGACCCTTTTATTCCTTGGTTGTCTCCAGGGACATAGGTATAAATTTTTAGGGGGGTTCGGGGGTGGGGCCACACCCCCACCCACCCCTAGGGCATGGCCACGCCTCCCCAAGCCCCTCCCCTGGCCTAGCGCTTATAAAAGCAGCTCTCCGAGGTCGAGGATGGCAGACTCCCCTGCCCTGCCCTGCCCTGCCCCTCCCCTCTGGGCAGAGGCATAGAGGGAAAATGGAGCCTGGCGCAAAATCTGAGTTTTGCGGGGTGGGCCCCGGGCAGCCGCTGTGATACTGGAATTTACCCCCAAACAGCATCACTTTCAATGGTGTTTAAACTAGAGAGCCCAAATTCTCCTTTTAAATCCACCTTAAAGGGAGAATCTGGGATCCCTAGTTAAACCCACCCTGAAACAGCATCACTTTCAATGTGGCGTAGTGGTTAAGAGCAGATGCATTCTAATCTGGAGGAACCGGGTTTGATTCCCAGCTCTGCCGCTTGAGCTGTGGAGACTTATCTGGGGAATTCAGATTAGCCTGTGCACTCCCACACACGCCAGCTGGGTGACCTTGGGCTAGTCACAGCTTTTCGGAGCTCTCTCAGCCCCACCCACCTCACAGGGTGTTTGTTGTGAGGGAGCAAGGGCAAGGAGATTGTAAGCCCCTTTGAGTCTCCTACAGGAGAGAAAGGGGGGATATAAATTCAAACTCTTTGGGACATCAACTCTTTGGGACAAAAGGGACATCAAATTTAGAAATGTGAACTTAGAGACTGTTTGCTTTGCTCCACCCCCCACCCCCACTGCTTTTCACATTAAATTTTATTCTGGGATGTCCTAACCAACAGCTGTAGTGCCCCACATAAATGCATGAGGGAAAGGATAGGTGGTGAAGAACATAAGAACATAAGAAAGAGCCTGCTGGATCAGACCAGAGTCCATCTAGTCCACCACTCTGCTACTCGCAGTGGCCCACCACGTGCCTTTGGGAGCTTTGGGAAGGATATGAAGTACACTTCATCTCAGAAAGTACAGATCCAGATGAGAAAGGAAGTAATTACTCTTTAAACCTTAATAATAATAATCAAAGAAGGCTAACTCATCAGGAAGTCTGGTGACTTATGGGGTGCTGGAATCACATGAATGCACTAAATGGATAGCACATGCCCCCTGCTCTCCGAATTAGCTGCTTCATTAGCAGCAGCTCCGCTCAGCCAGGGAAGTTAATTAAAGTCTGCGGCCAGGCATGCACAAAGGGAAACAGCCATGTGCTGCCACACTAGGAGAATTCTGTTCCTCCGTGTAAAGCTGGCAAATTAAATTTCTTTCTTTTTATTTTAGCATGTGGCGGGAGAGCTGTTAATATAAGCTGATGTGGTTCATTTAAAAAAAACACACACCATGCAACAATGCTACCTTAGAACAGTTGGCTGTACATCATACAGTCCCAGTCAATGGACAAAGGGATGGCCATGTAAGGTGTCTTATTAAGAAGATCATTCAGTCTAATGCATTGCCAACACAACACTCAAAGATAATTGTGGCCCAGTCACTGATCCTTCATGCTAGTTCATTCAAAAAAATAAAACACAAGCAACAGAAAAATGCCAAATTTATTAAGACTAAAAATCACAGCTAGATTTTGAATTTTACTTTAAAAATAATGTCATCAGGTTTTTACCACAAATCTGCAATTTAAAATAGCTATTGTATTCCATGGCAACTCACTTTGGAGGGTGATATGCCCTTTTTCCATCTAAGTCTGGAATATTATGGGATAGATGGCTCAAATACAACAGAAATGGGATAGATGGCTTAAATATTATGGGGTAGATGGCATAAATATAACAGCTTTGCACAAAACTCCCGCATACCTACAGTTAACATGGAGTAACGGTTAAAAGCAGTGGACTCTAAACTAGAGAATCAGGCTTAATTCCCCACTCCTCCACATGAAGTCTGTTGGGTGACCTTGGTCCAGTCAGAATTCTCTCAGAACTCTCTCACTTCATGCAGAGGAAGGCAATGGCAAACCACCTCTGAATGTCTCTTGCCTTGAAAACCCTATGAGGTCACCATCAGTCAACTGTAACTTGACAACAATATCATACTGAGATCCTTAGCATTTCCTTACTTCCCAACATGTCTAAGCTGTCCCTAGTCTGTTTATAGGAGTCCCAGAAGCACCACTAGGATCTCCTTTCTTGCAGATGCCTATGCTTTTCTGTTATACGTGCAACTGAGTCCTCCTCACCATGAAGAAGCCCGGACCACGTGACTTGTTTCCCTTGTAGGATCAACAGAAGAACAGCATCAAAGAACAACAGAGGAAACTCAAGCAATGCTGAATGTTAACTCTGATCCCACAGAAATGGTCCGTTCCAGCTTTCACATTTGTGGCCAGCTGCCCATTTAGGATCCAGTGTGTGAGTGGTACTTGCTGTTAGTCAAGCAAACATATGAAGCTGAGCTGCTATTTTCTTCACTTTAAAGGACAATCCTGCATTTCATGTTCACACTGCAAAATTACATCTGACGTGTAATTTAAAAACCCAAGATTCCTTGATATAAAGCCTTACTCCAGTAAATGGGATCAAACAGCAGGGCATTTCCATTTGACAGAATAGATATTTCCAGTTTTAATATTACATTAACTTTTCCTCTCTTTGCCTCTCATGGATTTTTCATTCGTAGGCAGCAGAGCTTGGCTGATAACTGGAGTTGGAAGTCTAGCAGAAGGTTTCGCAGGAGTACACGGCTGTTTCAAGGCTTCCCTTTTAGGGATGAGAGGGCTCTTGATACATCTAGATTATTCCCTGCTCCCCTCCTACACACACTGCCTTTAAAAAAAACTTTCTCATCTTCCATTGCTCCCTGCTAGAAACGTCACCTTTAAGTGCATGGTCTCCATGCACTTCCTCTCTTTGCCTCTCATGGATTTTTCATTCGTAGGCAGCAGAGCTTGGCTGATAACTGGAGTTGGAAGTCTAGCAGAAGGTTTCGCAGGAGTACACGGCTGTTTCAAGGCTTCCCTTTTAGGGATGAGAGGGCTCTTGATACATCTAGATTATTCCCTGCTCCCCTCCTACACACACTGCCTTTAAAAAAAACTTTCTCATCTTCCATTGCTCCCTGCTAGAAACGTCACCTTTAAGTGCATGGTCTCCACCTTTAACCCATCACATCTCTTCTTGCAGGTATAGCACTTGATCTCCAATCAGTATACTCAGGTTATCAGGTTATCAGGATTTATCTTTAAGAAATTCCTGTGACCTCATCAATGAAGGGTGATTAGCTTTAAGTGGATAATAACTGTAAGGAGACTCAAGTCTACTGCAAAGTCTAAATCATTTGTGTAGCTATGCATCTCCTGCTTCACACAGGCCTTCCTTGGCTGAGTGAGCTGTAAAAGGTCTCTTTTCTTTTTCAGTCCAACCTCGGCACTGTTGAACAAACATACAGGTGGGTTAAGTAGGAACTTTGGCTTCATTCAAACAGTGCTTCTCAATCTCAGTCCAGAAAGACAGTTCAGAAGGGCACCATGATTAATGGTATCAAAAGCCTCTGAAAGGACCAGGACAATCAACAGAATCACACTCCATCTACTTGAAGTTGTCCAGTCACCACACATTCAATCGCCTTGTTCAAGATTTGAGACTGTTTGATAGCTATTGAGATCTCCTGAGCCTCAAACTTCTATGGAAGTTTTCTGAACAGCGGGACACAACCTGACTGTGTCACTGTTAATGTAGATTTCAAGTCAGAATGGTTGTGAGAGATTTCATCTGCAAAGTTCTGAGCAAAATGGTCACAGTAAGCCACCAAGGAATTCGCCTCCTCCTGAAGGCCAGATCCAAACATTCTTCTGACCTCATGGAACAATTCCATTGGCCTACACTGTTCATACACAAGTGTTGCTTTTTAGCCTGCTCTAGAATAAAAACAGTCAGGGTACATATGGTTGGGGGAAAGCGAACTGTGGATATGCATGTTTATTATGTCTGCTTGCTTGATCAGTTGCAATACAGAATATGTATATGGACATTTTCCTTTTAATACTTTTTTATTATTTTAAATGTTGGAAGTTTGTTCTCCAAAACTACAATAAGCCCCACTTGAACATGTTATTAAAAGGGCTACAAGGGAAGAGAAGTGGTTTGTCAGAGACCCAGGATGGCCGCTGAGTATCTTGACTAGGGTTGGTAGATTGGAAAAAAATTCGGCCCAGGTTCGGGATCGGGCCCATTTCAGATGTGTGGGGTCGGATCTCCCGAGATCCGAGCCTGATCTTGACCTCTCAGGAAAGCTGGTTTGTATACTTCTCCCTCCCAAAGACCTCAGAGTGCTTGCCCATCTATAGTAACCTCAAAAACATGCACATGAGAGCCTAACCAATGTATCTGAAACCAGGCTTCTCTGAGACAATTTTAAAAGAATCAAACACATTTCTGCTCAGTCTCCAAACAACCATCTAATGCTCCATTACTCTATCATTGCTGGCAAAAGCATATCACTGAAAGCTGGGCAGGCTTTCCTGAAATACCCCTTCTATTAGCTGAACTGCATGAGGAAAGCTTGTCTATCTCTCCCAGCAACTATGTGTCCCTTACAGCTTCTACAGCGGTGGGAATCATGCTTGCAGGGTTACTGGAGCACAGCAAAAGCTTTTCAAGATATCTCTTTTCCACTGACTCCACAATGCACTGGTGGGTTTGGAGAGCCAGATGCTAACATCCAAGAGCTATTGGGATATTTCTCTTATGTTGTTCTGCCTGGTAACTCCTCATGTTGGCTGAGTCAGAGCAACAGACCCACTCCCCAATACCCAATAGCACAATGACATAGGCTGCCGGGTAGGGTTGCGAACTCCAGGTTGGAAAAATGTGGGTGGGGCCTGGTGATGGGAGGAACCTCAGCATGGTCTAACACCATAGAGTCCACCCTCCAAAGTAGCCATTTTCTCCAGGGGAACTGATCTCTGTAATCTAGAGATCAGTTGTAATTCTGGAAGGTCTCCAGGACTCACCTGAATGTTGGCAATTCTATGTCAGGATTATACCTAGGTAGCATGCAGGAATGAAGTATACACAATCCCTGCCTAGGTTGGTTTGGAGGGGGGGTATGGAACCATTTCAGCCATGACAGCTTCATGGGATCTTCACTTTTACCAGCAGCATATCTCTGATGACCAGTAGTGTGAACAACTGAGGGGTGGATATCTTCAGGTATTTGGGGAAGTTTCCAGTAGTTCCAGCCTAGCTTGTTGAAAATAGAATGCTTGGATTTTGGGAGACAGTTCCTCTTACATTGGTGGATATTTCAGTGAGGCATTTTTCCTTCACGCTCTGTTTTATAAATGTCTTTCTGCAATGTGGTAACTTGTTCCACTTAAATCACCAAATGTGTCTCGAATGTTGACTGAAGGCCTTGGAAATTTCAGGGCTCTTTAATAAATTTATAGGCATAAAATAGCTACCCTTGGGGCAGGCATCAAACATGGAATATTTCAGCCTCCAAACGTCACATGTTTTAGGGATTTGTGGGATTCAGAAAATGGAGAGCTACAACAGCATCTTAACTCTCGTCAGAAGCAACCATCTGAGTGCTGATTAGCCACATTCTCTTCTGTGCTCCATTTTCTTCTCAGCTTATACCGTTTTTAGCAGCCTTACCCTCTGATTGTCCTTGTCCCTAGCAAGATCGCTGGCAATCTCATATCTGAAAGCAAACCAATAATAACAACATGCAGCAGTTCCTGGTCTGATTAATGAAGAAAAACCATTAACGGTTTTAAAATGCAAAACTTCCTTTAGGATTGTCCTCTACTGTTCATGAGTAATACAGATTTTGCTAAGTGAAAAAGTCTACTTTAGATGTTCCAGTTTTCATGAGACATGCAACCAAATTCATGAACTTACCAGAGTACTGTTCAAATTGGGTTGCCAACTTCCAGGTAGGGGCTGGAGATCTCCCAGAATTACGCTTGATCTCCAGACAAAAGAGATTCATTTCTCCGGAGACAATGGCTACTTTAGAGAGTAGACTATAGCATTATATTCCATAAAACACCCTCTTTTGCCCAAACTCCAGGCCCCACCCCCAGATTTCCAGGAGTTTTCCAACCCGGCAATCCTAATTCAAAAGATAAGGGTCTGTTTTTGTTTTTTTTTAAAAAAAAAAGTTTATTTCCATTCTGTGCAGTCACTTGGTCAGTGTTCACAGAGTTTTTTGGTGGCTGCCCTTGTCTCATGGAACAGCCTTCTAGAAGGCCCTTTCCGCACAGGCCTCCAGGCGCCCTCACACCAGCAAGAATTCTGCCGGCATGGGGGTGGAGGCCGTTCGCACGCAAGCGTGCGAGCGGCCCCAGCAGAGGCCGGCGCAGGAGAGGCGGCTTCGCATGGAGCCGCCTCTTCCCCGTCCCTCTCTTACTTACCTCGTCGCTGTCGTCGCCCTGCTGTCCTCCTAAGCCCCACCCATGCTGCCCTCCGACCTCCAGGGGGCGTAGGACAGCATTGGCGGGGCTTAGGAAGACAGCAGAGCGACGACGGCGACAAGGTAAGTAAGAGAGGGACGGGGGAAACAGCGTGTTCCCGGCGGTGCCGTTCGCACCACGCCACAGGGAACACGCTGTTTTCTCAAAAACAACCCTTTAAACGGGTGTTTTTGAGGACGGCCTGACACCGCCCTGAGGGAGGGGAAGGGGAGCCAGGTCGGCGCTGCTGCGTTTCAGCAGCGCCGCCTGTGCGAGCGGCGGCCTGGGGGCGGCGTTTTCGCCGTCCCCAGGCCGCCGTTTTTGGCCCGTGCGGAAAGGGCCGAAGAGATGAAGAAGGCCTACTCCTTGATTGTGTTCCCACAGGGGCTACAGATCTGAACTCTTCAAGGGGGCTTTCAAATTTTCTTTTAGCTAATGTTTAGTGTTAGTTTTATTTATACTTTTGAGTGTTTTTTGCTTTTTTTGCATGGGTCCCACTTATCAAGAGAAAAATCCTGTCTGCACAGCATAAATAAAATGCCTTGCAGACGTTTTAAAGAGAACCTTTTTCACTTTTTTGTGCGGCTAGTGTGGAAAAATTAAGCACTACCAAAAAAATTAGTCCCACCCCCATTTTCTGCCATTTCTGAAATCCTCTGTGCTGCCCACCATGTGTTTAAAGGTTTCCCAGGGCTGTTTCTGCTGTTTGCATCATAGCTGGCTGCTATTTCAACTTGTAAAAGACAAGAATAAATTTAGTTTTCCTTGCTGATGATGTGCACATGTTGTTTTTTTTTCCTTTTTTTGTTTTCAATGACGTGTCTTCAAAGCTACAAAGACACAATATGAGAATCGGTTGCAATTGTCATATTGTGTCTTCGTAGCTTCGAAAACACGTCATTGAAAACAAAAGAAAAAATTGCATGTGCACATCAATGTCTGGAAAAACTAAGTTTATTCATGTACTTTACAAGCTGAAATACCAGCCGGCTGGGATGCAAGCAGAGAAAAGAGCCCCAGAAAACCTTTCAGCAAGTGACGGGCGGCACAGAGGATCCCTGGAGTAGCAGAAAACAATGGGTGTGAGCTGCGGAGAAATCAAAAGTGAAAGCTTTACAGTCAAGCAGGAAAAATAAAACATTTCCTGATCTTCGCACAGCTAGTAGGAAGCATCATAAAAAGTAAGCAGCATAAAAATGCCCCCCAAATGAAATAAACAGGAAAAATGCAAAAGAAAAAAAAGCATGAAAACTGTCTTCCCAGCTCCATATGAACATTTAAATAATTGTGTTTTTAATAATTTGTCCGTTCTACTTTTAGCATCTTTGCTATGATGCAACATTTTCATAGATTTCTCTGTTTCTCCTTCATGCTCAAGGCAAGTTTTACCCTTTTTTACTCCAGTGACATTCCCTGAAGAAACATAGTTGATATTAAAGGACTTTACATTTTTTAAAAAAGTTGTCATTGCAAATGCTAAGCATTTTAAAAAAGGAAATGATTGGCTAAGGACATCATTTATCTTGCTTACCCACTTAATAAACAAACACATTTATTTTTATCAGGTACAAAACTTGACTATGTTATCATAGCTCTGCAAATTTAATCTTCCAATTAAATATAATATGTATTAATCAAATAGCTACAAGGAAAAGCTCAAAGCAGCAAGTGCTTTATGCTAAGAAGCATAAATAAATGTAACAGTAATGAGCCAGTGAGTCAGCCCCATAACTGAAACCACCTTAAAGCCCTTAACACCTTGGGATCCAGGTGCCTGAAGGACTACATCCTTTAGGCCTGTCCTTCTCACCTGTGCAGTTTTTTATCTCTGTGCCAGCACCCACAGAGATGAGGCAATCATCCATTAGAGACCAGGTAAGATTCCTCATCTTCAGGTAGGACCAGAAGTTCTTCTGGAATTACAACTGATGCCCACATTACAGAGATCAGTTGCCAACTCTGAATTGGAAAAACCCTTGTGATTTGGGAACAGACACTGGGGAGGGCAGAATTTAGGGTGAGGAGAGAGCTTAACAGGGAAATGATGCCATATAGATCACCCTCTGAAACTGCCATTTCCTCCAAGGAAACTGATCTCTGTTGTTTGGAGTTCAGTTGTAATTCTTGGAAAACTCTAGGACCCATCTGCAGATTGGCAACTGAATGTACTTCTGGTTTTGTGGCAGATGGATTGAGAAAGTTTTATTACTGGTTGAGCTAATTTTATCTGGGTTGTTTTAATTTTATTGGTTTTATATTCCAAACTGCTTTATACCATTTTCTGCAGATGCAGCATATAGATGAGTTAAATAAACCAATTTAATTAAATATGTAAGATCTGCGATGGATAAACAGTTTGGGATGAGAATTTTGTAATGACAAACTCAAAGGTTAGCATCCAATAAGCATCATCCTCTCTGAGCTGAACCTACAAGGCTAGGGAAGTTTGGGTCAAGCTTTTTATGGGCCCACTACTAGCTAGTCTTTCCATAAGATCCTTCCTCCTTTTTCTAACCTTCTTTACCTTTGCAAAAGGAAGCCTGTAGCGGTTGACTGTTCATGGCAGAAGCCTTGTAACTCTCACTATAAGGCTAGGATGTTTTTGATAATGTTCACAATTCCATTTTTACTGTAAAGGATGGAAATTGTACTTTCCATTGCCTCCTGGCCCAATTCATTGAACCAAGCACCACTGGAAACTACCATTCCTTTGCATGGTCACTGCAATAAATGTTGCTGAGGCCTATAAGGTGGTCTATAAGGTTCTCTGTTCTTCTAGTCCTACTCTCAGACTTTTTAAAAGATAACATTGTGTAGGAAAAGGACCAGCTGAAAGGGCTGGCTTCCCAAGGTGTGCCAGCCTTGCTATCTTCATGGTTTAGAAAACCCCTGGAGAACTTTCCAAGACTTGTCAGAAAATTATGAATTGAGCCAAAGAAATTTCACCCATTACCAAGATTAACACACAACCTTTTGCTTTTCCTAGTTAGTAATTGGACTCAGCTATATATACAATTCTTTGTTTAAATCACTAGAAGATAAAGTAATGACTATTAGTAACACATAGCATAATTTTACCCCACATATGGAAGACATTATACTAAACATTTCCCTGATCTTACAAACTTCAGCCACTGATGCACAATGGGGATGGAAAAGAACATAGAATTCGGTATGTGAGCTAAACTATCTGTTATGGTGTGGGCAAACCTGACCCAGGGATATTGGCTTTGATGGCAGCCTAGAACTACTTATAACATTTGGTTCCACAGACTGCATGGCCTTTGGAGCTTGGCACTGGCCACGGGTCCACTATGCTAACTGAACTGCCACTCTAATTTTGTGGATACCTCTAACTGGGGAGGTCTGACTCCATCCATATGTCATCATGGAACTTCTTCCTTGACTTCCTTGAAAGGA
The DNA here is from genome assembly GCF_021028975.2 of Sphaerodactylus townsendi. NCBI lineage: Eukaryota > Metazoa > Chordata > Lepidosauria > Squamata > Sphaerodactylidae > Sphaerodactylus > Sphaerodactylus townsendi. The sequence goes on from NC_059430.1 coordinate 35,627,494, forward strand.
GCTTGGCTCTCAAAAGCTTGTAGTTAAAAAATCTCAGTCTGTAAGGTGCTACTGGACTCAAACCTAGGTGTTCCTTGACTTGGACACTGATCTCTGCTAGCCTTACTTGGAAACTGATTTCATGCTTGAATTGACCAGGTATGGACCCTCTTCAAGCCAATTTAGCTGCCAACCTGTCGAATGCTGTGGCTTGGTCAGTAGAACACATGATTTGCATGCATTTTTAACTGAAAGATCACAAGTGTTTTTGTGTCCCCAGACAACTTGCATCCAAACCTGCTGAATAATGCACTTTCCACCCACTTTCAATGCACGTTAGCAATTGTTTGCGAGTGGATCTTGCCATTTCACACAGACCTTTTCCACAGATAGGTCATTCGGCCAATTCCCCCCCCCCAAGACAAACTCAGAAGCCACCACTCTGAAGTGGTTGCTGTCATGCCCCACAGCAATATTTTTTTCTATGGAACTTATAGCCTTGACTTTGAATTGCAGCCACTGGCTGTCATCTCGCACCTCTTTGTCAGACAAGAAAAAACATAAAGAAGGGAGGGGATGTTCCTAAGGCAAAGTACAGAGGACAGGAAGGGGCACAAGAAGCAAAGCAGCAGCAATGAAACTTGTTTACATACAAGGCAAAAATGAGAGACAGATTCAAAGAGAATACGTCTTCAGACAAGGGTGGGGGCTCAAGCATGTCTGAGGACAAAGAATCAGCACCAAAGAGATTTGTTGGTGGAAGGCAGGAAACAGGGAGGACAAGAGTATGAAAGGAAGAGGAAGCAGGGAAGGGAATGAAACTGTCAAGGAGCATCCCCTCGTGATGAAGGAATCAGAGGAGAGACAAAAGGGAGAAATAGGAGGTTAGTTTTGCTAGAAGGGGTGTGTGGACACTAAACAGGGAATCAGGAGTCAAGCATACCTAATGGGAATGTTCAGATAACAGGGGACCCATAACACACAGGATGGCAGGGATTCCAAAGAAATAGGGGAAGACATGATGGGAACTGGGAGAAGTGATTAGCTCCCTTTCCTTCCTTAGACCTACAAGAATCAAATACAGATGGCTAGGTATGCAAGTGAAAGAACTGGGTGGGAAGCTTTAAAGAAAAACATGGAGTGGATGTATGGGATGCTCAAAAATAAAAGAATGGCAGAGAAGATGAAAAATGAGGAAAAGGAAAAAATGGATAAAGAATGAACAAAATGGTTTGGAAGGGGTGGTGGAAAATAAAGATGGAGGAATATATTGGGAAGGCCAAACAATTTTATTTTGCCACTGATGGGCAATTTGCGGGAAAGGGAGGGGAGAGTAGAGTGTGCAGGCAAGAGACAGGGAGATAGGATTTGCATGATTTGATGGTGATGTTTGGAAAGGGGCAGAACAATATAGTCACAGATTGTAGAATTCAGTGTTAGAAATCCAGAGAATGACAAACCAACAGAAAAAAATTCAAGGGGAAAAACACATTCAGAAAAAGCAGAATATTCCAGCACAATCCCCAGACCTGCAGCGAAAGCAGCCAAGTCAAGTCTGGATAACAAACCAAAGTTTGACGGGCCAGACCCATTGGAAATAACTTGTATGGAAACAGTCACAGTAAAATCCAGTTGCAAAGTACATTGAAAATGGATTGAAAGTGCATGATTCAGCAAGTAGGAAAGTGCCCTGCATTGCTGAACAAGATAGGTCAGTGGTCTGATAAGCAAGGTTCATATATAATAGGACTCAGAGTATTCCTCCTTGTCAGGATCTTATGATAAGAAGGAAGCTGAAGGAGAGGGAAAAGAACAGACTGTACAAGCAAAAAGTTTTAAAACTAAAATCAGGGATATATTGAGTACTGGTACATATCTGAATTCAGAGAGAATTTGGCTGCTTCAGTTTCTGGGCATTGTTTATAATGCAGCCGCAGAGAAGCTCCATAAAATTTCATGAGGAAATCCAAATGGTTCTTTAAATGTTGCTGATAACTTGTAAACGCAGTTCATGTTCCACTGACATGAAACTTCGGCACAGTCTTGAGGAAAGTATGCCAAAGTACTGTTCCAGATGTAAATAGAGTAGAGGAAAAACAAATTATGTCTGATTGGAACAAAATGAAAAGAAATTGGATATTGTTATTCAAGCCTCTGGGCCTTGGCATTCAGTTTCGCAACTAAAACAATACAGGTGGAAAGAAAAAGTACTGAATTTTGAGATTTCGCTAGTTATTTATTCTGTATTTTTATATAGTCAATAAACAAAAACATGAAACTCTGCTACATCACAGCCCTCATTCCTGCAAGAAAGAAACTACAGCTCACTTTCCCACTATCTGAGGCTGTTTCTGCATGGCCAAAGGCAGCGGCTTCCCACCGGCTTAAATTAAGCCGGTGGAGCATCGGGACCATTTACATGGTCTCATGCAGGCAGTCCCAACGCTGCCTGCAGGGGCGGCTCCATGAGGAGCTGCCCAGGGTGTGAGGAAGATACTTACCTTTGTTTCCTGTGCAGCTCTGGATGGCTGGAAAGACACGCCCACACTGCCCTCTGACCCCCGGGGTCTTTCCAGCCATCCAAAGCTGCACAGGAAGCAAAGGTAAGTGTCTTCCTCACACCAGGGGGGGGGCAAAAGCAGCACCCTCACGCTGGTGCGGTTTGCACCGCGCCAGCTGGAAGACGACGCTTTTGGAAAAACTCGCTCCCTGAGCAAGTTTCAAAAGCGAGGTTTTCCCACCATTTCAGGGACCAGCTGTACGAACAGTGCCCTAGGGATGGTGTTTTTTCAGTCCCTAGTGTGCTGTTTTTTGGCCATGCGGAAACCGCCTCAATCAATAAAGTGCTATTATGTTTTTGGTGTAGTTAGTTGGCATCCTATACATAGAACAAAGGAATACCAGAACAAAGAAATGCCAAACAGATGAAACTCTGAGAAGATGAGGTAATAGCAACTTAACTGGAGGCCACAGCAATCTTACCTACATCCACTGATCATACAGTGCATGTCAACAATATCATCATACCAGCTGTGAAGGCAGGGGATCACAAGGGGTAAAACTCCCAGCTGATTGTTAAGATTTCAGTTGGTCTTAATCTCAATAAATAATCTCAATACATAATGATAATACATAAATCGCTACTGTTGCAACAGCTTGCTTCCCACCAATCAGCGCATAGGGCTCACTTCCAGCCATGGAAGTTAATCCTGCATGGTAATTAGTTCCCAGTTCCCTGCTCGCTCTATCCCACCCCCCAGAGACCAAGCCTGGCCTAGTGGGGCATTGGCAGCAAGTTGCCCTCCCTGCCAGGCCTGGCAAAAGCCTCCTCAGACCCCCTGCCCTCTCCCACCCCCCAACCCCCCCATCTGCAGATCCCCAGCAAGACAAGAGCCCAGCTGCCTGACAAACTGCTGAACGCCTGCTGCTCCCCTCCGGTGACAGCGAGATCATAGACCAAGATACTGGTTGGAGGAGCACCACTGTGGCCGGCCCAGCTCCACCAACACCCAGCCAGAAGAGAAAGGGTAGGTGGGAGCAATGAGCAGTGGGTGCAGGTAGTGGCAGCAAGTCCCAGGCTCTTCAATGATGGCCAGACCATGTCCAAGCTCCAGTGAAATGGGGAGGGGCAGGAGTGCCTTGTCCCACCTGTGCCTGAGAAGAAACAAGGAGCCAGGAGCCCCTGAGCCAGTCACTTTGCAGAAGCGGCAGTTGAAGTGAGAGGTGAATGGGGGAGGGGGGCAGTCAGGAAACAAGAGTTCAAATTCCTTCTTGCAAACAAATGCATGGCAGCTGTGAAAAAGGCAAACTCTATGCTGGGGATAATTAGGAAAGGAATTGATAATAAAACTGCAAAGATTGTCATGCCCTTATATAAAGCAGTGGTGCGACCGCACTTGGAGTACTATGTTCAGTTCTGGTCGCCACATCTCAAAAAGGATATTGAAGAGATAGAAAAAGTGCAGAGAAGGGTAATGAGGATGATTGAAGGATTGGAGCCCCTTCCTTATGAGGAGAGGCTGCAGTGTTTGGGACTCTTTAGTTTGGAGTGGAGACGTCTGAAAGGGGATATGATTGAAATCTATAAAATTATGCATGGGGTAGAAAATGTTGACAGAGATAAATTTTTCTCTCTTTCTCACACTGCTAGAACCAGGGGGCATTCATTGAAAATGCTGGGGGGGGGGGGGAGAATTGGGACTAATAAAAGGAAACATTTCTTCATGCAATGCGTGATTAGTGTTTGGAATATGCTGCCACAGGAGGTGGTGATGGCCACTAACCTGGATAGCTTTAAAAAGGGCTTGGACAGATTTATGGAGGAGAAGTCAATCTATGGCTACCAATCTTGATCCTCCTTGATCTCAGATTGCAAATGCCTTAGCAGACCAGGTGTTCCAGAGCAGCAGAAGCAGTGGTGGGATTCAGCAGGTTTGCACCACTTCAGTAGAACAGGTTGTTAAAATGGTGCTTGTAAACAACCAGTTTGTTAAATTATTTGAATCCCACCACTGGAACCGGTTGTTAAATTATTTGAATCCCACCACTGAGCAGAAGGCCATCGCTTACACATCCTGCATGTGAGCTCCCAAAGGCACCTGGTGGGCCACTGCGAGTAGCAGAGTGCTGGACTAGATGGACTCTGGTCTGATCCAACAGCCTCTTTATGTTCTTAAATACACTTTTGACAGGCTAACGCACAGGAAAGGAAGCATGGACAATTTGACCATATCATCCACACCTCATGGAGGGTATCTTGAAAGAAAACACATGTTGGAAAGCATGTAAACTAATATCCTAGGCACAAGGAAATGAGCAGAACCACACATTAAAATGAATATGCCTATACTGGCACTTAGACAACTAGACAGAAATGTTTAATAATAGGTATTGAGCTGGACAATTCCATATTGTCCAGCTCAATAGTGGCTCATTCCGCAGATGCAGAATAATGCACTTTCAAACTGCTTTCAGTGCTCTTTGAAGCTGTGCGGAATGGCAAAGTCCACTTGCAAACAGTTGTGGAAGTGGTTTGAAAACGCATTATTTTGTGTGTGCGGAAGGGGCCAGTTACAACCTTCTTCTTCAATATTGCTCTCTCTCTCTCTCTCTCTCTCTCTCTCTCTCTCTCTCTCTCTGTCTGTCTGTCTGTCTGTCTGTCTACAGAAGTAAGACAGATACAATAACACCTCAATTTTAAGATACCCTCTCCTTGATGTTCACCTGGCACCTTCTTTACTTTCATTCAGGTGCCAGGGAAAATATTTCTTCTTCCCTGGGAATTTAACTATGGGATTCCAGATCTCTGATTGTTTTTGTTATATATTTATTTATTTTACAAAATTCATATCTTGTCTTTCTGTGCTCACAAGGGTCACTGAGATGGCTAATGAATTAAAACATAAATGATAAACTCACATTTAAAACCTTTAATGCCAATCAAAAAGAACAACACATAATTAAAACAATTAAAACTAGAACTAAAATGCATGCAAGGATTTCTGACAGAATGCTAAATAAACCAAGACCCACTGATGGAAGATTGTAGCAGAAGGGGACAGATGAATCCCCCAGACAAGAGAGTCCAGAGTTTTGGTGCCATGACCAAGAAGGCCTTTTCCTGGGTTTCCAGCCACCTAATCTCAGAGGTGGTGGTGCCTCACTGTGAAGATGACCATAATGGTCAGGTAAATACACATGAGAGCAGGAGATCTGCTTCTGTCCTGAGGACTGTTTTATCAATATTATTTTAAGCTGCTCAGTATTACTTTCATGTGGCTTTTATGCCCTGTCAGTTTAATCAACACTTGGTTGTCTATCATATTTGCAAACAAAAGAATTACATATTAAATTTCTGACAAATTCAAAATAAGCAACTTTTATCATTAATCTAAACAGTTAGGCCAAACAGTTCTGGCTTGCAACTTTTCATCCTTTTCTCACTCACAAAAGTTATACCTACAGTATCTGTATGGTTCTTTTTATCTAATAAACCTTGATGCCCATGAAAATATGGACATTTTCTCCTGTTCTCTATGATTTATGGGATGTAAAAAAATCATTTCTTTGTATAAACATAAAAAAGTAGAAACTTGTGCCACAGTCTATCCTCTAAAAATACTGCTTGGATCCAGAGATGAAATCCCTTGAATGGTTTCTTTCATTAAAACAAGCAAACAAAACAAGCCAGACAACTGGAAGGCAGTTCTCTGCCTGCTCTATATTGTAATTGGATTTGCTGGAAACAAAACAAAACCCCACTCTTTGGAACCCATCCAAGACAGCCCTGGAAGCAAAACCAGAAAAAAAAGCAAGAACAAAACTGTAAAGGTGACAGTGTTTGCTAGCTCCTCTGCTTCCATTAGCACATTGGCACAAACAGTGTTGGAAATAAAAAGGATTCCTTGCCACTAATTTGTGTTTTTCTGATTCATTCCACCTAGCACAAGAGCAGCATTAATGCAGACCCAAACAAGGCTCAGCTGATTCATGGAGCCAACTTTCTTCAGAGAGTTTGGGTGATGCTTGTGAACCAAACACATTTATTAGGGAAGCACTAGGAGCCTGGTGTGGTCATTTTTAATGGTCCTGATGAATTTGCAGATTGAGGGGAGGCTTCTGATGAGAGTGTTGCCATTTTGGAAAATGGCAGGATACAAGAATTATGCTGAGCTATGAAAGCCTAAAGCAAAGAGACCCACAGCAACTTCCTTAGATACAGGTGGCCATTTCGCCTAACAGAATAGAACCTCCTATTGCTTTATTTGTATGTGTTTTATTTTTTAAGAGTAGATTTGGAATAAGTATTCTTGTGGGGATAACCATGGTCCATTCTGCACAGCACCAAAAAGACATCTTAAAAACCAGCAACTTCTTAATTTTACTTCACACACCCAAAATAAGACGTCCTGGGGACATCTTTTAAAAAGCCACTTCTCGTTTGTTTTTCCAAACAGCACAGGCATCAGAGGATGAAAGAGGCTTTTTCCTGTCTGGCAATTTAGCTCTCTGGTCAGTTTTACCTTCTACTTATGCCTGACAGTTTGTGTGCTGCTGAAAGGATTTTCCCTGCCTCCATTTGCTGACAGTTATGCTAGGATGTTTGCTCTGCAGGCTGTGATCCTGAGCACCTTTTCAGCCCAAGAGCTAGAAGAAGTGGCCAAAGAAATGGCCACTGAGTGGACGTGCAGTGGTCAGGTGAGCTGCTGCTGCTTGCTCTTGGAGGGAGAGTGGAGCATGGTCCAGTGTGCCCCCTGGGACACGTTAGAGTGTCACCTGGATCATCTAAACCCTCTCCCTTCCCCCTGCCCCCAGATCCGCTACTGTGTCTAGGACTTGAGTTAGCTAGATTAGAAAGCTGTGGAATCACCAGTGGCTAGGGCTCAACTGAAGACTTATCCAGGGAGCCAATAATTCCACCTCTTCCTACATCTGGAGTTGAGTCCTGGATCTTTCAAAGATTGTGAATGGTGCTATCTTCCTTCGGGAAACTAGAATACAAGATGCCTTGTGTTGCAAGCATATGTTGCTCGCCTGGTCCAAGCATCACATCTGACTCTCCGTCTTTTTGGTTGCTGGGGTTCTCAGAGAGACTCTGAGTATATTTGAGGTGGTGCATTCAGTGGGGCTCCTCATCTGCTTGTTCCTGAGTCTTGAACAAGACCCTGTTGTGGTAGAGACTGACACACTAAATATGTAAAGCAGGATCTACTTCCGCATGGCTGTCTGATGGGAATACATATCCTTTTCTTCTGAAGCTTTGTAAAGTCAGGCTCTAGCAGGACTCATTAGGATGGAAATTTCTGTGTTTTGATGGTACCGTTTAGATATTTGTACATCATTTTTTCTCTCCAGTGGGGAATCAATGCAGCTTACATTATAGTCTTCTTCTTTTTTAGCTTTAAAAGAACATCCCAGGGAGGTATGTTAAGCAAAGACAGAATGACTGTTTTTAAATTTTACATTTATTCAATGAAATATAATGATATACATAATGAAAAGAATACACACAATAGGTGTGTGGCTGTAGTTCAGCAATAGAGCATCTGCTTAGCATACAGTAGGTCCCAAGTTCATTCCCTGGCATCTTGAGCTGAAGGGACTAGGCAAGCAGATGTGAAAGACCTCTCTCTACCGGAGACCCTGGAGAGCCACTGGTGAACTAATTGGACCATACTTTGATGGACCAAGGCAGCTTCATGCGTTCATGTGTCTATCTGATGCAATATTTGACCATAATGAGTCTGATCTGCAATGTTTTTCTGGTAGGGTGTTAGTTTCACCAGAATGTAGGTCTTTTTTTCCCCACCCGTCAGCTAGTCATTAATTTTGGGCTTAATTTTATGCTTCCAATTCCTATCAAAGGCCAATCCAGCTGTGGCAATCATATGTAAAGCTTTTGAGGCAGATCAGCTTCACAATTTAACAGTATAATCTATGGCTTATAAGAATGTGTTCTCTCCAGCCTGGCTAATAAAGTCCAGCCATTTGTTTCCAATAATCTGTAAACCATCTGCATAGCCACCAAATGTGGAGGGGAAACAAAAACAGCACTTACTATTCCCAGTTCTATAGAACTTTTCTATCCTAACAGTGCAGTCCAGGCCCTGCCCCCATGAAATTGGCCTCTGCAGCAGAATGGGCTACGCTACTGATTTTGCAGGTGTAAGTCCACACCAGCATTTGGGGCCATTCCCAGACTGAAAGGGCTTAGGAAGCCAACTAAAGCTGGCCTCATCCCATGAATGTCCCCTTTGGCTCCAGAACAGGCTACTGCATCAGAGGAGCACTACCGCTGTGTCTGCACTTGCTCTCAGGCATTGCACTGTCATCCGGCTCTCCAACACTGACATAAATTTCTAGTGGCATCTACACTGGCATAAGGGATATACTGTCTCAGGCCCGTAGCCAGAATATTTTTTAGCACTGGGCAAATGGGTAGATGGGAGGCATCCATCACTATTTACTACATTTGTAGACCCATTTTCTACTTGAGACTCAAGGTGGATTATATTATATAAAGCAATGTAATCAGATAGCATGAGAGATCTCTAATGCAATGCAAGAGGACTAGGGTTGCACGAATTCAAAAAGCGCAAAGAAATATGAGACATGCTATGTCAAGCAATGCAGAAGAATGGAATCACTAAAAATGAAAACAAGGCTGTACGATCATGATGGGATAGCATGCACTGTGGCAGTCCTATTCTCTAGTATCATTATAAAAATGCTCTTCCAAACAACTATTTTACATAGTTTGCAGAATTAAAGAAGTATGGGAGCCTTTCTTCCAGTTATTGACACCTGAAACTGCAAATACAACAGTCTTTTCTCCTCCGGGGATGGGGCGGTATAAAAGTTTAATAAATAAAATAAAATAAAATAAAAATAAATTTTCTGCAAAGGAAGCAGAAAGCTCTGTTGCTCAAAACAGAGTTTTCAAACCAAGTTTGCCTGTCATACCATCTGTAGCTAACAGGCCAGAGTTCTTATTTTGTGTTGGGGCAAACAAGCTGAGGTTGTGATTTTTTTTTTGTACCTACATCTAGGGAATAAACTAATTTAGTTCTCTAAAAACTCTTGGTCTCTGCTGCTGTTCCATGCTTGAAACTTAGCTATCATTGAGTTATAGTTAGGATGCCCTACACCTCTGCCGCGGCATCACCTGCCCCTGCCCCAGAAAGTCCCTGCTACACCCCGCAATGGCCCGGCCACACCTCCACCATTGCTCTGCCTGGGGCATTGCCTGCCCCCTGTCCCATCGGCGCTACACCCTGACCTGTTCATTTTCTTACAGGATTAAGTTATTAAACTGATGCCAAACAAGATTCCCAGTATTTTAAAACCACAGTTCTCCCCTGTGAATGGGATACAGATTGTGGAAAAGATGTTATTTATATGTTCTTTTCTCAAATTCTGACATAGATTGTAACATATCACATAAATAACTGTTGATTTGCAGATATTCAAAAACCACAATACTAGAGTTATGATGATCTTAATGTTTTACATCAGGGGTAGGGAACCTGCGGCTCTCCAGATGTTCAGGAACTACAATTCCCATCAGCCTCTGTCAGCATGGCCAATTGGCCATGCTGGTAGAGGCTGATGGGAATTGTAGTTCCTGAACATCTGGAGAGCCGCAGGTTCCCTACCCCTGTTTTACATGATGCCACTTTATTGTTTTTTAATCAAAGTTGTATAGGTGTTAGTTGCAGCCAATTACCATTTTCTTAAGCTGGAGAAAACTAACTTGTGTACATTTCATGTGTCTAACTATGGAGGGTAAAAGGGAATTTTTAGGTGACGACATACACCTTACTTTGTCCCGTATGCTGACATTTATCAACATATTGTCACTATTATAAACGTACCTTCTACTTGGTTTTTAAAAAACAGGGCTATACTTTCAAGAGACCTTAAAAAAAACTTTGTTCAATACATGTTAGTGACCTTTCTCCATTATCTGCTATCTATTCTTCTATCCAGCTCAGTCTGAAAGTTTGGTAATACATTATAAGACTGGGCATTCCTAAACCACCATTTAACTCTTCATCATTTTGCTATGACAAACCCTAGGTCTTTTATATCCCATATAAAGATATTTCACAATTGTTGCCAATTGTTTAACATTTTATTAGAAATTTCCACTTGTAAATTGCAAAAAAAAAATTATCATAAGGAACAATAATTTTTTTAAAAAAATTATTCCTCTTTCTAAGAAAAAAATATATACTTGAGGTGGCCCAGAAAGTTAATTTGTCTTAATTTCAACTCTTAATTGATCATAATTAAACTTATGCAGAACTTTGCTGATCCAGGTTAACCAGATAGCCAGCAACTTTTGTCATATTGAAAATCCAGTTATCTTTCTTACATACCCTTTGGTTCTTATTTAAACAAAGAAGGCCAAGATGGATCATTAGGCAAGACTGCAATAATAAATAGGAATCAATTCCTCCAGCTTTCATCTCAAATGTTCTTGTTTCAGGGACTGAGTTCTTGAAGAACTGCCTTTTGTCAGAGGTGCTGATTCCATGGAGTGACTTTCATGTCACTTCAACTGTATCTGTAAAGAAGAACCATGTCATCTGGGCGAAGAAAGCGGGGTTTTGTCATGTCAGTCACCATCCCCTGGGGATGATCAACAATGATAAGCTGAGAAGCATCATCAGAGCCGCAACATTCCTCATTACAGGTATTGTTGGAGTAATCAGAGGCTCATTCCGCACATGCAGAATAATGCACTTTCAAACTGCTTTCAGTGCTCTTTGAAGCTGTACGGAATAGCAAAATCCACTTGCAAACAGTTGTGAAAGTGGTTTGAAAATGCATTATTTTGCGTGTGCGGAATGGGCCAGAGATCCAGCTCCTTGCAAGTGACTGCCCCTTTGGTGTGGCAAACTGTGAACTAAGAAGCATTTCCACATCGCAAGATCAACAGAATTAGCAAGTATGGTTTGGTGTAAAATATGAGAAGGTAGGAAGAAAGGAGAATGCAGCAGTAACATTACTAACTGGAATGTACCAATTTGAACATTTTCTAGAACAGAAAGTTCTGCGATAGCTGCTGGGCATAATTCATGGTGCTAGTTTTGATCATGGAAGTCTTAAATGAGTTGGAAGCATTGAACTTGAAGGACTGACTTCTGTATGAATTGGCCTAGCCTTTAATTTCTGCAACAGAAGATCTTCTCTGGGTATTCCCCCTATGGATGGTGACAAATGAGAGAACATTTCCACTGGTTGTATGCCATTTAAAGGTTCCCCTTTCTGAACAGATTTGTTCCCTCCCTATTCTGAATGCGAAAGATCACCTAGAAGGATTTCAAACCACAAATAAGATCATAATAATGGTCTCAAAGGGCATCAATATAGGTCACCACCATCACATCAATTGAACCACCAATTAAAATTATATGGGCCAATTCCCAGGTCTCAGATTTGCTGTTTCAGACAAAGAAACAACACAATCAGCAAAAGATTTTTCACACAACCGCTTAGTAAAAACTTTGCAACACATATATTTAATTCTATAATAAAGACAGTCGCTTCGGTAGGCTTATTTTTTCTGCCTTGTTTGTGTTTTGTAATCCACCTTTAATTGCAACAAAAAAGGTACACTATAAGTAAAGAAGCATGTAAATCTTGTGTTATTTTATTTGGCTACAAGATGCAGCCTTTTTCCATCTGAATTTTCTAATTCTGTAGGTACTAATATTGTACTGGTCATATTTTATAAAGACTCTCTGAAGAGCACAGTTAAAATTAGAGTATGTTTGACATTTTGTTCATTTTGTTCATATTCAGGAAGCAGGGCCTTCCCTTTTCTTTTGCCCTTTTTGCAATACTGGGGGATTAGAGCAACTAAAGCCAAGCTAGAGCAATTTGCACCAATAAAAGCTGGCAGTCATAAGATTGAATTTGTTTACAAAACTTAGAAATACTTTACTACTATATACACTATATTGAGGTTTCAGCACAATACACAGTTATGTGGGACCTTTTACTCAGTATCCACTATAGGACTTTGACAGTTCAAATGCCACATACAAATATGTGGGCCTTGTCTCTCAGTCTTCACTGTGACATTTTATACCTAGCAGACAAACTTATGGTGTGCTGCAGATTCTTAGATTTGAAATGAATCATATTGAGCTAGTCAGTTCCTAGGTGATGCCTGACCTCAACGTTTCTTCGCAGGCTTGAAATATCTACAATGCGAGCAATAATATCCATAAGTATTAAATGCAGAAATTGTACAGAGACTGGACCTAGAAAAGTACTTACTATTAGCGCCCCCAGAGTCTCACACATTTAACAATTTTCTGTCAGTATTTTGTGGAAGATTAGAAAGAAAGGAATTCTCACACCCTGATCTGCCCATAAGAACATCCAAACAAAACAAAGCACAGCTGTCTTGAATCATGGATGTGAATAGACAGTGTGTGCTAATATAAAAGACACAGCAACACACCAGCTGTGCCAGATCTGAAAATTTATGAAGGCTTTGGATATATCTTTGCTAAGAAGCTATAACAGTGTTTTAATACCATATATTCCTCCTCAAAATCTTGGGAACAACAATTTAGTAAGTCTGCTGAGAATTCTGGATAACAGCAGTTTTATTCTGTGTCGTCCAAGTATTACACTTACAACTATTAGTATGCTTTTGAGATTAGGTACTTCCTTTGCTTCCAGTAAGCCAACAACAATTTTTATCTAAAATAACACATTAAACATTCACACACCTAATAGTATAGCAAGTTGCTACATTATGTCACTAGTAGTATTCAGATCAATCTTTTTCAGAATTGGGCACAGGTAAATCTGTTGAAATTAATATGCTTAGCTGCGAATTTGTTCGGCATAGGGTCAGAGTTTGTTAATTTTCTCTGATGGTACAGAAATATTGAGTGCATTCTGTAAAAAATATTATGATTTGTTAATGTATTAACTGTTTGTTAATACCAGGTCTTGGTCACTCTGGTGAATGACTTGTGCTGGGGGATGAACAGCAGGATAACTGTTGTTCTTCTGGACCTCTCAGCAGCTTTTGATCCCACTGGTATCCTTCTGGATGCTTATCTGGACTAATATTGGGAGACATCATTCTATGGTGGTTCCAGTACTATCTGGAAGACAGATTTCAGAAGGTGATACTGGTGGACTGCTATTTAGTATGGGGTTCCACAGTATGTGGATGACACTTCCAGTTCCAGCTGATCTCAGGGAGGCTGCAGAAAACCTAAACCAGTGCCTGGAGGCAGTTCTAAAGGAACAGGTCTGGAAGTACTCATAAACCCAGGTTTATTTCTACATAAGTAGAGGGCAGCTGCGGCCAAGAGTGCCTTTTACCAGCATTGACTAGTTAGCCAACTGTGGCCATTTTTGGACAGAAAAGATCTGGCCACTGTAGTGCATGCCCTGGTCACACCTACATTAGATAACAGTAATGTGCTTTACATGTGGCTGTTCTTGAGAAAAGTGTTTCAGAAACTTCAGTAGATATAGAACACTGCAGCAAGGATGTTCGCTGAAGTGGGTCATAGGGTAGTCCTATCAGCCCAGTCTTAGCCCAAGTACACTGACTTCCAATTTGTTTCTGGGTGCAATACTGGGTGGCTGATGTTGACCTGCAAAACTTTATGGTTTGGGCCCAACATACCAGAAGGACTGCCTATTCCCTCATGAATCTAGCTGACCACTGTGGTCATTTTCAAAGGTGCCTTCACTTTCTGAGATGTGGCAGGTGGAAATCCAGGATATAGGGGTTCCAGGTACCTCCTGGCAGCTGGTGGTGGGTGGTGGCTGGAGGGAGGGAGGGAGACCAGTGTCAATGCGCCAACACCACTTCTAGAAGTGATGTTATGTTGCTGAAAACTGTGGGAATGCTCTGATATTTGGGCAAGAACTCTATGGTAGAAAATGTTTTACCATAGAGTTTTGCCCAAATACCAGAGTGTCAGTCTGATGTGATGATAGTCATGTTGATGCATCAACACTGGCTTCCCTCACTCTCCCTATGCAGCTAGTAAATCCCCCTACCGGCTGGCTGAGCAGCTTGAAGAAAGGGGGCTCAAAGGGGGCTTGGAGCAGGGTACAACCACCTACGAGGAAAAGGGCCTTCTCAGACAAAGCTCTGAAACCAAAGTTCTGAAACTTTCTCCTCATGGAGATTTATCTGTTCCCTTCTATTGCCATATTCTGCCAATGAAGAGAGTGAAGAAGAAGAGTTTTGGATTTATATCCCCCCTTTCTCTCCTGTAAGGAGACACAAAGGGGCTTACAATCTCCTTGCCCTTTCCCCCCACCCTGTGAGGTAGGTGGGGCTGAGAGAGCTCTGAGAAGCTGTGACTAGCCCGAGGTCACCCAGCTGGCATGTGTGGGAGTGTACAGGCTAATCTGAATTCCCCAGATAAGCCTCCACAGCTCAAGCGGCAGAGCTGGGAATCAAACCCGGTTCCTCCAGATTAGATACACGAGCTCTTAACCTCCTACGCCACTGTTGCTCCTTGGGTGAATGGGTGGGTAAAGATTTTTGTTTTGTTTGGTATTTTCTCAGCGATCCCCCCTTCCTAACCAATGTTTTTATGTTTTGCATGTATTTTAACTCTGCTTTTTAACTTTTTAAAATTCTTTTAATTATGTTTATTTGGGATGGGGTTGATTTTAATGGTTTATATCAAATGCATTTTCAATTGCTAGCTGTCTTGGCAGTCCTTGTAAGAGCAGAAAGGCAGAATATTAAGTTTAAATTGTAACTAATAATATTAATCACATCAGCAATACATGAGCAAGGAGGCCAGACTTTCCACTATAGTGGGAGATGTCTATAGTGGGAGATGTCTAATTTCTGCTTTGTCTCCGTGCTTCTGGTTAACCAGTCCGCCCCTCTCTGTTGCCCTATGTGTCATCGGCTTATCTGAAAATCTGCCAGTCCCCTCCCGGGGTTTAGTACCAAACGTCATCCACCTAATTAATTAATTATGGAAAGGTTACTGTTGCTACTGTTTTTATTGTTTTTATTGTTTTATTGGGATTATTTGATTGTTTTAGCTGCAATGTATTGTGTTTGATTGCCTGTAAACCGCCCTGAGCCCTTCAGGGATAGGGCGGTCTAATAAATCGAATAAATAATAATAAAATAAAATAATAGTAATAACTGGGTAGTGCAGCAGAGGAATTTCTGGGGAAATTGGAAGCAGTTGGCATCACCAGCAATGCTGGAAGAAGTATTTGGCCAAAATTCTATAGCTAAATCATAGAATTTTAGGCAAATGTTAGAGGTTTGTCCCCAAAGTGATAATTTCACTTCTGAGTGATGCCAGAAGTGATGTCATCACGTTATCAGTGACTTAATGATGTCACTGGTCAGAAAAGGAAGCCTCTTGCCATTTGGCAGCCTGAGGCTGCCATCCCTAAATACCATGTTTTATTTTATTTGTATGTTATTTTTTAAAAAATGTATGTTTATTAATTTTATCAATATTAAAACACACAGAAAAAGAAAAGAAAAAACATCAAACCATTTTTCCAAAACACATTAACTAATATAACAAACATATAACAAATAAAATGGATCTTAATTTGTCACAAGATATAAACATGAGGTAAATTTGAAAGAATAGTTTCTGTCTTATTTATTTCCCTCAATGTTCTTCTATACAGATAACACAAACTTGTATATATTAAATGAGGAATTACTTATAGCTGTAACTGGTAACATTAATTCATCTTCTCTGATTCTATTTTTGAATCCCAATTTTACATTTTAGACAACTGATTCAACAGCATTTGCATGTTAGTTTGGACAGCTCAAGTTCAAAGAAGTGTTTTTTAACAAAAAATCTTTCACATATTTTAATAATTCTGTGGAAAAAGGGAATGTATAGCAATAGACAAAGGAACCTATAATATGAAATTAAATTCAGTGAATGTAAAATGTACCCTTTCCTGACAGTTTGCATATAATCTGACTGAAATGTCAGATTGGCCTCCAAAATTAGAAAATTCAAATAGAGAACATCTACATCAGGAAGCCAAATGAAATGGATTACATTACAAAAAAATAAAATAGAAAAAATACATATAGAAGAAATAAACTTAATAAAGCTATTGTCTTTAATCAACGTAATGGGTAAGGTGGCTTCAGGCCAAAATTCATAGTGGACAATAGAAGAAGATAACATACATTTTAGTTCACTCAAAGAGTAGCATTAATTTTGAAATGATGAAGCTGTAATTTCGTCTGGGAAAATATTTGCTCAGAAACCTCTGATTGCATTGTGTCATAATGAAAAGTTTTCCTACAATCTTAGAGATAGACAGGAGAAATAAAGCATGTTCTTCATACAGTAGTCATGGAAGGCCTGAACTTGGTTTCCTAAAGGAGCCTGTTAATGAAGTTCAATGTGGTGAGAACTCTAGGGAGTTGAAAACAATGCTGAAAAGCATTGTTACAGGAAGCTTGTACATGTGCATTGTGCAATAGAATGAGGTAGAAGGGTGATTAGGTGGTAGAATTTAATAATTTATTTCTGCCACAGTTTCCTCCCAAACAGTGACCCAAACTGGCTTACAACATTTCCCCCCTTTTCCATTTTATACTCACAATACTCCTGTGCTGTAGGCTAGGCTATGTGATTGGCTCAAGATCACTCAGCAAACTTCCATAGTAGAGTGCAGATTTGAACCTGGGGCCATTTATACACTTGTGGTCTATTTTGCATGGAGTACACAGTTCATTCAGGTTTGATACCTGGGTTTCCCCTCTTTGGCAGTCACCCTGTCTTTAGATCAGAGAAACCCTGCAGTTTCCAAAAGATCTGAAAGTGACTTTTCCTCTCCGTTCACAGGGAAAGCAAAAGAAATCAGCTTGTGTTTAGCTTTCTGCATGTTTTTGTATTCATCCCCACCTCCCCACACACAACACAGCAGTTCCTCCCACTCTTTAGGCCAGGGACGTAGGTATAGATTTTTTATGGGGGGGTTGGGGGGGCACGCCCCCATCTGCCCCTGGTGTGTGGCCATGCCTCCCCAAGCCCTGCCCCCAGCTTCAATGCTTATAAAAGTAGCTCTCCAAAGTCGGGGACAGCAGACTCCCCTGCCCTGCCCACCCCTGCCCCCCCCACCAACTGGGCTCCCAGCTGGCAGCCCCTTCTGCCCTCCCCTCTGGGCAGAGGCATAGCTAGGGAAAATGGAGCCCAGTGCAAAATCTGAGTTTTGTGCCTCCCCCCATGGGCGACAGCTGTGATGCTGGAATCCACCAGAATCTGGGGAAATTTGAGGTGTGCCTGCTGTCAGGGATGCAATTGTTAAGCTAGCAGCACCAAACTTGCAGAGTATCTTTAGGAGACACTCCTAACCAAAGTTTGGTTCAGCAGGTTCAAAGTTATGGACCCTCAAAGGTATAGCCCACATCTTCCATTAGCTCCCATTGGAAACAATGGGGGATGGAAGCACCCCTTTGGGAGTCCATAGATTTGGACTCCATGGATCAAACTTCACAAAGCTTGGGTGGTATCAGTAGGAGATTCTCCTGATGATACCTCTGAGGTTTGGTGACCTTTGGTTCAGTGAGTCCAAAGTTATGGACCCTCAAAGGTGTAGCCCCACTCCTATTAGCTCCCATTGGAAACAATGGGGGATGGGGGCATCCCCTTTGGAAGTCCATAACTTTGGACCCCATGGACCAAACTTCACAAAACTTGGTGGTATCAGTAAAAGACTATCCTGATGATACCACCCAGGTTTGGTGAAGTTTGGTTCAGGGGGTCCAAAGTTATGGACCCTCAAAGGTGTAGCCCCATCTTCTATTAGCTCCCATTGGAAACAATGGGGGATGGGGCACCCCCTTTGGGAGCCCATAACTTTGGACCCCCTGAACCAAACCTCACCAAACCTGGGTGGTATCAGCAGGAGAGTCTCCCAAAAACATCCCTGAAATTTGGGTGATGCTAGCTTAACAAAAGCGCCCCCTGCAGGCCAAGAACTGAAAAGACACTACAAATTACAAAAAAACCACAAATGGGGGGGCGGAGCTTTGGACATGCAATGGGGGGTTGAACCCGAGAAACCCCCCCTTACTTACATCCCTGCTTTAGGCCCCCATTTCAGGAGGGCTTTCTTTTTAAAATTTTAACACTGAAATTGACATGATCTACCAAGGTAACGCTAGACCCGTGGTGGCAAACCTTTGGCACTCCAGATATTATGGACTACAATTCCCATCAGCCCCTGCCAATTGGCCATGCTGGCAGGGGCTGATGATAATTGTAGTCCATAACATATGGAGTGCCAAAGGTTTGCCACCACGGCACTAGACCAAAGATGGCAGAAGAAAAAAGTCAACAAACAACTTCCCCATATGAGGGGCTGAGCAAAACGGAAGGTCAGCTTGTTGAGGGACACTTTGTAGGAGGAAAATTCCTGGGCAAACAAAAATCTGTGGGGAAACTTTACTGTGAAGCAGTAAGTAGGGTAAGTAGTAAGTAGTACATGTATAAATAGGCTGGGTCTCCCAGTTCTGGTCTGGTACTCTACATACTGCACTGGACTGAACAGTCACCCTTCAGACAGCACATATTTGGACTTCTCCTCTGTTAAAAATTCCTGCACACAAACAATCAGGACAGAATGCAAAGAGACTGGGTAGAGCCTTTTTGCCTGCTTTGTATTTGGATAGAGATTTTTATGTAAAATAAACTCCACAACGGGAACCCATCACCTCCCTTATGTTGCCAAACTGACCTCTGGTGGATGATGGATGAAGGGAACCCTGTTGGGAAGACAGTGGCATCTCTACTACCTCAGTCAGTTCTTTGGATGCCTAGTAGCACAGTGCCAAAATGGGGAGTTCATTCCTTGTATTGGTTCAGTGCACCGAAGGAGAAAGAATTGTCTGGATTTGTTTCCCTCCAAATCAACTTGCACAATGCTGCTCTCACACCCTTCCTGGCAGGATTAAGTCAAGACAAAGACCTTGCCCTGGAGAGAAATCCCATCTCCAGCCTTGGACCATACACCCTGGTGAAGACAATGGATGTGTTAATGTGCTTACATGCCCAGGGTTGTACTAACTAATATTTCTTCCTATGACTAATACCTTTAATGAACACCTTATTTGCAATGTCATTGTTCTACAGCTGTAATTTCATCAGCTAACTTCCCCCTTGGAGACACTCCCGAGCCTCAAGTTGATGTCTCAAACCATTAGACCAATTGGTTCTGGTGGGTTTTCTGGGCTGTGTGGCCATGGTCTGGTGGATCTTGTTCCTAATGTTTCGCCTGCATCTGTGGCTGGCATCTTCAGAGGTGTATCACAGAGGGAAGTCTGTGTGTAGCACAGACTGTGTGTAAATGAATCAACTTTCTTTCTGTCAACTTTCTCCATTTACCTTTCATTTCCACACATAGTAATGGGAATACTACAGAGTGAATTATCTTGATCTTGATTGCCAGCAATACATCCTTACACTTAAGGATCTTTTCCAGCACTTTCAAGTAGTCCTTCCCAGTTGGACAACCCCATCCAAACTCGGATGCAGCGGGTGTGCCAGCCTGCCTCTTCCAATAGGGCTTTCTGGTGGTGCAGGGAGCTCAGAAAGCCCCAAATCTCCCCCACTCGTCAGAAAGTCCCACAGGGTTTAATGGACAAGGGCCCATGCACCGTACAACCAGCCCTAAACCTTGGGAGGGAGCTGACTAACATCAGCTCCATTCCCAGGAATGCTCCAGTCCACACACAAACACCCCATGTGCAGCCCTGCCACAGCCTGAATTTATGAGTTTTGTGGCAGTAGGAGTCACTGCAGGACATGTGGCCACCATCACAACTGCCCCCAATGCCAGGGTAAGTGCCTCCAGGAAGGTGAATTTACTGACAAAAGGCCCCACTGTTCCCTACAGCACTTTTAGCCCTCCTCCTTTGGATGAGGCTGTTAATCTCCTTTTATGCTAATAAATCTATATCTGTGGTTCTTTTATAAGACACCAAATGTAAGAAACTCCAAGTAAAGGTACATTGGGATTTTAAAAATGAGAAAGAAAAAACATATACTACTCCCTTCTTATTCTACTGACAATCCCTTCTATAAATAAATCCCAATTCCCTTCAAAATCCCAGGTAATTTAATCGGTGTGATGTGATTAACTCTGGTCTTTCTTAAAGCTATATCACCATATTACTTATGCCACCATACTACTTATTCATCTTAACTGGGCTGATTGGATTCAGGTTGCCAGGAGAACTGCAAGAATAAGAAGCATTTCACAGCTGTGCATCAAATTCCAGAAAGCCCCTTTAAGTTTGCCTGAAGGTTGCTTGCCCAATAGAAATTCCACATTTTCTTTGAGCTGTGTACCTGGCAATAGTGCATCAAAAGCTGCTTTTAAAACTCTTCTGACTTTCATCAGTGGTTTCCCATGTAGCCCAGGAAAGAGAGAGACAGGCTTTTGTTAAAGTCAGAACTGCCCGTCTTAGTATAATCCTTGTGTTTCAAATAAGAATACATTATATTTAGTTAAAAGTATACAGTGCACACTATATAATTCATGACAGTGTGTAATTTTCTAAAATGTGGCTTAAAAGGAGGCAACCTTGTCACAGGACCACAGGTATTCTCGTTCACAGATTGATGTACTGTAAACCAAAATAAAACATGCAGTGTTTTATCTCATGTGAATTACCACTGTTTCAATAAGTCGGTTTTCATCTTTTTTCCTACATTAAACTAATGTCACCCATTTACTTGTCAAGCAGCAGAAATTAATTGTCATTACTGAAATAGGCTTGCTAACTCTGTCTCATGAAATTCCTGAAGATTTGAGGTGGTGTCTAGGGAGGGGAGAGTTTGGAAGCTCAGCAGGGCTGTGATGTCATCGAGTCCATTCTCTGAAGCTGCCATTTCCTCCAGGGAAACTGGTACATGGAGATCAGTTCTAGGAGAACCCTTAAGATTTGTAGCCTTAAAAAAGGAACAGCACACAGATGAGACTAGGAAAGCAATGCATTTTGTCATCAAGTTCTGGTTCCCTTTGTTAAGGGCAATCACAGTAAGCTACAGTAGGCCAGGTAAGAGCCAACACTTTAAGCCCTGACTGAAATCTCTTGCTAGCATCTCCTAATCCTTGGAACAGTGAGTCTGAGAAACCAGACTAGAAGGTACAGGAACAAGCCAAAGTTTAGGAGTTTGGAGTGGTCCCTCCCTGTTATAATATCATCATATGGACAACACTAGGGCCTGGGGAGGGGCAGGAGGCAGCTCTCCTGTTATAGATCTCCCACTATCCTGGAATTTGCCCCCGTTCCCTACCACTGCTTCTTAGGCCAGAAAGGGAAATACTGGAGAGGGGGTTTATTGGTGTCTACACCATGCACCATGTTCAGTTTGTGCTGGAAATGAGGGAGAGCATTGCACTGACAATAGCATGATTAGGGTGTTGTGGACACTCCACAGGCATACATACCCTGGACACTCCACAGGCATACATACTCCACTTGCTTTACTACCATCAGATCCTCTGAAGATGCCAGCCACAGATGCAGGCCAAATATCAGGAGAAAATGCTACTGGAATACGGCCATACAACCTGAAAAAGCCACAGCAATCTAGTGATTCTGGCCGTGAAAGCCTTCAACAGTACAATATCATGATTGTCCCCTGCTCCCAGAATCTTCCAAGCAGACCCTACAGGATACTCCCTGGAACATGGCTGCCATTTTCAGGAAGCCTAACTGTTCTCCCTCATGAACTAGAACTAACTGGGAGGCTACAGTTTTGTTAGCTTCATCTCTGGGGGTTAGCTTGGCACAACAAAATGAGGGAGCTCAGGAGAAAAGGGGCCTACTAGTGTCTGACTGAATGATTCTTGATACCTACTCCTCAGTGATTTGATGTCGAAGGCTGGAACAAGGTATCCTGAGCCCTTATGGGCATTACAGGTATTACAGGTAATGTTCAATCCTGCAAGGCTTTATAGCATTTCAAATAAATTCAATTCAAACCGCAACTTGAAACTATTATTGCTTGAACTTTTATTCTTTAATTTTAAATCTCAGCAGTAACACCAAGTAACTGAGCAGCCTTGAATCAGAGGCTAGACTGTAAGATGCTCTATCTTTTTGTAGGGTGGAGGCTTAGACATAAATCACATTCCAGTTCAGTTATTGCAAGACAAAGAGTTCTTAGTGCGTAAAAAACTGTTTTCAAAAATGAAAGTTATAAAAATTCCTTTTTTTAGTTTTAATAGGTATAAACCAAACCGAATAAATAAGAATAAAAGAAAAAAATGAAAATAATTTCCAACCAACAATTACAATTACATTCTGAGATAAAGAAAAAAAATTATATACACATAATATATTAAACAATGCTATAATGAGCAATGAACTATAAATGATAATAACTGTTCGGAATGGTAAATGGCAATATAATAATGGGCACTAAACAGTGATTATCATAATCTTAAGATACCCCATACAGTACATAATAAACTCAATATTGATGTTAAACAGTACTGCAAAGTAAATTATAATGAAATAGAATAGCTAAAAAGAAACTTACAGTGGTGACTGTAGTTATTAATTTCTAAAAACACTTCCCAAATTGAATCCATCTATTACAATCATCTATCCATGATACATTTAAATGTTTTCCCTCTTGTAACACATTATTCAATACAATATATCAAGAATGTCATCAATAATTCATATATATCCTTCTCTATATTCATTTTTAGAATATAAATAATATGCTTTCCATTTATCTTGAAATTCTTTAATTGGTTTTCTGTTCACA
This sequence comes from Sphaerodactylus townsendi, assembly GCF_021028975.2. NCBI lineage: Eukaryota > Metazoa > Chordata > Lepidosauria > Squamata > Sphaerodactylidae > Sphaerodactylus > Sphaerodactylus townsendi. The sequence goes on from NC_059430.1 coordinate 35,650,773, forward strand.
TAGTTTGTTAATTTTGCCATCACTGCATATACAGTTAATTTATTTTAACTGTGCTCCTGAAATGGACACCCCGCTATTTTCCGCTTTTCTGCAAAGATTACTCTAGCTGCTGTTATCACATATTTAAGTATATATCTTCCAACTTTTTAAGATTTTTTTTTCAAAACACCCACCAGTATACTCTTGGCTCCATAGTAAATTTAATTATCAAAAAATTCTGAATTTTGGCATGTCTTTCTATTTTTTTGTCTTTTTGCACATCCACCACATATGATAGAAGGTCCATTATTTTGCATTTTCAACATTTTCCTTATAGTTCTTATCCATCTTTTCAGTATTTTTTGGAATAATATACCACCAATAAAAATCGTATACAATTTTTCTACTATTGTTTTTTAAAATATATATTTATTAATCATTTCAATCATAACAATAAACTCATTAAATTCTATACAATCAAATCAGCATATCATAATGTACAATATATAAAGGTAATACTTATATGATCTATACATATGAATATATAAATTATAATTGCATTAACTTGAACAGATTTGAAACAAAGATTAAAAGAAGCAGCTATCTTGCTTTTTAAAAAACAGACAAAAACAAGAAACACCAAGTCTTATACAATAAGTCCAATATTCCAAAAAATGTATACTTTATAAATGTCAACAACATTTCACAAACCAATTATATTCCCTTATTTATTTAAATATTTTATTAACAAGCCCCAAGTTTTATTAAATTTTTCAGGATTGTTTCTTATTTTCCAAGTCAGTCTGTCAATAGACATTATGGATGTCATTTTCATTTCCCATTCTTCCACTTTAGGAATGTCACTTGATTTCCATATTTTTGCGATCTCTATTTTTGCAATTGTTACTAAATAGAGGAATAAGTTAATATTATTAATTATTACTTTGTTGCTGGTCATTCCTAGAAGAATTGTTTCAGGACGCCTTGCTATTTTTGTGTGAAATATTTTATCTAAAATACCATTTTTCTCCTATTGTTTGACAAGCTGTGAATTTTATATCCTTCATCATTTAAGTTTTCCATTGTTGAAGAGATATTTCTTATACAAAATTTGGCATCCATCTTACCACACATCTTTTAACTTGTTCTGTTTCTGTGTTAAACTGATGTAATAACTTATAAATTTGTCTTAATAAATTTGCTGGATGTTGCGTTATCACTTTTTAAAATTCAATCAACTTCCTCTATTTGTGTAATCTCCTTTTAAAATTTTGAAACTAGTTGCTATAGTAGCCATTGTACTTTTCTGCCTTTTGCCAACACTTAATTTATCCATGAGAGCTTATCATATCTCCACATGTTATGAAATCATTATTTTCCCTCACATGCTTTCGTAATATGCCTTTTTGAGGGTCATTAATGGAGATATTGCAGGAATTATTCTTCTCCAGATAGGTTCCCAAATTCTAAGAAATCCATCTCTGATTACATGGCTTCTAGTTTGCATTTTAAATGGATTTTTTTAGTCTGTAAATAATTATGTAGACCTTCTTCCAGATGTGCTGTTTCGAATTTTAATTATTTGTTCTGGGTTTGTAATCCACTTCACATTCCAAATCAGGCCAGATACTTGATAACGAGAATTTCAAAGGTGAATCCGGCTCCAGTCCATTCCTAGATTTTATTCTGCAACATTTAGCTTAGTGAATATATTTATATATATATTGTGTTGTTAACTCTGCCCCAAGTGGTATTAACACATTTTAATTAATAGATACTCAGGATAATTTTTAAAGAGTTTCTGATGCTCTACTTGGCCTGGAAATGGAACCTTTAGGCTAGAAACAATGTTCTCAGATGCTTGGTATTTGTAGACTGGTTATAATACCAAATCAGGGGAAGGCAGTCTATTCTCAGTGGCTTTTAGCAACCAAGGCATTACTGAGATCTAACAGACTCTATGACTAAAACCTCAGTATATTTTTAATTAGGACCCCCCCCCCTCAAAAAATGTTGAACGCAATGAGTGGCAGCCAAGTCATTTAAAGCAGTAGCATTAGGAACACACAAATTGTATTTCTAGCAAATAACATTCTAAGCAGACTGGAAACAGTTGAGTCGCAATATTTTTGAAAAATGAGGCATATTGAGCAGTGGGAAAGGATTCAATTGCAGATTGTGATTTTCAGGATGTGGAATGTATGTGAAGTCCATATCTCATCTATCAGTTTTGTCCAATAGCTCCCCTATAATGGTACTGTTAAGGAACATGCCATTGCAAAGATTGATCCTACTCATTTGGGGAGCCTAAAATCATTTATTTGCTTCACTGCACCACCAACAGATCTCATGCAGAAAGTGAAATCTGACTTATGTTTGTCTTTTTTTTAACTGCCCAGTTGCAAACAATTTTTTTTAACTCTTCATCAGCTAGTCAAGATTCTGGAGACCTGTGATCAGAATTCTGGATAACTTTGTTAACTTTAAAAGTGGCTTCACAGCAAAAAAGGGATTTGAATCAGAATGGTTTATTAACACCTCTACCTGGCACCATTCCCTAGATAGAACATAGGAAGAGCCTGCTGTGTCAGACCAGTGGTCCACCCAGTCCAGCATATTTGTTTCACACAGAGGCCAACCAGTTGCCTTGGAGGGCCAAATAAACAAGGCAAAGAGGATGAGGCCCTCCCTGATTCGGCCTTCCAACACTGGTATTCAAAGATTTGCTACTTCTGTAGATGGTGGCTCCCTTCAGTTGCCATGGCTGGTAGCTGCTGATGGCTCTCTCCTCCATAAATCTGCCTGTGCTTTTTCTCCCCAACTCCCCCAAAAAACTATCTATGCCAGTGGTGGCGAACCTTTGGCACTCCAGATGTTATGGACTACAATTCCCATCAGCCCCTGCCAGCATGGCCGGCCATGCTGGCAGGGGCTGATGGGAATTGTTGGGGGGGGGGGGGGGTGGGGGGGGGGGGGGGTGGGGGGGGGGGGGGGGGGGGGGGGGGTGGGGGGGGGTGGGGGGTGGGGTGGGGGGGGGGTAGGGGGCCAGGGGGGTGGGGGGGGTGGTGGGCCGGGAGGGTGGGGGGGGGGTTGGGGGGTGGGTGGGGGGGGGGGGTGGGGGGATGGGGGGGGGGGGGGTGGGGGGGGGGGGGGGTGGAGGGGGGGGGGGGTGGGGGGGGGGGGGGGTGGGGGGGGGGGGGGGTGGGGGGGGGGGGGGGTGGGGGGGGGGGGGGGTGGGGGGGGGGGGGGGTGGGGGGGGGGGGGGGTGGGGGGGGGGGGGGGTGGGGGGGGGGGGGGGTGGGGGGGGGGGGGGGTGGGGGGGGGGGGGGGTGGGGGGGGGGGGGGGTGGGGGGGGGGGGGGGTGGGGGGGGGGGGGGGTGGGGGGGGGGGGGGGTGGGGGGGGGGGGGGGTGGGGGGGGGGGGGGGTGGGGGGGGGGGGGGGTGGGGGGGGGGGGGGGTGGGGGGGGGGGGGGGTGGGGGGGGGGGGGGGTGGGGGGGGGGGGGGGTGGGGGGGGGGGGGGGTGGGGGGGGGGGGGGGTGGGGGGGGGGGGGGGTGGGGGGGGGGGGGGGTGGGGGGGGGGGGGGGTGGGGGGGGGGGGGGGTGGGGGGGGGGGGGGGTGGGGGGGGGGGGGGGTGGGGGGGGGGGGGGGTGGGGGGGGGGGGGGGTGGGGGGGGGGGGGGGTGGGGGGGGGGGGGGGTGGGGGGGGGGGGGGGTGGGGGGGGGGGGGGGTGGGGGGGGGGGGGGGTGGGGGGGGGGGGGGGTGGGGGGGGGGGGGGGTGGGGGGGGGGGGGGGTGGGGGGGGGGGGGGGTGGGGGGGGGGGGGGGTGGGGGGGGGGGGGGGTGGGGGGGGGGGGGGGTGGGGGGGGGGGGGGGTGGGGGGGGGGGGGGGTGGGGGGGGGGGGGGGTGGGGGGGGGGGGGGGTGGGGGGGGGGGGGGGTGGGGGGGGGGGGGGGTGGGGGGGGGGGGGGGTGGGGGGGGGGGGGGGTGGGGGGGGGGGGGGGTGGGGGGGGGGGGGGGTGGGGGGGGGGGGGGGTGGGGGGGGGGGGGGGTGGGGGGGGGGGGGGGTGGGGGGGGGGGGGGGTGGGGGGGGGGGGGGGTGGGGGGGGGGGGGGGTGGGGGGGGGGGGGGGTGGGGGGGGGGGGGGGTGGGGGGGGGGGGGGGTGGGGGGGGGGGGGGGTGGGGGGGGGGGGGGGTGGGGGGGGGGGGGGGTGGGGGGGGGGGGGGGTGGGGGGGGGGGGGGGTGGGGGGGGGGGGGGGTGGGGGGGGGGGGGGGTGGGGGGGGGGGGGGGTGGGGGGGGGGGGGGGTGGGGGGGGGGGGGGGTGGGGGGGGGGGGGGGTGGGGGGGGGGGGGGGTGGGGGGGGGGGGGGGTGGGGGGGGGGGGGGGTGGGGGGGGGGGGGGGTGGGGGGGGGGGGGGGTGGGGGGGGGGGGGGGTGGGGGGGGGGGGGGGTGGGGGGGGGGGGGGGTGGGGGGGGGGGGGGGTGGGGGGGGGGGGGGGTGGGGGGGGGGGGGGGTGGGGGGGGGGGGGGGTGGGGGGGGGGGGGGGTGGGGGGGGGGGGGGGTGGGGGGGGGGGGGGGTGGGGGGGGGGGGGGGTGGGGGGGGGGGGGGGTGGGGGGGGGGGGGGGTGGGGGGGGGGGGGGGTGGGGGGGGGGGGGGGTGGGGGGGGGGGGGGGTGGGGGGGGGGGGGGGTGGGGGGGGGGGGGGGTGGGGGGGGGGGGGGGTGGGGGGGGGGGGGGGTGGGGGGGGGGGGGGGTGGGGGGGGGGGGGGGTGGGGGGGGGGGGGGGTGGGGGGGGGGGGGGGTGGGGGGGGGGGGGGGTGGGGGGGGGGGGGGGTGGGGGGGGGGGGGGGTGGGGGGGGGGGGGGGTGGGGGGGGGGGGGGGTGGGGGGGGGGGGGGGTGGGGGGGGGGGGGGGTGGGGGGGGGGGGGGGTGGGGGGGGGGGGGGGTGGGGGGGGGGGGGGGTGGGGGGGGGGGGGGGTGGGGGGGGGGGGGGGTGGGGGGGGGGGGGGGTGGGGGGGGGGGGGGGTGGGGGGGGGGGGGGGTGGGGGGGGGGGGGGGTGGGGGGGGGGGGGGGTGGGGGGGGGGGGGGGTGGGGGGGGGGGGGGGTGGGGGGGGGGGGGGGTGGGGGGGGGGGGGGGTGGGGGGGGGGGGGGGTGGGGGGGGGGGGGGGTGGGGGGGGGGGGGGGTGGGGGGGGGGGGGGGTGGGGGGGGGGGGGGGTGGGGGGGGGGGGGGGTGGGGGGGGGGGGGGGTGGGGGGGGGGGGGGGTGGGGGGGGGGGGGGGTGGGGGGGGGGGGGGGTGGGGGGGGGGGGGGGTGGGGGGGGGGGGGGGTGGGGGGGGGGGGGGGTGGGGGGGGGGGGGGGTGGGGGGGGGGGGGGGTGGGGGGGGGGGGGGGTGGGGGGGGGGGGGGGTGGGGGGGGGGGGGGGTGGGGGGGGGGGGGGGTGGGGGGGGGGGGGGGTGGGGGGGGGGGGGGGTGGGGGGGGGGGGGGGTGGGGGGGGGGGGGGGTGGGGGGGGGGGGGGGTGGGGGGGGGGGGGGGTGGGGGGGGGGGGGGGTGGGGGGGGGGGGGGGTGGGGGGGGGGGGGGGTGGGGGGGGGGGGGGGTGGGGGGGGGGGGGGGTGGGGGGGGGGGGGGGTGGGGGGGGGGGGGGGTGGGGGGGGGGGGGGGTGGGGGGGGGGGGGGGTGGGGGGGGGGGGGGGTGGGGGGGGGGGGGGGTGGGGGGGGGGGGGGGTGGGGGGGGGGGGGGGTGGGGGGGGGGGGGGGTGGGGGGGGGGGGGGGTGGGGGGGGGGGGGGGTGGGGGGGGGGGGGGGTGGGGGGGGGGGGGGGTGGGGGGGGGGGGGGGTGGGGGGGGGGGGGGGTGGGGGGGGGGGGGGGTGGGGGGGGGGGGGGGTGGGGGGGGGGGGGGGTGGGGGGGGGGGGGGGTGGGGGGGGGGGGGGGTGGGGGGGGGGGGGGGTGGGGGGGGGGGGGGGTGGGGGGGGGGGGGGGTGGGGGGGGGGGGGGGTGGGGGGGGGGGGGGGTGGGGGGGGGGGGGGGTGGGGGGGGGGGGGGGTGGGGGGGGGGGGGGGTGGGGGGGGGGGGGGGTGGGGGGGGGGGGGGGTGGGGGGGGGGGGGGGTGGGGGGGGGGGGGGGTGGGGGGGGGGGGGGGTGGGGGGGGGGGGGGGTGGGGGGGGGGGGGGGTGGGGGGGGGGGGGGGTGGGGGGGGGGGGGGGTGGGGGGGGGGGGGGGTGGGGGGGGGGGGGGGTGGGGGGGGGGGGGGGTGGGGGGGGGGGGGGGTGGGGGGGGGGGGGGGTGGGGGGGGGGGGGGGTGGGGGGGGGGGGGGGTGGGGGGGGGGGGGGGTGGGGGGGGGGGGGGGTGGGGGGGGGGGGGGGTGGGGGGGGGGGGGGGTGGGGGGGGGGGGGGGTGGGGGGGGGGGGGGGTGGGGGGGGGGGGGGGTGGGGGGGGGGGGGGGTGGGGGGGGGGGGGGGTGGGGGGGGGGGGGGGTGGGGGGGGGGGGGGGTGGGGGGGGGGGGGGGTGGGGGGGGGGGGGGGTGGGGGGGGGGGGGGGTGGGGGGGGGGGGGGGTGGGGGGGGGGGGGGGTGGGGGGGGGGGGGGGTGGGGGGGGGGGGGGGTGGGGGGGGGGGGGGGTGGGGGGGGGGGGGGGTGGGGGGGGGGGGGGGTGGGGGGGGGGGGGGGTGGGGGGGGGGGGGGGTGGGGGGGGGGGGGGGTGGGGGGGGGGGGGGGTGGGGGGGGGGGGGGGTGGGGGGGGGGGGGGGTGGGGGGGGGGGGGGGTGGGGGGGGGGGGGGGTGGGGGGGGGGGGGGGTGGGGGGGGGGGGGGGTGGGGGGGGGGGGGGGTGGGGGGGGGGGGGGGTGGGGGGGGGGGGGGGTGGGGGGGGGGGGGGGTGGGGGGGGGGGGGGGTGGGGGGGGGGGGGGGTGGGGGGGGGGGGGGGTGGGGGGGGGGGGGGGTGGGGGGGGGGGGGGGTGGGGGGGGGGGGGGGTGGGGGGGGGGGGGGGTGGGGGGGGGGGGGGGTGGGGGGGGGGGGGGGTGGGGGGGGGGGGGGGTGGGGGGGGGGGGGGGTGGGGGGGGGGGGGGGTGGGGGGGGGGGGGGGTGGGGGGGGGGGGGGGTGGGGGGGGGGGGGGGTGGGGGGGGGGGGGGGTGGGGGGGGGGGGGGGTGGGGGGGGGGGGGGGTGGGGGGGGGGGGGGGTGGGGGGGGGGGGGGGTGGGGGGGGGGGGGGGTGGGGGGGGGGGGGGGTGGGGGGGGGGGGGGGTGGGGGGGGGGGGGGGTGGGGGGGGGGGGGGGTGGGGGGGGGGGGGGGTGGGGGGGGGGGGGGGTGGGGGGGGGGGGGGGTGGGGGGGGGGGGGGGTGGGGGGGGGGGGGGGTGGGGGGGGGGGGGGGTGGGGGGGGGGGGGGGTGGGGGGGGGGGGGGGTGGGGGGGGGGGGGGGTGGGGGGGGGGGGGGGTGGGGGGGGGGGGGGGTGGGGGGGGGGGGGGGTGGGGGGGGGGGGGGGTGGGGGGGGGGGGGGGTGGGGGGGGGGGGGGGTGGGGGGGGGGGGGGGTGGGGGGGGGGGGGGGTGGGGGGGGGGGGGGGTGGGGGGGGGGGGGGGTGGGGGGGGGGGGGGGTGGGGGGGGGGGGGGGTGGGGGGGGGGGGGGGTGGGGGGGGGGGGGGGTGGGGGGGGGGGGGGGTGGGGGGGGGGGGGGGTGGGGGGGGGGGGGGGTGGGGGGGGGGGGGGGTGGGGGGGGGGGGGGGTGGGGGGGGGGGGGGGTGGGGGGGGGGGGGGGTGGGGGGGGGGGGGGGTGGGGGGGGGGGGGGGTGGGGGGGGGGGGGGGTGGGGGGGGGGGGGGGTGGGGGGGGGGGGGGGTGGGGGGGGGGGGGGGTGGGGGGGGGGGGGGGTGGGGGGGGGGGGGGGTGGGGGGGGGGGGGGGTGGGGGGGGGGGGGGGTGGGGGGGGGGGGGGGTGGCGGGGGGGGGGGGGGTGGGGTGGGGCTATCTATCTATCTATCTATCTATCTATCTATCTATCTATCTATCTATCTATCTATCTATCTATCTATCTATCTATCTATCTATCTTTCTTTCTTTCTTTCTTTCTTTCTTTCTTTCTTTCTTTCTTTCTTTCTTTCTTTCCCCTTAAGTGAAAATATTCATTGCTGGTGTTTTCAGTTCAAATCATTTTGAGCTTTTTTATTCTGTCCTTTTTCATTTATGGTGTTCCCAATTCATTTACTTCATTTTTATGACATTTTAAATACATTTTATACCATTTTACATCATTTGTGTTCCACACCATTGGTCTGCCAAAATAATACCAAAAAAAGTTAGGATAATGTAAATTTAATGCGTGGGGGGGATGGAAGGGAATAGCAAATGGCACGACAATAAGGATGTACCCGTTTGATTCACTGAGGACTGAAAAAAATGCTACAGGAATTTTCAAATCCAAAAGGTTGGGTTGCAGAAAATTCCTGGAGGAAGCAATGTGGTGGATTATAGTGCCCATCTCCTTCTAACCTAAATGTATTAATGATCATTTGCTTCATTTTAATGACTGAGGGAGCACAGAAAGAGCTGCTGAATAAGTGAATTGGCACAAAGATGCTCTGCAAAGTTATTTTACCAGGAAAGTTGCTTGGGGGGGATTTGACGTTCAGATTCTGTTTTGTTTAATGCGCAACACAACATACATTCATAATGACAGTGCCAGATGGCTCCACACTTGTTCGTTTTTATTATGTGCCGGAGAGCGCCAATTGTCGCTCATGTTCCTGCACTGGTGAAAACAGCATGCCTAGGTTTCATCATGAAGTATTTTTGGGAAGCACGATAGTTGTCATGCTTTGTGTTTCCTGCATTCAGAGCAGTTTGGGATTTGAATGGGTTCCGAGAAGTGTTGGAACAGGTGTCCTTTTTATTGACTGGAAACATTTGTAAAACATTGGCAGTTTCAATTACTGCTCCTCAAATGAACTGTCAATGCAATTGCCTGTGTTACTCATTTCAGACAGTCAAATTTTTGCCACAATCTCAATTTCAACTTTCATCAAGTACCGCTGTGACAGGCCTCAGATGGAAGAAAACACCTTTCTTGTCCCCCATTTTTTTTAAAAAATGAGGACAGTAAAAGCAGGTCTCCTGAGATTTGTAAATGCAGAGGTTCAAAATGAAACTTTATCTCTGAAGTTTAGAAAGGGACACATCATGCAGTTCTTTTGGTCAGCCAGAATGACAATTATTGCATTTTCATTCACTTCTCAGATAGATGTAATTGCTGATCTCCTTGCAGAAGGCAGCAAAACGGGATTCTGTATAATATACTATCAATTTTAGTCCATGAATTTGAGAGGAGTCAGAGCTATAGGTGGATGTGTGCAATAACTCGAGAGATCTCATTGTCCTAAATGTTCCTTAGCAATTGAAAATCTTGAAGGTTCCCAAAGTCTTGAAGGTCCCCAAAGACATAGAGGAAGCTTTGATAATGGTGCAAATGCAACTTGACTGGACACAAACATGTTGAATGCCACCAACTTCATGGATGCCTGCCTGAGGAGGTCAGGAAAGCTCCTTGGCTTTTCTGATTGAACAAACTGTGTAAAACAGAAGTTTTCAGGACAGCATTTCTGTAAAGAAAATGGGCTACATTGTCATACAGAAATACTCTGGTACTGTGAACTATACCAGTGCATTTAGTATATAAAAACTGTTTGCTATATAGCCCTACGGGGATGGGGCGGTATAATAAATCGAAAAAATAAATAAATAAAATAAATATATATATATTATCTTATTGCTATATGTATTATCTTATCTCGTTCTCACTATTTTGGT